>NW_024081750.1:27287-421822 GCF_003009895.1 Hyaena hyaena
GTGGTTTATCTATACAATGGAATACTAGATGGCAAAGGGAGAGAGGCAAACCATGAGAGACTCTTGAATGCTGACAAAAACTGAGGACTGATGAATGTGGGGGGATGGGCATGGAGGAGGGCACTTGTGGGGATGAGCACTGAGTGTTATATGGAAACCAAGTTGACAATAAACTATTTGTAAAAAAAAAAAAAAAAGTAAAAACAGTTCCTCCAAAAAAAACATTTTAGAGATATTAAAAGCAAGAAAACAACATGTTCTATTTCTGTCCTCATTTATTGTCTTCCCAATTCTCTGCATTGGTGTAGTTCCACTTTTCTGTGTGGCATCAAATTTCTTCTACCTGAAGAACATCTTATAGCAGTGCATGTTTCCTAGAAATGTGTATTCTCAGTTTTCCGAAAACTTTCAGAAAGTTTTCATTTCTCTTCCATTTTTTGAATGATTTTCTAGGTATAGAATTCTGGGATGGTAAATTTTTTCTTGTAGTTCCTTAAGATTGTTATGCCCTTATGAGAAGTATGGTATTATTTTTCCTCTGTATGTAATGTATTATGTAATAGTGTCTTTTTCTGTATACTTTCAAGATTTCCTCTGACTTTTGTTTTCAGTAGTTTGAAAATGATATTCCTGTGTGTGTGTGTGCATGCGTGCATGTGTGTGTGTGTGTGTCTGTGTGTGTGTGTCTGTGTTGGTATGTGTCCTTTTTGGTGTTCTTTGAACTTTTTGAATCTTCGATTTGTTGCAAGTCATTAATTTTGGAAAATTCTATTTCTTTTTTTTTTCCAAATATTTCTTGCACTTTCTTTTATCTCTACAATTCCAGTAGTATGTGTTAGAATTTTTTATATTATCTCAATGCTCTTGCATGCTTTATTTTATTTTTAATGTTTTTACTCTTTTTTTTATGTGTCAATTTGGATAAGTTATACTGATCTATCTTCAGGGTCACTGATTCTTTCCTCAGTTGCTTTGAGTGTAGAAATTAGCTAATCATAGGCATTCCTCATTCCTCATATGGTATTTTTGTTTCTAATAGTTTTCACTTGCTTATTTCTATGATTTCCATCTTTCTGGTGAAATTATTTTATAATGTATGTGTTTCAGCTTTTCCATTAAAGCTTTTAAAATATAAATTATAGTTATTTTAAGTTTCAACATAATTGGGTATATTTCCATTATCTGTGGCATACATAAGTCTGATTCTTCTAAATATCCTTTCACATGGCAATATGCTGGTTTTTCTTTTTCTTTTTTTCATATACTCCATTACTTTTTTTTGTTAAAATTATATGTATTATGTATGCCCGTAGAGACTGAGGTAACCAGTATTTTTTTAAGTTTATTTATTTATTTTGAGAGAGAGAAAAAAAGATCATTGGCAGGGGAGGGGCAGAGAGAGAGAGATAGAGAGAGAGAGAGAGAGAGAGAGAGAGAATCCCAAGCAGGCTCTGCACTGTCAATACAGAGCCTAACTTAGGGCTGGAACTTGCAAGCCACAAGATCATGACCTGAGCTGAAACCAAGAGTTGGGCACTTAGCCATCTGAGCCATCCAGGTGCCCCTGAGATAAATAGTTTTTATTCCAGAAAATGGTTGTGCCTTTCCTTCTATTCTTCTGTAGTGTGTGGGTGTGAGTCAGTCTAGTTTGGAATTGAACCCTGTCAGGGATTGTTGTAGTTGTGGATACCTTAATACAACCACAGGTTTCAAATTTTTCTTGGAATATTTTATATTTAGGGCTGGGGATCATTTACCAGAGGGATTTTCTCATTATATCCTCAACTCTCAGCTCTGGGTCTTCCCTGAGTTTTGCCTCAGATAGCTTCTCTCTTTACCCTCTTATCTTTCTCCTATCCTTCTTCCAGCAATACTTGAGTGTTGTTTGAAATATTTGTTTTGCTCATGGTGATGGATAGGGGAAAAATATTCTCCTGTTCGAAAGAAAGCTTAGCTTTGAGTAGGTACTGTGCCCTTGGGTTTCTGAAATGTGGCATTTTTGGTGCTTCTGATCCCCTTCAAGCTATTTTTCTAAGCCTAGCATGCATTTCTGTCTCCCTCTCATGGACAGAATATTTTTCCTCTATTTTCTTCCCCAGATAGAATGGGTTTCACAAATGCACTAAGAGCTACTGTATTCATCCTCCCTCACCAGTCCAAAATTTTGAAGTGATGATAGGGAAGGAGAATCTGAATAGGGTGTCATGCTCTTCTTACAGTGGCTGATGGCCCCCTTTTCTAAGCCTATACCTTTAGAGAACTGCCCAGTTCTGTTCTGTTCCTTTCTTTTCCCCTTCCCTCCCTCCCTCCCTCCCTCCCTCCCTCCCTTCCTTCCTTCCTTCCTTCCTTCATTCCTTCCTTCCTTCCTTATTTTTACTTTTTTGAGGGCGCATTTGTGAGATCCATGAAGAAGAGACTGTATTTGTGATCTCATTCGGTACTCATTATAAGTATTGGTGAACTCTTGCCCCCAGGGGCTCCACACTTTCTCCAGCCCACACATGACTTCTGTCAATTTGTTAACGATTCTGACTCAATTCCTCTGTTTTCTAGCTTTATTTCCCCCTGGTAAGAAAGTGCTCCTGCTGTGTACTTTATCTCATTAGATTTGGGACTACCTCGTTGCCCTGTGATCTCAACTTTTTGATGGGTTCAAAAAAGTAACAAAACAAAACAAAACCCTCAAAACTTATGGTTTCTTTGACTTTTGTTTTTATTGCTGTTATTTTAAGAAGGGAGTGACAACCCTTTATAGCTCTCTACATTCAAGCAGAAACTTGAAGTATGTTTTAATTTCAGTTTATGTGTACATACAACGAAATAGTTGTACAAAATAGTTGTTAATTTCAGGGTCCCTTTCTGAGATGACCACCTATTAAGATAACTAATAGACTATGTGTCCCAAAACACCCAGTCCAATAAAGAATTTATCCTTTACCCATTAAGTTATTACTTCTGAATTGTCTTTGGGAAACTAACAGGAAGTCAGGCACTCTGTAATGGTATTACTAAGCACAAATGGAAACTTAAAAAATGTAGTTTTGAAGATGTTTTTGGTAAGACACTGTAATCTCTCTGTGAGTTGAGTGTACTCTGTTACATTGGCACAAAATGGGAAAGTTCCATTTGAGGTCTAGAGCATTTTTCTCACTCACTGCATGGCAGATGTGTAAGCCATTTCTTCATTGTATATAGGGTATTATGTTCCTCAATAAAGAGAGACTAACTGATAATTTAATCCATTATTTCCCAGCAGAGGAGCTGTCTCAAATATTTTAAAATTGACTTTTCTGCACTGCAGGTGATTTAAGTGCTGAGCTAAGTGAGTCCCAGTTTTTCAATGTTATACCCACTCTAGCCTATGTTGATATTTTGACTCCTGTAAGATCAAGTTACCCATTCATTTTATATTATACAATCTAATCTCTATTTAGATATGATTCATTTTAGAATTGGGGAAATATACTAGAACAGCTAGTTATTGCAGCATAATCATTTTAAGTTGAAAGATTTTTAGATGATATAGAAAACCCTAGATGACATATCTGTTTCAAAATATATTGATATGGGAAATTTTTATCCTTATCTGCTTAAAAGTGCTCTGAGATGAGTGATTACTGAATCTGAGAGGGAAAAAAATATCCCTTTGTATGAGAGTAAGAATATTTAGTTTGGTGTAGCCAATAGGAGCTGCTGTAAAGTATATATGTCCTAAAAATCTGGTCTTTTTTTTTTTTTTAGTTTATTTATTTTATTTTGAGAGAAAGAGAGTGAGTGAGCGAGCACAAGTTGGGGAAGGGCAGAGAGAGAGGCAGTGAGAGAATCCCAAGCAGGCTCTGTGTTGTGGATCTCACAAACCATGAAATCATAACCTGAATTGAAATGAAGAGTCAGATGCTTAACTGACTAAGTCACCCAGGCATCCCTGAAACCTGGTCTTTTTTCTAACAGCTTGTTATAAGAACTTGGGAAAGTGACTTATCCTCTTTGATCACCATTTTTCTTAAAGTGAAAATTATAGGGCTTGCTCTTTCTGGTTTTGAAGATCAAAATATCAAGTTAAAGCTGTGATAAGTATTAACAATGCCTTACCCCAGTGCTGGTCAAGTGATAGTTACTAAATCAATATTGGTTGACTAATTTGTTAATAGCTCTTTTAGGAAATAATACATCATACACCCCCAATATACCTTTTCTTATTTTTCCCAGGCAGTGAGATGCAGCTAGTACATATTATAGAAATTACAATAGTATGTATTTATCTGTTTCTATCTGTCTTATAGATGAATGTCTCCTTGAGAGCAGTTTTAATTATTCCCATGCTCCTCAAATATAATGTGGGACTTAGAGCTGTTGTTACTATAACAGTAAAATTGGCCATTGAGTATTCTGTATCAGCAATAAGCTCAATAATTTAGGTACGTTATCATACATAATGATTTCAGTTACTTTGGGAAATAGTTTAAGCCCCTAGGGCACAAAGTTTTAGGGTGTTCCCCGCACGTTCATGGTCTATAGCTCCAGGAATTCATGGTGAAATGATGGGAAATAGCCTCTCCTGGCATGGGCAAGGAGAACAAATGAGCAGTTGTGAGATACATCCAGAGCATCCTCCATCAATAGCAAAGATGTGATCTCTAGGCAAAGGGGGGTGGGGGGGCAGGAGGGAAAGGGAGTTGCTTCAATGCAATGCCCTTCCAGCTTTCCTCTCATCTAAGGGAGGCACATAGTCAACACATGTTAGGGCTTTAGGTAAATAGATTGTGAATACTGCTGCCAGGGAAGGGAGTTAAGGGGCTGGCATGGGAGAAACACACATGAAAGTCATGTGTAGCCCAGAGATGCAGCGCTGTGAGCTGACTGGGATTTGATCAGAGTAGAGATGCTCACCTTCCCCACAGTTTACCATCATACCAACAGGGCCCTAATAAAAACAGTGGATTGCAGCTGAAAGAGCTGCAAGATGCAGACTTTCTCTGAGGCAGGAGCATTTAGGGAGGCACAAAGTCAAGAGAAGACCAAAACACAAAAAAGGATATGAGAGGAATTCAAAGCCTCTGGCAAACATTAAACACAATATAACTTCGAGCCAGATTAATTTAAATCCTCACAATAAAAGCATATTTATTTCAGCTCCTATATCTCAATACTATATATATACACACATATATATATAATCTCAGTAGCTTTCCGTAGAAAATTACAAGGCATGCCAAAGGCAAGAAAAAACAGTCTGAAAGGCAGAGCAATCATCAAAATCAGATTCTGATGTTAAAATTATCAGACAGGGTTTTTAAAATAACTATAATTCATGTGCTTAGGGCTATAATAAAAAGCAGTAGACACCATACAAAAGCAGATGATTATGCAAGGAGGAAGAATGAAAAGGAATTCTATAAATTAAAAACAGTGTAACAAAAATGAAGACTGCCTTCTAGGTACACACCAGTAGACTTGCCACGGCTGAGGAAAAAAGTCAGTGAGCTTGAGCTTGAAGATAGGGCAGTAGAAATGTCCTAAACTTAAAAGCAAAGAGAAAATAGAATAAAAATAATTTGGGGACAATATCAAAAGGTGTAACATATATGTAATTGGAAAACCAGAAATAGATGAAAGAGAGAAGGAAGCAGAATATTTGAAGTAATAATAGTGAGGCTTGCAACATTTAGGACAGATAGCAAACCATAGATCCAATAAGCTCAAAGAACACTAAGCAGGATAAATTCTAAACCAAACCAAATCAAACATACATAGGTATATTGTATTCACACTGCAGAAAATCAAAGACAAAAGGAAAATCTTGAGAAACGCCAGAGGGGAAAATGTATATTGCCTGTAGAGGAGCTGGGACAAGAATTAAAGCAGACATGTAATCAGAAATCATTCAAGTAGAAAGAGAGGAGTGCAATATTTAAAGTGTTAAAATCAATAAAACCACCAACCTAGAATTCAACATCTAGTGATATTATTCTTTAGAAGTAAGGATAGATACTTTCTCAGAGAAATGAAAACTGAGGGAAGTTATCACTAACAGGCCTTTTCTGCAAAAAATGCTAAAAGAAATTCTTTAGGCATAAGGAAAATAACAAGGGTCAAAAACATGGATCTGCATAAAGAAAGGTAGCATTGGAGAAATAATGAGTGAAGATTATATATATGTTTTCTTAAGCTAAAAGATACCTGTGTGTTTAAAGCAACAACACTGATTGTGTTTTGGTGATTATAGAATATAGATAATAGAAATCAATGTCAGCTAAGTCATATAAGATCAAAGGGATGAATTGGGAATATTCTTAATGAGGTTAATGAGGCACCTGTTTTACATGTGAAACAGTATGAGGTTATTTGAAAATGGACATAGACCAGTTTAAAATACATGTTTGTGAACTCTAGGGCAATAACTAAAGTAATTTTAAAAAGAAGTTTACATGATAGGCTAAAAGAGGAGATGACATAGAATCATATCAACCACAACAAAAAAGCAGAAAAAGAAGGAAAATAAACAAATAGAAAACAGTAATAAACATGGTAGATATTAACCCAACTATACCACTGGTCACTTTAAATGTGAATAGTCTAGACAAACCAGTAAAAAGACATTGCCAGTGTGGTTAAAAAACAAGACTCAGGGTGCCTAAGTGGCTCAGTCAATTAAGCGTAGGACTTCGGCTCAGGTCATGATCTCACAGTTCCAGGGTTTGAGCCCCGCGTCGGGCTCTGTGATGACAGCTTGCTCAGAGCCTGGAGCCTGTTTTGGATTCTATGTCTCCCTCTCTCTCTGACCCTCCTCTGCTCACGCTGTCTCTCTCTCCCAGAAATAAATAAAACATTAAAATTTTTTTAAAAAATAAAATAAAAAACGACTCAATTCTTTATTGTCTACAAAAAAAAAAAACCCTTTAAATATAATGACGCAGCTAGGTTAAAAGCAAAGGGAGAGTTAAAAATATTGTGGCAACACTAATAAAAAGAAAATTGGAGTAGCTCCAATAATTTTAGACAAAGCAGTCTTCAGAGTAGATGTCAATGAAGTGGATCATGACATAATGACAAAGGGGTCAATCCACAGGAAGACAAAGCAATTGTAAATGTGTATGCCTTTAACAAAAGAGCATCGAAATATAGGAGACAAAAACTGATAGAACAGAAAGGAGAAACTGACCAATCTGCTGTTGTAGTTGAAGACTTTAATACTTCCCTGTCAGTTATTGATAGATCAAGCAGGCAGATAACAAGTAAAGATGTGGAGGACCCGAACTTCACTATCAATTTGATCTAATTGACGCTATAGACTATTCCACCTAAAAATAACAGAATTCAAATTCTTCTCAGACTCACAGGGAACACTCACCAAGATACAACACATTCTGAGCCATAAAATACTCCATATACACCATAAAAATTTACAAAAAGAGGGATCATACAAAACATGTTCTCAGACCATAATAGAGTTAAACTGGAAATCAATAACACAAAGAAAGCTGGAAAATCCCCAGATCTCTGGAAATGAAAGAAAACATTTCTAAGAACATACAGGTCAAAGAAGAAGGCTCCAAAGAAATTTAAAAATATTTTCAAGTGTAGTGAATATGCAACTTATCAAAGTTTGTGGAATGGCACAAGGCATGACTCCGAGGGAGATTTATAGTATTAAATAGATATGTTCGGAGAGAGATCTAAAATCAATAATCTAAGCTTTCACCTTAGGGATGTAGAGAAAGACACACATGTCAAATCAAAGTCAGGAATAAGAATCATAAGCACGTAAGCACAGTAAAATCACAAGAATGGAAAAGATACCTTTGGAAAGAGAAAGTGCAGTGAGGATATAAATGGCAATATGAGACAGGTGCTTGGGGAGGAGCAAAATTTAAGAAAGGGGCAGATGTTAAAGATCTATGAAGACTAAGAGTAAAGGGTCAGAGATGTTGAGGAAAAAGCCTCAGTGGATGGAGGTTATGGAAATCAAGAGATTAGGGAATTTTGAGATCAGGGTAGTTGTCAATTGTAAAAATTCAGGGAGGAGGGCTAATAAAATTGGATTGAAAAATGCCAACTGAATTTGGATACTCAATCTTTAGAAATTTCAAACAGGGCAGTTTCAGAGAAATGATGAGGGTAATAGGAAGTGACTTATGACCTTTGCCAGAGATCCTGCAAGTGTGGAGGGAGCAGAATTGGACTGTAGCAAAGGGAATCAGTATTAAGGAAGTGAAGATAGTAAATGAAGTTAATTTTAAGAAGTCTATTAATGATATAAAAAAAAAAGAGCTTCAGTGGCACACAAGGTCAAAGGATAGCTTTGCTTTTTTTAAAAAAAAAAAAAGCACAAGAGAATATGGGTAGTTTTATAAATTGAGGTAAGGGATCATTTGAGAGGAAAAAGGCTGAAGATAGAAGAAGAAGAAGGGATAACTAATATAGGACACTCTCAAACAAGAGGGAGGAAGAAGGAGCAGTAAAGAATTGGAATAGGAGCTGGTTTTGAGGAGGCACATGGCCACCTCATCCTTTGAAACTGGTGGGCAAAAAGTACAAATAGAAGTCTGGTTTTTTGGTATGTCTTGGTGGCTCAGTTGGTTAAGTGTCCAACTCTTAATTTTTGTTCAGGTCATGATCTCACAATTTGTCAGATTGAGCTGCACATCACGCTCTTCGCTGATGGGAGCCTGCTTGGGATCCTCTCCTTCTTCCTCTGCCCCTCCCCTGCATCGTCTCTCTCTCAAAACAAGCAAACAAACAAATCAATATTTAAAAAAAAGAAGTCTTTTTTTTTTTTTTTTCAGGACTGGGCACATTGGGACAATTTAAGCCTGATTATCCTGATTCATGTGTGCTTACTTTGTGAAGTAGGAGGTCATATCGTTTGATGAGAAATTATGAGAAAAGATTGGGCTGAGATACTTGAATAAAGAGATAAAGTTTTAGAAAAGACACCAAGAGAATGGGGATGAAATTTACCAGAGGATAGAAAAGAGATTTCTATGGGCCACTGAAATTATAATTCTCAAGACTGTCATGGCATCACTTCAAGGGATTGCATAGGCAGATGAATATGAGTATAGAGCAGGCGAATTGCAGGATTGACCTCTAGCTGGGGATTTGTAGGGCTATTAGAGTGGCAGAGGGGATGGGTAAGGAAGGTGAGATTGCACGGAAGAAAATTTTTTTGGGAATCAGCCATGGTACTTAGAGTGGAGATGAAGATTATTTAAGCTGATGGGGTATAGGAACAATAAAGGCTTGGATGAATAGATCACACAGTTCGTGCAATCACCTAGGATGATGCCAGGGGTTGGCAAACAATTATGTTAAAGTGGGTGAGAGCTGGCATGGTTTCATTCCATACCTATTTCATTAAAATTTGTTCAATTTTCATGAAATCCAATTAAATGCAGTAACTAAGTCTGTATCCCAAAGCCTTCAGTTTCTCTGATACTTTAATATATGCTTGGCTGCATCTTGAGATGATGTACTCATTGTCTAATTTTTCCAGAAAATCAGGAGGATTCTGAGCCTGTGATGAAAGGTAATCCTGACTTTGTGGGCATTTCATCTAAAATTAGATAATGAAAAATAACTGGATGATCCATTTTTCCTACATATTACGCCTTGAATTATTAATGAATGCTGGAATAAATTTGTATATTCCATTGGCTCATGTAGAATAAATTTGAAAAGTGAGAAATTTAAAATTCATTATCTCTACATATAACTTAAGGCCAGTTTTAGGATTGACTAGATTTTTAACAGAGACTCAAGTGGTTCCTTTCCTTACAAATTAGACCTGAATGTGGATTGGTATGCTTAACAATGCTCACAGAAAACAGTGTAGTATAAAATACTGAGCTTTGAGATGTAGTACCTAGAGTCGTTGAAGTCTGTAAGGCAAAAAGAAAACACAAGCCTGTATGTAGTAAGTAGATGGATGATTAGGATAAGAGTCATAAAATACTAATTTTTCATTTTTTTTTATTTGAGTATAGTTGACACATAGTGTTACATTAGTTTGAAGTGTACAACTTAGTGATATGACAAGTATATACGTTGTTATGTTCACCACAAGTATATCTACCATCTCTCTTATTACATCACTGTTACAATATCATTGATTGTATTCCTTATGCTCTGCTTTTTATTCCTGTGACTTACTGGAATCCCCTCTCCCCTTCACCCATTTTGTCCAACCACCCACCTCCCCTGCCTCGGTCAACCTCGCTTTGTTTTCTGTATTCATAGTTCTGATTCTGCTTTTTGTTTGTTTATTAATTTCTTTTTACATTCCACTTATAAGTGGAATCATATGATATTTCTTTTTCTCAGTCTGACTTATTTTGTTTAGCATAATACTCTTTAATTCCATCCATGGTGTCCCAAATGGCTCGATATTATCCCTTTTTACAGCTGTGTAATAGTTCTTTGTATATATATGTGTGTGTGTGTGTGTGTGTGTGTGTATGTGTGTGTGTGTATAATATATATGTGTGTATAACATATATATGTATGTGTATATGTATGATATATATACATATTCCATTTTCCTTATCCATTTGTCTGTCGTTGGTCACTTAGATTGTTTCCAAGTCTTGGCTATTGTAAATAATGCTCCAATAAACATAGAGGTGCATATATTTTTTCAAGTTAGTGTTTCCATTTTCCCTGGGTAATTACCTAATAGTGGAATTATTATATCATATCATATTGCTATTTTTAATTTTTTGAGGAAACTCCACACTGTTTTCCACAGTAACTATACTAGTTTACATTCCTACCAACAGTGCACAAGGATTCCTTTTTCTCTACATCCTCACCAACTCTTCTTTCTTGTTGTCTTAGTTTTAGTCATCCTAGCAGTTGTGAGGCGATGTCTCACTACAGTTTTGATTTGCATTTTCTTGATGATTAGTGATGTTGTGGGTCTTTAAATATGTCTGTTGACCACTTATATATTTTATTTAGAGAAATGTCTATTCAGGTCCTCTGCCCACTTTTTAATTGGATTGGGTTTATTTTGGTGTTGTGAGAGCTCTTTATATATTGTAGATATTAACCCCTTATCAGCTATATCCTTTGCAAACCAGCCAGAAAACAAACTTTAAAAGTGGTAATAAATACATGCCTATTAATCACTTTAAATGGAAATGGTCTAAGTGTTCCAATTCAAAGACATAGAGTGGCAGAATGATAAAAAATAAAAGACCCATCTATATGCTGCTTACGAGAGACTCACTTCAGATATAAAGCTGTATATAAATTGAAAGTGAAGGGATGGAAAAACGTTAACCATGCAAATGGAAGTGAAAGCAAAAACCTGAAACCTCCATAAAATGTGGATGTTGTGCTCTGGTTATCAAAATCCTGCCTGAGAAAAGAATGTCCAATGGGAAAAGTCTCTTTAGTAAATGGTGCTGAGAGAACTGGGCGGCAACATGCAGAAGAATGAAACTGGACCACTCTCTTACACCCACAGAAAAATAAACTCAAAATGGTTGAAAGACCTAAATGTGAGACAGAAAACCATCAAAACCCTAGAGGAGAAAACAGGCAGCAACCTCTTTGACCTCAGTCACAAGAATTCCTTACTTGAAACGTCTCCAAAGACAAGGGAAATAAAAGCAAAAATAAACTATTGGGAACTCGTCAAGGTAAAAAGCTTCTGCACAGCAAAGGAAACAACGAAACTCAAAGGCAACTGATGGAATGGGAGAAGATATTTACAAATGACATATTGGAAAAAGAGTTAGTATCCAAAATCTATAAAGAATTTACCAAACTCAACACCTGAAAAACAAATAATCCAGTGAAGAAATGGGCAAAAGACATGAATAGACACTTTTCCAAAGAAAACATCCTGGTGGCCAACAGACACATAAATAGATGCTCAACATCACATATCATCAGGGAAATACAAATCAAAACCACATTTAGATACTTCCTCACACTGGTCAGAATGGCTAAAATCAACAACTTAGGCAACAACAGATGTTGGTGAGGATGTGGAGAAATGGTACCCTTTTGCATTGTTGGTAGGAATGCAAACTGGTACAGCTACTCTGGAAAACAGTGTAGAGATTCCTCAAAAAAATCAAAAATAGAATTACCCTATAACTCATCAATAGCACTAATGGAAATTTATCCAAAGGATACAGAAGTGCTGATGTATAGGGGCACATGTACCCCAATGTTTATAGCAGCACTATCAACAATAGCCAAATTATGGAAAGAGCCTACATGTCAATCAACTGATGAATGGATAAAAAAGATGTGGTTTATATATACAATGGAATACTACATGGCAATGAGAAAGAGTGAAATCTTGCCATTTGCGACAACATGGATAGGACTGGGGAGTGTTATGCTGAGTGAAATAAATCAGAGAAGGACAGATACCGTATGTTTTCACTAATATGTGGAAATTGAGAAACTTAACAGAGGACCTTGGGTAAAGGGAAGAGGAAAAATAATTTCAAACAGAGAGGAAGACAAACCATAAGACACACTTAAATTCAGAGAGCAAAGTGAAGGTTGATGGGGGCTGGGGAGGAAAAATGGGTGAAGGGCATTGAGGAGGGCACTTGTTAGGACAAATACTGGGTAATGTATGTAAGCAATGAATCATGGGAATCTTTTCCTGATGCCAAGAACACGCTGTATATACTGTATGTTAGCTAGCATGACAGTAAATTATAGTTAAAAAAATACGTTACTTAAAAAGCCCTGACAAACAAATAATAATAAACCTTAGGTTATATTGCTTGGGTCAACGCTATAACTGCTCGAATATATATAAAATTCCTAAACTTTGAATGCTTTCATATAAGGTCATCACTTCATATTCTAAATTATCAAAATGTTATATGTCACAAAATAACTAAAATTTCTTTGTCAATTACATCATAATAAACTCTCATATCACATTATTAAAAAATATAAATAAATAAATAAGTAAAATCCTGCTTGGTCCTGAGTAAATGACATGTGGTGCTATAGTTCTATGACTCATAAAATAAAGGGATCAAGCAAAAAGATATGTTAGGTCTTTTCTAACTTTGAAATTCTATTCCTTTTCTATGTCAAAGACATAGTTTACTTTTTAAAAAATATTGCAAATGACGGCCTTTAGTTATTCTGGGTATCTCCCCGAATGGAGGTTATACCAGGAGATGGAGAAACCAGCATCACAATTACACTAATCTTTATTAACTTTCAATTCCAGTCTGGACTTGTACATATTTTATTCCACTGCCACGTTCTTGGAGTTTAGGTAGAAAACTTAGATTCTTGGGACAGTGCTATGACTTTCTCAGGAAGAGATCGTTAATGATATAGAAATGACTTGTAAATAATTTACCATGTATCCAAATCCAGATGTTAAAGGCAGAAAACTGCTTTGACCAACTGTTTCCGCTAAACAACAGGGATTGGAGACTGAGGCTCTCTAAGATAGTTAAGAAGTGTGAAATGACAATTTTTTTTACTTTTATTTTATTGACTGCTTTCTCTGGGTGAGTCAATTCTGCTAGACTATGGTTCTGCTCCTGTTTTGTGCCCCAGCTGTAGTTTTCATTATGGGAGGTCCAAGCACCATAAAACATGCCTTTCACCATTCTTCATTTCATTCTCCAAGAATATCAGAAATGTCATCAGTCTCTCACCTTTCTTCTTAAAGACTTTAATCCTTCAAGTAAATAAGCAAACTGGTTCTAGCATTGAAGCTTGTGACATTTGGCTGGTCACTCATCTCTAAGCTAAATTTCTTCCTTACCCTCTGTACCTCAGCCATGCTGTTTCCTATCATGACAAAGGATCTTGAGTCCATATTTATTAACCTTCTGGGTAAATTCTTTATATGGTGTTTAATCAGCATGCTTTTGTAAAGTGCAAGTAAATTACAGACCTCTTATCTGGGGCAATCATCTGCTCTTTTTCAGGTGAAACCAATTATATTTCCTGAAAATAATCATTGATTGAATGGGTCCATACAGGATACATTTAATTTTATCACTCATTTTTGGTTGTTTCTTTATTACAAGTATGAATAGCATTTCTAGACTGGTATATATACTCTTCTTTCTGCTGATGCCTTAGTATAGTCTGAAAAGCACATATTCAGTGAGGAGCATCAGGAAATAGGGCCTCTATCTTCCCAGAAGGTACTTGACAATTAAATTCTTCTATTTCATAAGTTTCCAATGACATTTGACAGAGGATTACAAACTGGAGCAATTTTATAGCATGGCAGGGGAAGATGCCAGTCTTAAAAGGTAAGAGAGCAGAGAACACTGGCCAAACTTATCACTTAATGGAATTTCATTACCATATATTCATTTAACACATTTGGTACTGAGATGCCTAGTAAAATCACTGTGTTGCAATTGTCTGATGATATTAGGAAGCTTTGGACTCTAAAAAATTTGATAGAGGCATTAAGTTGATTAAATGAATTCATGTGTGTTTCCTCTCCAGAAGCCTCCATACATGCTAGGTGGCTATGAGGAAGCGGGGCTGGGAAGATACTGGCTGAAGTAATAAATTGTCAGGCCTGCTAATTTATTTTTATGTGCTGAAGATTAGTATAATTTAGGGGATAGGGATGTGTAGTAAAGCAATCATCTCCCCTTAGAATGATTAAAATATAGGTATACACACCTAGAAAAAAAATTTTAAGTTAAGAACTTATCCTTTAGTGGAATTGGAGGAAGAGCTGTTCCTTTTTTTTTTAAAAAAGTTCTTTATAAGTTAAGAACTTTGTATAACACTTTCTTTTTAGATTAGATCAATCTGACATGCTCAGAATTATAGAAGTATTATGATACAGAGCATTTTTGCCTCTCAAGCCAATAGTGGTGAATATTGTCCTGTACGCTACACTATTTTTAAGAAGCTCTTCCTGTGACAAAGATGTATGTTACTGCCTTTAATGAGCCTCTGCCTGGTGCTGACTTAATAATGGCATGAAGCCACAATTGTATTAGCTCTGATATGGAGGAGCCCCAAATAATTCATTGTGATGTTATGACTAATTTCTTTTATGTTGCTCCCAATGGCTGGTAGAGGGTGGAACGCTACTCAGACTGCAGTAAAGCAACCATCCCCTTTGAATGATTTAAATATATGCATACACACCTAGAAATAATTTTTAAAGTTAAGAACTTCATTCTTCTGCCCCCTATCAGGTTAACTGGCCACTCCCATATCTTTTTTATTTTCCCCTTCAGTTTTTCCATCTGGTATTAAAAAAGGAAGATCATAGACTTTCAGTCTTCAGGAATTGAATTTTTCTCATTCCACATACATACTACCATGAAATATACAAGATAAGCTATAGACCGGATTCAATTATCTGAGCAAAGCCCCAGCTCTTAAACTGTTCTTGCCTGATTTCCTTTTGCTCATCCAAATTTCTTTTAGATCTGGACATGGAAACTTATCATGGTTTTCTTGATTGTCCTAACCAGTGGCTGACTAGAGATATGGATTAATGTTCCTCTACTGCTTTGCATGTTGGTCCTTTTCCTTCTTCTCTAGACTCTTATTTTTTGGTTCAAGCTGCATTTTAGCTTTTTCACCTCCAGCTAATGGAGATACTCCCAGGAATGTAGAACGATGATATAGAGGCTGGAACTGTGCCAGCAGACGCATTAGGTTTCTTCTCCCACCCCAAACCAATTGTCTGAAGTTTTTAAATGAGAATTTTGAAATTGGAACTCAGTTTAAAAAATAGAGGCAAATTAGCTCTAGTGTATAGAGAGTTCACATCTTCCTTGTTTTTTTCACATCTGTCTTTTTCAGGGAAGAGTTTGCAGATGGCAAAGTGATGTGATAGTGCTGTTAGTATGGAATAGAGTTCTCATTTGTACACAATCATAGTCATGTTCTTTTAAGATCCTGCACTGCATTTGCATCTTATTCCTGAAAGGAAAACAAAAACAGTTTAATCATAGAATTTATAGGAAATTTAATAGACAGAAGAGTGGACTGTTAGGCTTCTAGCCTAACTATATACACTAACAATAGGGTAGGTATCCCCCAGTTCCCTGAATAGATTTCCTTTAAGTTATCTTGTGAAATAAATGGCATAAACTTGTAAATTATCAACCATAACTCTAGTATTATTCTTTACCTAAATTTTTCTCTTATTGAAGGTATCACAAGGAAGTAGTTCATAATTAAAATTGTTTAGACATATAGATATAGCAAATTTTATTTCTGTCTATTATTGTCCTGGACTTCAAAACAAGACTTATTTTTCCTAGATGATGAAGAAAGGACAACTTACATCTCCTTATGAAGAGGTCCCACTAGCAAGGGAATGTTTAATTTAGGGTTAATTTAGCATGGTGTTGGCAGTTATGACACTTGAGTAGCTGACTATTGGAGAAGATCTCTTTCCCTGGTGGCGTATGCTCTGTTATTTTCCATGATTTTGACTGGTGGTTTTCATTTGCTTGGACAAAAAATGCCAAAACATGCACTGACCCTTGTCAATGCTCAGGAAGGATGTCAGAATAACATTAACCTTTCATTCCAACTTCACCTGTTTTATTTCCCAAATCAATTTCAGTGCAACACAAATGCATACTTTGATGTGTTCAGAAATTAATAGATTTTAGTAAAATAATCTGTGGTAAAGGTCTAGAAAAGAGTAACTGATTCATTGCACAAAATATGTGCTATAGGTTTATAAAATCTAAACCTTAAATTCATATTTGAACAAAGCAAACTATTTTAAAAGACACAACTTTTCTGATTGTTTAAAGACCCTTGGAGGCTGTTAAGAGAGTGTTTGTCATTTGTCACATTGTACTTCCTAGGTGTTACTGTTTGATTTCTATCATTACCTAGGTAAAAATTCTAATAAAGTGAATTAGCTTGTTTTATATATAGCCTTCTCTTGGGCCACACCCACCACAATGAAAGTCTATGTAATTAAGGCTTCTCAATATTTCCAGATAATCTTATTCTACTTGCTTTCTTACAAGGAAATTCATTCATCTCTACAGTAAGTTGTATATTAGACAATGGCAAACCTCAGAGCCTTCAGCTGCCAGTGGTGACTCATTCAAAGATGCTGGAGATAGCCTGGGAGGAGTCCATGAGAATGTTGGTTGGCAGATCCTCATTACTGGGAATGTAGTTCCCCCACTTAACAGCCTTATTCTACCAATTCCAAACAGTAGGGTGTCTTTCCTGGCAGCATTCGCCAGCTGCTTTCTGCCCAGGAGGCTTGCTTGGATCCAATGGCTCCTGGAGACTCTTCTCAACTCAAGTTCTCACCGGGTTAGTGCCCTAAGTCACAGTGATCTCCTACTGGCCACCTTCATTTATGTCTCTCCAAAGTAGCTGCTTCTAAAAGACTTTCCTTTATGCCTCCCATGGGGTTACCTTTATCCCTTGACCTGCAAAATAGTTCTGGAGAATGCCCAGCCAGCACTAATCAGGGATTAGAAGCTATAGCTCTCAGGGCACATCCTACCTACAAATATGATTTTGTTTGGCCCATAGAATGCTTAAAATTTTTAACTTAAGGGACTCCTAGGTGGCTCAGTCGGTTGAGTGTCAGACTTCAGCTCAGGTCATTGTCTCACATTTTGTGTGTTCGAACCCCGTGTCGGGCTCTGTGCTGACAGCTTGGAGCCGGGAGCCTGCTTCTGATTCTGTCTCTCTCTCTTTCTGTCTCTCCCCTGCTCAGGCTCTTTCTCTCTCTCAAAAATAAATAAACATTAAACAAAATTTTAACTTACTTTAAAAGATTTGAAAATTAGAAAGTTTCACTTAAAAATCTTGATTTCCATTTCTCCTTTCTTGAAGAATTGAAAATTCATGGGAATCAGAAGATGGCACCGTTCTTACGTGGCAGCCATATTCTGGTAGTGATTGGCAGTTGCTTCCTTTAGGCAGGGCATAGTCTCTCCAGTTTGCCATAGATTACACACTACTTAGGATTACTTTTGAACCAATTCTACTTGTGTGAATATTATTGATTCCGGTAACTATTCAGATCTCTGTATGACTTGTACCTAAATCTCTATCGATAGAGGGCAATTCACAAGATCTCAAATCTATGGACCCATTCAGGTCCTTGGACTTATTCTCAGTGACCTATGAATTAAAGATGGGAGCTTCCTTAGTCTTTTAATTTGTTCAGGCTTCTGGAGCAGCATACCATAGAGTGGGCAGCTTACAAACAACAGAAGTTTATTTCTCACAATTCTAGAGGCTGGGAAGTCTAAGATCAAGGCATCAGAAGATATAGTACCTGGTAAGGGCCTGCTTCCTCACTAATAGTTATCTCTTCACTGTATTCTCACAGTGAAGGGAGGTGTTATGAGAGCTTTTATAAGGCTACTAATTCCACTCATGAGGGCACAGTCCAGTCACCTCCTTGAGGCCCTACCTCCTAATACCACCACACTGGAGCTTAGGTTTCAAAACATAAATTTGAGAGGTAAATAAACATTTAACTGGTAGGGGGACCTTAAAGTTTTTATTTCTTTGTTTCTTTTAGTTCAGTGATTATCATTTGTCTAGATGTGTAATTATCTGGGTGATGCTTTTAGTACTAACGTACTATTTCTAAAACTACTTTAATTGTAATGAGTAAATATAAAAGAACATAGGCTGGGGCACCTGGGTGGCTCAGTTGGTTAAGCATCTGACTTTGGCTCAGGTTATGATTTCTCAGTTAATGGGTTCGAGCCCCAAGTCGGGCTCTGTGCTAAGAGCTCTTTCTCTCTCCCTGCCCCTCTCCTACTCTCTCTTTCATTCTCTGAAAAATAAACATTAAAAAAAAAAAAAAAAACAGAGGCAAACTTATTGGTAAATGATATTTGTACGAAATGAAGGCCAAATGTCAGATAATGCTCTACACACAAGGTTTCATAATAATCTAAAAGAAGGGCTGGTGGAATATGGTCATCGGATGACATCAGGATTGTGGAAGGTCCCAAGAGAATCTGCCTTGAAGCAGTCTATATTATATTCATCCTGAAAGCAAAAACTTATTTTCAGTAAAATGGCATTGAATGTCACATTATGTTAATTTTTTTAATCTATGCTATATGTGTCTTGTAGTTTCTATTTAATTTGATTTTACAGATGTTTAAGAGTATTTTTGAAGAGGTATAAAAAAACATACACCTAAATTTCATGTCTGTACTTTTTTTTGATGTGTGTACTTTTTATTATTTTTTAATGTTTATTTTTGAGGAAGGGGAGTGAGGGAGAAAGGGGCAGAGAGAGAGGGAGACACAGAATCCAAAGCAGGTCCCAGGCTCTGAGCTGTCAGCACAGAGCCCAATTTGGTGCTGGAACTCACGGCACATGAGATCATAACCTTAGCTGAAGTCAGACGCTTAACCAATTGAGTCACGCAGGGGCCTCTGATGTCTATACTTTTTAAAGTCACTTTTTATTTAAAAATAACTTGTTACAATTCAGGAAAAATAAACATTTTCCTTTAAAAACTGTCCACTTAGTACTCAAATTTGAAAAAGTCTGCCTAGATGCTCTTGGGTAACAAACAGGATCAGGATTTAGTTTGCTTGAGTTGAGAGGGGGTTTCATACCATGGGTTTGGGTCTCTGCCTAGAGCACAGTCCAGGAGAAAGAGAGGGACTGCTGCAGAATAAGCGTGAACTAATAAGAACATAAGAAGAGTATAAATGAACGCCAAATTGAGGGGAAAGGAAGAGAAGTCATGCTCTGTTTTGGGGTATGGTTGGTTTCAGGATCTGAGTCACATAAAAGGCAATCAGAGAAGGTAGAGCTGCAGCATTCTGGGCAGTTGTGACCACTAGCTGGTGTCTGAGGTTCTGCCTTTATGATTGATAAGACCAGAGCTGTGGGGCCACAGCTGTCTGGCTAAAAAAGACCTGAGATGGCTGAACAGCAGCAAAGGTGCTGACAGGTTCATCAGGAATAATTCTTCAAAGGGACTAATCCAGAGCTCCATAAAAATGCATTAGTAAGCCTCCCAACAGTAACACCACACTGTCATCTACACAAGAGATTTTTCACGTCTTCATGCAGAACACAGATCTATTGAGCCTCCTCTCCTGCATGTGCTTTCTAGAGAGGGCCTTCTTGGGTTCTTAAAAGAGAGCACAGCACACTGCCTAAGGTCAGGCATTTACATCTAATTTTGAAATGCCACTGGGACACAATGTAATCCTGACTATCTCATAATTGCCCAAGCCAGGTATATAAAGCTAAAGTGAGATACTGAAATCCACAACTTGGATATTATTGCTTGATACTTATTTGAGAACAAAGTACGAAGTCCTTTGATGAAATGTATGTGAAATCTCAACTGGAATGTTGATTTGAGATATCTGGCCAAGTTAGGAAAAGGCTCTTCTCTGTGCCACTCACAGCTTCTTTTCTTTACTCAGTCCTAAAGCCCCAAGATACAACTTTGAATTGGAAAAGCAAGGTCTTTTAGAAGGAGGCTTAAGCTAGCTCAGCTGGGGTATGGGTCTCCAGGGGTGGAAAAATATTACTTATTTACACAATGGTTTCAAAAGACTTAGCATTTGAGATGGAGACTTTGGTTTTGAAAGCTGGTTGTCAGCTCCTTGATGCAAGTAAACTATGGTCCACTGCAGAACTGTGGTAATCTGTAGAACTTCTCATGCTGGGTTTCCAAGGGAAGATTCCAACACATGATATACTTTCTGAGCACTTACTCAGACATATTAGGTACTGGAAAGCTCATTCTGAGCAAGACAGAACTTCTGCTCCCATGAACTAATAGGCTAATGCCAGGCATTACACACTAGCTCACTTAATTCCAGCATCAGCTACACGTCCTAAATGCTAGTAAGAGCTTTTGTAACTTGCCTAAGATTTTGTACTAGCAAGTGATTGAGTAAGATTTAAAAAAAATAGGCAGTTTGACTTCAGTGCCCAGACTCCTACCTGCTACATGTAGTGCCTCTGAGTTTCCTTTGCTTTGGCTCCAAATGTTATTAAATTGCAGAAACACAAGATGTGGTTGTTAAAAAGTGAATTAACTGCAAAATACAAAGGAAAAATTTCAGATCATGAGATATAAATAACCAATTTGAATGGAACTATGTAAAATGTTTGGTGCTAAATGATACTTCTTTGTCCTTTATCTGGAATCATATTGATGGTTTTAACTATCCTGTCTCTGATATAATGCCACTTACCCTGTACTTCCAACTTAACTGAAGTCCAAAAAGTGGTCCTTAGTGATAGCGGGATTTGTCATCTGCTCATACAGTGCTGTGCCCTGAAGGTGATATTGATGGTAGTCATAGTTACTATAATTAATTATGATAATTAAAAAGTGTCTGAAGAGTCATAGTGATGCAGAGATATTTATATATTGCTCAAAATGAAATTTGGGAATTAAAATGGCCTTGCTTATGAAAGCATCACATGGAGAATTATATTAAGCTACTGCTGCTTTACAGAGACTGTCACAGGAAGGTGAATTTTTCATTTAGTTGTCTCAACTGGAGAATAAGCAAATGTCATAGCTGTTGGTCAAATAATTGTCTATGTGTGTGATGGTACAGATTTTTTCAGATCCTTTATTTTTATGCAATATTTGAAACTAAATTTCATCCTTTTTATATTTCTAATTAGTTCCTGAAATAAATGTCAGAAATAGTGTGAAGATTAGACCAACTATTTTCCTTTTTAGCTCACTTTATTTTTGACTGTTTACCATAGCAAGCATGTAGGAAGGCTCCTTGGGGGTGTCCAGCAGGGGTTTTTCTGGTAATTCACATAAATGTTCGGATAATTTATCTGGTCATGGCTTGCTTGTCATTATTTGAGTTTTGGCCGACTGGGTCTTTACGTCAGTCTGTAGGAACACCACAATGGCACAGGAACTGTAAGCTTGAGGCAGGATGACCAAGAAATGGCAGCCATCCTTCCTCCTCTTCTTACTGCTGCTTTGCGCCACGACGTTCTCTAGCCAACTTCATTTTGCTTCCAATAGTCTGAAAGGGGCAGAGTGAGTAACTACAAAGGGGGATATACTTAAGTGGAGAAGTTCTGCAGAGAACTGCCAAGAGGCCAGGAGATGGGCCCAGTGACAACGGGAGTCTGGAACTCAGTACTTGAGTGGAGCTGCTCTGTTTCCTGGCTTCTCTGTAGTCTGAGGCTGGGAATGCAAATGGGTCTGGGTGAATGCCAGTTCCTGCCTTTAATAGACTGGAGCCCTTCCTCCTCTCATGAGTTCCTGATTTTCTAGGTACGGATACATTCTCTTTGTTCTGACATCCTTGCTCTTTCATTTGCTACCAGGGGTTTGAATGCTATTAAAAATCTTATGTCCCTTACTTCCAATTACTCTCCATCTCTTATCACTTCTCCCTCTTGCTGCTGTTAGGACAATGAAAGGTCTAGATGATAAAGTCGGTGTCACAAATGGTCCCCACATTCCATCTTTCTAAAGATTATAGGTATTCTAAACATTGTGGTCAGCCAGGTTTGGCATGTTAGCATTCTCTTTGTCCTATCATTTCTCACTTGATAAATTATAAATTTCTAACTTGCTAAATATACCCTTTTTTCCTTTTAAAAAATTTCAAATATGGTGTGGGAAACACCCAGGAGATAAAAACAAGTCAAATAATAAGAATTTTAGAATCAAGATTTCTTTAACATCATTTTCCCCCAGCTCAATTCCCCAAAAATAATTATGGGTAGTAGTTATTCTGGCCTTTTTAAAATATTTTTTTTCAATGTTTATTTATTTTTGAGAGACAGAGAGAGACAAAGTGTGAGCAGGGGAGGGGCAGAGAGAGAGGGAGACAAAGAATCCAAAGCAGGCTCCAGGCTCTGAGCTGTCAGCACAGAGCCCGATGCAGGGCTCAAACCCATGAACTGTGATACAATGACCTGAGCTCAAGTCTGGCTCTTAACTGACTGAGCCACCCAGGCACCCCCAGGCCTTTTTCATAAAGACACACACATCTGGCTTAGGGTTTTGGGTTTTTTTAAAGTTATAAATGGCATCATAGTAAACTATTCCTCTACAACTTGGTCTTTGATTTTAATAGTATGTCTTCAAGATTACTTCATGTCTCTCTTTCATGTCCCAGTATATATTGCTACATCATTCTTTTTAATGGAGAGAAAGTATCCCATGATAAGGCTATATCATGATTTATTACTAAGTGCTTAAGTACTAGTTGTGTTTTGTTTTGTTTTGCTATTACAAAAAATATGTGCAAATGTGCATTTGCTAATGTTTCTGTATGGTAGATTCCAGGGACTGAAACTTGAGGTCAAAGTATAGACAAATTAAAAAAAAAGTTATTGATCCTGAAAACTGAAATAGATACACTGATATTGTCAGTATATCAATTATATTCCTATCAAGAGTTTATGAGCATATCTATTTCTCTGCAATGTAGGCTTTTAAATTTATCTTTTACATGTTAACAAAATGATAGGTAACAAATCATACTTTATTGTTTGAATTTGCATTTCTGAACTATTAATGAAGTTAAACATATTTTTGTATTTTAAAATTCCATTTGTATTTCATTTCCTTGTTGTTTCAGGTGTCTACCTATTTCTGTATCAGATTATATTTTTCTTACTAATTATAAATACATTTTATGTATTATGGATAAAATGTTCTTATTTCTATTACATATCATAGTGTTTTTGTTTCCAGTCTCTCACTTATCTTCATATTTTGTTATGTTTTACATAGGAAAGCTTTATACATTTCTTTAGTTAAATTTATGAAGCTTTGTTTGCTGTATATATCAAACTTATATTTGATATATATTCATATAAGAAGGCTTTCCCCATGAAGAGAAACATAAATATATATTCTTCTATATTTTCTTTTAATGACTCTAGTTTTACACTTAGACCTGGAATCACTCTAGAATTTATTTTTCTGTATAATGTAAGGTAGTGATTGAACTAAGTTTTCCAAATGGATAGCCAATTCTCCCCTCACCCATCAAATTGAATAATATCTCCTTTTCCAATTAATTTGAAATACCACCTTTTAAAGAATGAAATGTCTACATATATGTGAAAATTATCATTGTTTTATTGTTTTTTTAATATAGTCCCATATCTCTAGCAGACACATTGTGCATTTAATCGGTAATTTCTGACGACTAATTCAGTCGAGTGCCTTTTCTTACGTTTATTGGCCATTTGAATGTGCCTTCTTTAATTAGGTCTTTGGCTCTTTTAAAAATAGGTGTTTTGCTGTTTTGTTGTTTATTTGAAGATATAATTTATATATTCTGTTTAGGTCTTTTGTCAGCTGTATGTATTGAAATATCTTCTTCCACTCTGAACCTTAGCTTGTAGGGCACTATGTTTTTAAATATAAAGAAGTCCTTAGTTTAATTTAACTTATTTTTTAAGGATAAATCAATCCTTTACTAGATACCTGATAAATCACTAAAACAGACCTGACTAGCTTTTGAAACAACACTGTTGAAATAAGTAGAATAATGGAGAATTATATTTGTCTTTACAGTTATAGTGAAATAAAATGTGAATTCACATTGATGATCATTCAAACTGTAAGTCATACTTAAAGGCACAATAGAAACTACAGAGCCATTATCATTAGTATTTACTTATTTATAGTTTTTTATTTTTTGTAAACTGCAGGATGGACAATAGTACCTACTAAACTAACCTTTAGTATATCTTCATCTAAGTTACTCTATGCTCTATGGCCTATTAATTGTCTAATGTAAGTCAATCCATTTATCTAAATAAATACTTACAAATAACTTCTCACTTATTAGGATACATTCCTTTCTTTCTTTCTGACAATGAAAACATTATTTCCTTTTTCATAATTTAATTTTAATTTTTTGACTATTTTTTTTAACTTCTGATCTTCTTTAGCCATTTATTCCACTCTGCACCCCCTGCAACTGTCAAACACCAATCCGGCCACTATATTTTTGAGCTTGTTTTTTTGTTTGCATTTTTATTTTTATTTATTTGTATTTATTTATTTATTTAATAGTTAATTTTCAAGTTGGTTTCCGTATAACACCCAGTGCTCATCCCAACAAGTGCCCTCCTCCATGCCCATCAGCCCTCTTCCCCTCTCCCCTACCCCCATCAGCCCTCAGTTTGTTCTCTATTCAAGAATCTCCCATGGTTTGATCATTTTAGCTACTCTGACTGGAGTGAAGTGGTATCTTAATGTGGTTTTGATTTCCCTTATCTCATTCTTGTCTCTCCCCTCCACTGGACTGGGCACTATGGTTATTGGTTTGCTTAAACAGTCACATTTAATCCATTCTCTTGGTACGTATTCAACACCTCTGTCATTACCTTCCTTTCTCTCTTTCTCTGGAATAATCAGACTATATAGTTTCTCTGGGTAACATTATCTTCGTTTCTTTCTCCTTGCCTCCTACCATATTCTCCTCTTTCTCCTCTGAATTAAGCCTTTTAGTCTCTCTGTGGGTCAATGTTCAATTTCACCTTCTCCCCACCCCGTCACTTCTCTCTTTGTATATGCTCTTCCATCAGCACTGCCTCCACCCTCCTCTTTATTTGTAGCTGGGATTTCTAGCTTTATGATTTTAGACTGCCCTTTGTCTTGCTGTTTTTGTTTTGTTTTGTTTCCTTTCGTTTTGCTGGTTTGTTTGCTTTTTCTGTGTGTTTGAATGTTTTTGTTCCCTGTTTGTCTGTCTGTCTTTCCAGGGCTACCTCAAGAAACAAGCCAAAGACCACATGGTGGAGAGTCCCAAATATCACTACAAGTAGGGAGATAAAATAACCAAAGGCACAACAAGAGAGAACTAGGGATACAATTAAGAGAACATTTCCTGAACAGACAGGCAATGGACAGTCAATGAGCCTCCTATAGTATAGTGAAACTCGCAGAAGCAGAGCACATAACAAGCTTTTAAAACTTACAAGAGGCAGAAAGCTAGCCAAAATGACAAAACGGAAGAAATCTTCTCTAAGGAAATTCCAAGAAGAAATGACAGCTAAAGAATTGCTTTATATCCCAAAACAGATATAAGCAACATAACTGACCAAGAATTTAGATCAATACTCATAAAATTAATCTCTGGGCTTGAAAAAAGCTTGGAAGACACCAGAGAAGCTATTGCTACAAAGATTATGGATCTTAAAAATACTTGTGATGAATTAAAAAATGCTATAATGAAGTGTCTAGTAAAATGGAGGCCGTCACTGCATGGATTGAAGAGGCCGAGAGGAGAATAGGTGAATTAGAAGACGCAATTATGGAAAAAGAAGCCGAGAAAAAGAGAGATGAACTGATCCAGGAGCACAAAAGGAGAATTCAAGAACCGAGTGACACAATCAAACGGAACAATATCCATATCATAGAAATTCTAGAAGAAGAAGAGAGAGAAAAGGGGACAGATGGGGGTACCTGAAAACTTCCCCAATCTGGGGAAGAAATGAGACATTGAAGAACACCACAAACCCAGTAGGAGAAGAGAAATAATAAAAAGCAGGGCAGAAATAAACAATATCAAAACCAAAGAACATCAATGAAACCAAGAGTTGGTTTTTTGAAAAAATAAACAAAATTGACAAACCTCTAGCCAGGCTTCTCATAAAGAAAAGAGAGAGCACTCAAATAGACAAAATCATGAATGAAAATGGACTTATTACAACCAGCCCCTCAGAAATACAAGCAATTATCAAGGAATACCATGAAAAATTATATGCCAACAAATTGGACAACTTAGAAGAAATGGACAAATTCCTAAACACACACTCGCTACCAAAATTCACACAGGAAAAGATAGAAAATCTGAACAGACCCAAAACGAGTGAAGAAATTGAATCAGTGATCAAAAATCTCCCAACAAATAAGAGCCCAGGGCCAGATGGCTTCCCTGGGGAATTCTACCAGACATTTAAAACAGAATTAATATCCATTCTTCTCAAGCTATTCCAAAAATAGAAATCGAAGGAAAACTTCCGGACTCATTTTATGAAGCCAGCATCACTCTGATTCCCAAGCCAGACAGAGACCCAGCAAAAAAAAGAGAACTACAGGCCAATATCCTTGATGAATACAGATACAAAAATCCTCAACAAGATACTTGCAAATCGAATTCAACAGCATATTAAAGAATTATCCAACATGATCAGGTGGGATTCATTCCTGAGTTACAGGGCTGGTTCAATATTCACAAATCAATCACTGTGATGCATCACATTAACAAAAGAAAAGATAAAAATCATATGATCCTGTTGATAGATGCAGAAAAAGCATTTGACAAAATACAGCATCCTTTCTTAATAAAGACCCTCGAGAAAGTCGGGATACTTAAACTGAAACATCATAAAAGCCATTTATGAGAAACCCTCAGCTAATATCATCCTCACTGGGAAAAAACTGAGACCTTTCCCCCTGAGATCAGGAACACGACAGGGATATCCACTCTCACCACTGTTGTTTAACATAGTGCTGGAAGTCCTAGCATCAGCAATCAGACAACAACAGGAAATAAAAGGCATCAAAATTGGCAGAGATGAAGTCAAACTTACACTTTTCACAGATGACATAATACTCTACATGGAAAACCTGACAGACTCCACCAGAAGCCTACTAGAACTGACCCATGAATTCAGCAAAGTTGCAGTGTACAAAATCAACATACAGAAATCAGTTGAATTTTTATTTACTTTTATATTTAAAATTTTTTTAATGTTTTTATTTAGTTTTGAGAAAGGGAGAGAGAGAGAGAGACAACATGAGCAGGGGAGGGTCAGAGAGAGAGGGAGACAGAATCTGAAGAAGGCTCCAGGCTCTGAGCTAGTTGTCAGCACAGAGCCTGACACGGGGCTCAAACCCATGAACAATGAGATCATGGCCTGAGCTGAAGTTGGATGCTCAACCAACTGAGCCACCCAGGCGTCCCTCAGTTGCATTTTTATACACCAACAATGAAGCAACAGAAAGAGAAATCAAGAAACTGATCCCATTCACAACTGCACAAAAAAACAACAACCATAAAATACCTAGAAATAAACCTAACCAAAGACATAAAAGATCTGTATGATGAAAACTATAGAAAACTTATGAAGGAAATAGAAGACACAGAGAAATGGGAAAAATCCATACTCATGGATCAGAAGAATAAATATTGTTAAAATGTCATTAGTACCCAAAGCAATCTACACATTCAATGCAGTCCCAGTCAAAATTGCACCAGCATTCTTCTCAAAGTTAGAACAAACTATCCTAAAAGTTGTATGGAATCACAAAAGACCCCAAAAGCCAAAGTAGTATTGAAGAAGAAAACCAAAACGGGAGGCTTCATAATCCCAGATGTTAGCCTCTACTACAAAGCTGTAATCAAGACACTATGGTATTGGCACCAAAACAGACACATAGACCAATGGAATAGAATAGGGAACTCGGAATTGGACCCACAAATGTGCAGCCAACTAATCTTTGACAAAGCAGGAAAGACTATCTAATGGAAAAAAGGCAGCCTCTTTAACAGATGGTGCTGGGAGAACTGGACAGCAACATGGAAAAGAATAAAACTAGATCACTTTCTTACACCATACAAAAAAAAAATAAACTCAAAATGGATGAAGAACCTGAAAGTGAGACAGGAAACCTTAGAGAAGAAAGCAGGAAACAACCTCCTTGACCTCAACTACAGCAATTTCTTACTTGACACATCCCCAAAGGCAAGGGAATCAAGAGCAAAAAATGAATTTTGGGACCTCATCAAGATCAAAAGCTTCTGCACAGCCAAGGAAACAACCCACAAAACTAATAGGCAACCAACGGAATGGGAAAAGATAGTTGCAAATGACATATCAGATAAAGGGTTAATAACCAGAATATATAAGGAACTCACCAAACAACACACCCGAAAAACAAACAACCCAGTGAAGAAATGGGCAGAAGACATGAACAGACACTTCTCCAAAGAGGACATCCAGATGGCCAACAGACACATGAAACGATGGTCAGCATCCCTCCTCATCAGGGAAATACAAATCAAAACCAAACTGAGAAACCACCTTACGCCGGTCAGAGTGGCTAAAATAAACATATCAAGAGTCTCTAGATCCTGACGAGCATGTGGAGAAACGGGCCCCCTCCTACACTGTTGGTGGGAATGTAAGCTAGTACAGCCCCTCTGGAAAACAGTGTGAAGGTTCCTCAAAAAATTAACAATAGAACTCCCCTATGTCCCAGCAATAGCACTGCTAGGAATTTACCCAAGGGATACATGGGTCCTGATGCATAGGGGCACATGTACCCCAATGTTCATAGCAGCACTTTCAACAATAACCAAATCATGGGAAGATCCTAAATGTCCATCAACAGACGAATGGATCAAGAAGATTTAGTTTATCTATACAATGGGATGCTACATGGCAATGAGAAAGAATGACATCTGGCTATTTGTAGCAATGTGGATGGAACTCAAAGGTGTTATGCAAAGTGAAATAAGTCAGGCAGAGAAGGACAGATACCGTATGTTTTCACTTATAAGTTGAACAGGAGAAACTTAACAGAAGACTATGGGGGAGAGGAAGGGGAAGGGGAAAAAATGGTTGGGGAGATGGAGGTAGGCAAACCATGAGAGACTCTTAAATAGTGAGAACAAACTGAGGGCTGATGGGGGTGGGGGAGAGGGGAGGAGGGGTGATGGGCATGGAGGAGGGCACTTGTTGGGATGAGCACTGCGTGTTATGCGGAAACCAACTTGACAATAAACTATAAAAGAAAAAAAAGTTTTTGTGATCACCAATGCTTCTTTTAAACAAAAATAATAACAAGAAGGGTTGCTTCACCTTTTAATTTTATCCAAAGACTCCCCACATAAATCCAGGGAGAGTCTGTGAGTATATTCTCATCTTGAAGGAATAGGAAAGGGGAGAAGGAGCAGTGTAAAACTGATGGGTTAAAAATCCTTCTTCCGTTATATCTTAGCTGCGTTACTTTGGTCAAATTGCATAATCTTGCCGAGTTTCATCTCTTTTGGGTCCTATCTCCCTGAGCCATGGGTGTAACCAAGGTGGGCAGTGTTCTTTGTCCCTAGCCCTGCCTCGTTTCCAGGTCATAGTCTGTGCACTTTAATGATACTGCCCAAAATGTAATCCTGTAGGCTGGGGCACTTCCTAGCCATGGATTGAGTAGGGGGAGTAGGGGATCAGTTTCTCCTGGTGCCGCATGGGACCAGGGCACCCAGACCAAAGAAAGCGCTGCAGCTAGAGATAGGATCTCTCTCTGAATGCCCTGTGGTTACAGATGGGATGATAGGATCCCTCTCCATCCGGGCCGAGTTTTTTCTCTTCTCCATGGACAGCTCTATGAGTTGTTTCAGCCACTTTTTCTCTTCCCCTCATCTCTCCTTGGAGGGGGATGCCTCCCCTCCATGTCTCCAGGTCCTGGCCCATTTTTATCTTCCCCAATTAGCATTCATGCACCTATGAGGCTGTCTTCTTAGTGGACTCTGTCTCTTTTCCTCCCAGACTGTTGCGGTTCGATGTCCTTTGCCTTCAGCCCTTCTTTGTTTGAAAGATGTGGGTGGACAGGAAGTATGGCGCTCCCTATTTTTCTGCCATCTTGCCCTAGAAGCCGTTTTTGTTAGTATTTTTAGTTTGTACATATAAGATCATATGATATTTGCCTTTCTCCATCTGACTTATTTTACGTAGCATAATGCCTAGGTAAAATAGGAGATTCATCCATGTTGTTGTACATGGCAAGATTTCATTTTTTTATAGCTATCAGTGTGTGTGTGTGTATGTGTGTGTGTGTGTGTGTGTGTGTACCATAATTTCTTTATCCATTCATCCATTGATGTGCACTTAAGTAGTTTCCTTATCTTGGCTATTGTAAATAGCACTGTAATGAACATGGAGGTGCAGATATCTTTTCGAGTCAGTGTTTTTGTTTTCTTTGGATAACTACCCAGAAGTAGAATTGTTGTATCATATGATATTTCTGTCTTTAATTTTTTAAGGAACCTCTATACTGTTTTCCATAGTGGCTGCACCAATTTTCATTCCCACCTGCAGTGTGTGAGCATTCCCTTTTCTCCACATCCTTGGCAACACTTGTTATCTCTTGTCTTTTTGATAATAATCATTCTAATAGGTAGAGATAATGTCTAATTGTGTTTTTAATTGGCATTTCTTTGATGATTGGTGATATTGAGCACCATAAGTACCTGTTGGCCATTTGTAGGTCTTTGGAAAATGTCTATTCAGATCTTCTTTTCATGTCTTTTTTTTTTTTTTTTTTTTTTACAAATAGTTTATTGTCAAATTAGTTTCCACATAACACTCAGTGCTCATACCCATAAGTGTCCTCCTCTATGCCCATCCCCCCTCCCCCCCACATCCATCAGTCCTCAGTTTTTGTCAGCATTCAAGAGTCTCTCATGGTTTGCCTCTCTCCCTTTCCCCCACCATTTCCGCCCTTCTTCTCCCACTTGTTCCTCCGTCAAGTTCCTCCTAATCCTCCTATATGTGCAAATATATGATATTTGTCCTTCTCTGCCTGACTTATTTCGCTCAGCATAACACCCTCAAGGTCCATCCATGTTGCTACACATGGCCAGATTTCATTGTTTCTCATTGCCATGTAGTATTCCATGGTATAGATAAACCACATCTTCTTGATCCATTCATCTGTTGATGGACACTTAGGCTCTTTCCATGTTTTAGCTATTGTGGAGAGTGCTGCTATGAACATTGGGGTACATGTGCTCCTATGCCTCAGCATTTCTGTATCCCTTGGGTAAATTCCTAGCAGTGCTATTGCTGGGTCATAAGGGAGTTCTATTGTTAGTTTCCTGAGGAACCTCCACACTGTTTTCCAGAGGGGCTGTACCAGTTTACATTCCCACCAACAGTGTAGGAGGGTGCCCGTTTCTCCACATCCTCGCCAGCATCTAGAGTTCTCTGATTTGCTCATTTTAGCCACTCTGACTGGCGTGAGGTGGTATCTCAGTGTGGTTTTGATTTGTATTTCCCTGATGAGGAGGGATGCTGAGCATCGTTTCATGTGTCTGTTGGCCATCTGGATGTCCTCTTTGGAGAAGTGTCTGTTCATGTCTTCTGCCCATTTCTTCACTGGGTTGTTTGTTTTTCGGGCGTGTAGTTTGGTGAGTTCCTTATAGATTCTGGATATTAACCCTTTATCTGATATGTCATTTGCAACTATCTTTTCCCATTCCGTTGGTTGCCTATTAATTTTCTGGGTTGTTTCCTTGGCTGTGCAGAAGCTTTTAATCTTGATGAGGTCCCAACAGTTTATTTTTGCTCTTGATTCCCTTGCTTTTGGGGATGTGTCAAGTAAGAAGTTGCTGCGGTGGAGGTCAAAGAGGCTGTTTCCTGCTTTCTCCTCTAGGGTGTTGATAGTTTCCTGTCTCGCGTTCAGGTCCTTTATCCATTTGGAGTTTATTTTTGTGCATGGTGTGAGAAAATGATCTAGTTTCATTCTTCTGCATGTTGCTGTCCAATTCTCCCAACACCATCTGTTCTTCTTTTCATGTCTTAATTGGATGTTTTTGCTATTGATTTGTATGAGTTCTTTACATATTTTGGATATTATCCCCTTATCAGATAAGTGATTTGCAAATATTTTCTCCCACTCAGTAGGCTGCATTTTCATGTTATTACTGGTTTCTTTTGCTGTGTAGAAAATTTGAGTTTGATGTTATCCTACTCTTTTGCTTTTTTACTTTTACTTTTGGTGTCAGATTTAAAAAAATCATTGTCAATGAGTTAATTGCCTGTGTTTTTTTGTAAGAGTTTAAGAGTTTCAGGTCTTATTTTCAAGTCTTTCATTCATTTTGAATTAATTTTTGTACATGATGTAAGATAGTGGCTCATTCTTTTGCATTTGGCTGTTCAGTTTTACCAGCACCATTTATTGAAGAAACTGTCCTTTTACCATTGGGTATTCTTGGCTTCTTTGTCATAATTAATTCATTGTATATACATGGGTTTATGTCTGGAGGTTCTGCTTTGTCTCACTGATCTCTGTGTATCTTTTTACACCAATACCATACTGTTTTAATTACTATAGCTTTGGAAGAATATTTGAGCTCCAGGAGCATGATGCCTCCAGCTTTGTTCTTCTTTGACACGATCGCTTTGGTTCTTGGGGATTTTTTGTGGTACCATACAAATTTTAGAATTGTTAGTTTTATTTCTGTGAAAAAAAGTCTTTTGGAATTTTGATAGAAATGGCATTCAATCTGTAGATTTGTTTCGGTAGCATGGACATATTAATAATATTAATCCTTACATTCCATGACCACAGAATATCTTTTCTTTTTTTTGTGTCCTATTCAATTTCTTTCCTTAGTGTCTTATAATTTTCAGTATACAAGTCTTTCACCACTTTGATTAAATATATTCTAAGCATTTTATTATTTTCTATGCAATTGTAAATAGGATTGTTTTCTTAATTTCTTTCTGATAGGTCATTATTGATGTATAGAAATACAACAGAATTTTGTGTGTTGATTTCATATTCTGTAGCATTACTGAATTTATTAGTTCTAACAGTTTTTTGATGAAGTATGTAGGGTTTTCTATATATAACATGTCATCTGTAAACAGTGGCAGTTTTCCTTCTTCCTTTCCAATTTGATTGTATTTTATTTCTTTTTATTGCCTAATTGCTGTGGCTGGGACCTCAAATACTGTGTTGAATAAAAGCAGCTTGACTCAATATTCTTGTCATGTTCCTGATCTTAGAAGCTTTCAGCTTTTTATTGTTGAATATATTAGTCATCAGGTTGACATGTATGGCCTTTATTATGTGAGGTACATTCCTTTTATGTCTGTTTTGTTGAGAGTTTTATCATAAATGGTTGTTTTTGTCAAATGCTTTATTGTGCATCTGTTGAGGGATTATATGATTTTTAGCCTTCATTTTGTCAATTTGAGTGATTTGTGGATGTTGAACCAGCCCTGAATCCCTGGAATAAATACCACTTGATCATGGTGTAAAAGCTTTTTAATGTAGTGTTGAATTTGGTTTGATAATATTTTGTTGAAGAATTTTACATCTGTGCTCATTAGGGATACTGGCCTGTAATTTTTGGTGGCATCCTTGTCTGTTTTGGTATCAGGGTAATATTGGCCTCATAGAATGTGTTTGGAAGAGATCCATTCTCTTCTATTTTTTGGGAGAGCTTGAAAAGGATTGGTATTAATTTTTCTTTGAATGTTTGGTGGAATTCACCAGTGAGGCCCTCCAGTCCTGAACTTTTTTTCTTGGCAAGTTTTTGTTTACTAATGTGTACAGATTTTCTATTTCTTCATGATTCAACCTTGGTAGGTTGTATATTTCTAAAAATGTATTCATTTCTTCTAGGCTTCCAATTTGTTGCTTTATAATTGCTCACAGCAGTCTCTTATGATATCTTATATTTCTGCAGTATCAGTTTTAATATCTTCTCTTTCATTTTTGGTTTTGAGTTCTCTTTTTTTCTTGGTGAATTTAGTTAAAATTTGTCAATTTAGTTTATCAATCTTTGTTATTTCCTTCATTCTATTAACTTTGAACTTTTTTCTTTTCTTAATTCCTTGAGGTATAAAGATAGGTTGTTTATTTGAGGCTTTTCTTGTTTCTTGAGGTAGGCATTTACAACTGTAAATCTACCTATTAGAGTTGCTTTTGCTGCACCCCATAAATTTTGGTATGTTATATTTCCCTTTAAATTTGTTTCAAGGTATTTTTAAATTTATTTCTTTTGGGCCTATTTGTTGTTCAGAAGGATGTTATTTAATCTCCACATATTTGTGAATTTCCCAGTTTTTTCATATAATTGATTTCTAATTTCATATCATTGTGGTCATAAAAGATGTTTGATAGGATTTTGGTTCTGTTAAATTTATTAAGACTGGTTTTGTGGCCCAACATATCATCTATCCTGGAGAAGGTTTTATATGTGCTCTATAAGAATATGTATTCCATTGCTTTTTGATAGAATGTCCTATCTCTCTTCTCTCTCTCTTTGTCTCTCTCTCTCTCTCTCTCACACATACACACACACACACACACACACACACACTTTTACCTCTTATTTTCTTTCATTTAAGAAAATAGAATTATGTAGAATGAATTTATGTATGTTTGATATTACAAAATCTGGCATATAGATATGCTTATTAATAGGTCAGAGGAGAAGAAAAATTAATATTTACACCAAGATATGTAGGATGTATATATAAATTTTGGCATTTGTCTGTAAGAAAAATTCATTAAATTACTATGTGAGGGATATACTCTTAATATTTTTAAACACATAGTGCAAATTAAAAGTCCATATTATGCTAAATGGTGAAATAGTAGGAGCAATTTTATTAAAGATAGGAGTAGTAGAAGGATGTCAGTTATCATACTTGAAATATAAAAGTTATGAAAGTATTGGAGCACCTGAGCAGCTCAGTTCATTAAGCATGGACTCTTGATTTCATCTCAGATCATGATCACACAGCTTGTGAGTTCCAGCCCCACCTTGGACTATATGCTCTTTTCTAGGAGACTGCTTAAAATTCTCTCTCTCCCTCTCTCTCTGTCCCTCCTCAACACATTTTCCCCCCCTTCTCTCAAAATAAATAAATAAACATTTAAAAAAATTATGGAAGTATGAAATTTGTGAAAGGTAAAAGTTATTTTACTTTTCTAAATAAACTATTCAATGTTTTAGACAAGAAGGAAAATAGGCATAAATAGTACAAAAGAGAAAGTAAAATTATCTTTAACCTTAGATGATATGCTATTTTTAGCCAGTGTAATTAGAAAAAAGAAATTAGTATAAAAACTAGAAAAAAACTCATTATTATTTTATTATTATTTATCATTATTGTTGTGACACGATTATATCTGAAAAACACAAGAGAATAAATTCAGGAATTGTTGCAAATAGTAGGATAATTTAAATTGTCAATAAAATTAATTATGAGAAAATATAATGACTAATAGTGGAGAGAGACTCTTCAAAATGAGCTTAACAAAACTATTTGGAATCTCTATAAATGAAAATTTAAAGCCCTAGAAAATAATGTAAAGGGTGTCTGCCTTGAATTAATGGAAAGATATAACTCATCCTATTATAGAAGGCATGATATTGTAGATGTGCCAATTTTTCTAAATCATTTCATAAATTATTAATAATGATAGAATCACTACTAATTATAATGTTTACCATGTGCCAGGCATGATACTAAGTGCTTTATTTGCTTTTGTTTCTTTACAATGTTATGAAAAAAAAAAATACAAGTATTGTGGCCATCATATAGAGAGGGAAACAAAGGCACAAGTCATTTAAATAGCTTTTTCATATTCACACAGGTCATAATAACCCAAGGAAACCAAATATGCCATATTTTCTCTCAAAAGTATCAATCAGACTTTATTTGTTTCAGAAAAGTCATTTTGAATATGAAATTAAGAAAATTTCATGAAAGGAATAATGTGAATAATTTACTTGTTATATTTAAAAGCGAACTCAGGGCACTTGGGTGGATCAGTCAGTTGAGTAACTGACTTTTGATTTTGGCTCAGTTCAGGATCCCAAGGTTGTGGGATTAAGCCCCATGTCAGAGTTTAACATTCTCTCCCTCACTCCTTCTGCCTCTTTCCTCCACTCACACTCTCTCTCTCTAAAATAAAAAAAATAAAATAAACAAATAAAAGCTAACATAAATTACATAGGTCCACACATACAAAGGCAAATTTATGAAATAGAATAGAGTTCAAAAATAATGAATCTCAGTGCTATATGAACCTTTAGAATATAATAATTTCAAGTCAGTGGGAAAATATTCAATGATTTATATTAAGATAACTGTGGATATAAATGGAAAAAATGCATTAAAATGCATTTCTATATCATTATATAAACCAAAATAGAATCACTGTAGAGGGAATATGTATATGGAAACTGAAATGAATTTATGAAAATAATTTCTTATGTGAATTTATAAATAATCTTGTGGGGGAAAGACCTTTCTACACTGGAACCAGTATCCAAAATTCACAAAATGACTGAAAAAAATTGCTTAAAAATGCTTTAAAATTATTAAGAACAAATATAACCTTTATAAACATAAACAACAAAGGATACTATAAGAAAATATTTACAATGCTTTAAAAGGTTAATTTTAATTTATTAGTAATATTTTACAAAGGTAATTTTCTTTTAAAAAACCTCTCACAAATTAAAAAAATATGAAAATGAGCTAATGATAGTTCACAGAAAAATATTTACAAAGGCAAAAAAAAAATATTGTTAGCCTGAAAAATGATTAAGGTAATGCAAAGAATCTACATTTTTCTAATCTCATATTGTCAGATATGATGCGGTATTGGAGAGGTTATGAGTTAGAAAACAGTCATACACCATTGGAGAGATGAGCCACTTTTTAATGTATAGTTGATAAAACCGGCACAACTAGAAATGACATGTCCAAAGTCCTACTTCTGGAATATATTCTAGGGATATAGCTTCAAACATGTACAAAGATTTATGTTTGTTGTAGTGTAATTTCCTAGTTTAACATGGTTTAAAGATGACAGAAAAATTATGAATTATGGAGTAGTACATAGATGTTATAAAGGATGTGGTGTATTTAATATCAGTATAAACATATATGTGCATGTGTCTATATAAACATATGCACCAGTGTGTGTATATACCCATTGTGCATGCAGTATCTTTTTGTTGTTTATATTTGTATGTATATATATATATATATATGTATATTTATAGTCTATTATATGTAAATAGCTACATATAAGTCCTCAGATATATATATATATGTATATGTATATGTGTAAATGTTATAAAAATTTTTAGAAAGAACATGAAAAGTAATAGGAGTATAAATGTAACCAGCAGCAATTATTTCTGGAGTATTGTTGGAGTTTTGAGTCAGCTACCTTGTAGCTCTATTCCTATTGCTTGTTTGAATTTCTTTTTACCATAAGCATATATTCTTTTTTATAATTAAAAATCTAGTTAAACATTGATTCCCTTTTCATTTAGCCTGAGAATATATTGATCTTACTCTTCCATTTTAATTAAGCTTCTAATCTGTATTCACAGTGGTAAGTAGGATCATACCCTAGAGAGAGAGCACAAGGGATCTTTATTATCTTATCTACTGACCTCATTTCTTCATACTTTGTTACCTTAGTCCTCAATCATTAACCACAGAAAAAATTATTTTGTTTTTGAGAATCTGTTAGATGATAGACATTCTGTTGGAGGATTTACCTGTATAAGTTAAGCTGCACCACATCCAGGGGAAATTGTAGTATAAGCCCCATTCCAGAGGTGGTGAGACGGAGGCTCAGGTGGTTTTAGAAACTTGCCCCAGAGTAATGGAATGACAACCTGCATCAAAGCTGTGCTCCTTTCACCACTTACAGTGTGTTCCTTGATGGGTTATGTGCATTTTTTCTGAGTCAGTCCACTCATCCTCCATGAAAAACACTGCATCTGTTGTTAACCTTCTGGCTTATTCTGAGTAAGAGAAACAATATGAGAAGATCCTTTGAAGATAATTTGAAATTTAGACTATGTTCTCTCAGAGGCTGCAACTCAAATACCTTCAGGCTCTGGCAGTTGAATGTGCTGGGGGACGGGACAGCCAAAAAGAACATATCTGGGACCCACGCTGGCACCCTGAGTTGCCATGTGGGACCTCTCCACTAAACAAATGCAATGAAATATTACAGAAAAGTGTTATTTTAAACATGTTTTCTAGTATTTGAGGGCTGTACAGCAAGATGGTTAGGAGCCTGGAAACACAGTTAGACCGGGATCAAAATCCTGGCTGCATCATTTCCTACCTGTGATTAAAGGCAGGTTTCTTCCTTCTGTGAGGCTCTGTTCTACATCTGACCAATTTTAAGAAAGTGATTTATTTTGAAAAAAAAGTCTGCTCTTGTATTTTTCTTATTCCCTTTCTAACTTTAAAATCATCTTGTTATCTATTTAAAAAACCAGGTAAGATGAATATTAAGTGAATAAATGAAATCAGAGGTAAATAGAGACCCAGTCTTTCTTTTCTTTTTTCTTTCTTTCTTTCTCTCTTTCTTTGAGAATACATTTCCTTTTTTTTTTTAAGTTTATGTTAATTTATTTGAGGGTTGGGGAATGGGCAGAGAGAATCCCAAGCAGTTTCCACACTGTTAGCAAGGAGCCCCACACAGAGCTCCATCTCACAAACCATAACATCATGACCTGGGCTGAAATCAAGTCAGTGACTTAACTGACTGAATCACCCAGGTGCCCCAGAGACCTAGTTTTTCTAATTTTCAATTGATTGTTTTGCCCAAAAAATAGTAGTTATAATTTTTAATGTGGTGATTACTATTGTTTTTAGCTAAGAATTTTAGTGCAAGTTAGGCTAGCCTTGAACTCCAACTAGGCAGGAATATTTGAAGTATCAAAGGCATCTTATAGCTTGGCTACTTCACACAGAAAGCATTATTTAAAATTAAAGTCAGAAAACCATTCCTATATGCTTCTTCATGGCGATTAAAGTTTTTAAAAAAATGATTTACTCTCTAAAAGGTTATTACAGAATTTTGGTGGCACTGGTTACCAAAAAAACCTGTCATTGTTAAAACAGCTACCTCTGAGTAAGATTCACTTTATTATACATCATCACCAAACTGTTGTTATTAAGCACCTAATGTGTTAATAGGGCCCTAAGCACCATACTAGTCCCCATATTTCATGTGTCTTGTACTTTCTGTGACTTTCTGTGACAGAACGTTTTTCCATGTCCAGTAGTGTCTATAGAATAACTGAGAGCAAGACCAAGGTTTGATTTTTCAGATTCCTACCTCCTGTGCCCCTCCATCCCTTAAAAGCCTTATTCTGTGCCTTGCATGATTTTTATTTTTTCGTTTCTTTCTTTTTATTTATTTCTGAGAGAGAGAAAGAGAGACAGCGTGAGCAGGGGAGGGTCAGAGAGGGAGGGAGATACAGAATCTGAAACAGCCTCCAGGCTCTGAGCTGGCTGTCAACACAGAGCCCAACGCGGGGCTCGAACCCACAAACCATGAGATCATGACCTGAGCTGAAGTCGGATGCTCAACCGACTGAGCCACCCAGGCGCCCTGCATGATTTTTCTTGATAGTTTCTTTAGTAAAACTGATAATAGACTTCAGTGCTACAACTCTGTATGTAAAAGAAGTGCAGTATCAGGTCAAGTTAGTGTTTATCCACTTTTGAAAATAAAACCTGATGTTGCACTTACTTATATAGCTACATGACAGAATACCATTTCTGAGCTGTTATGTATGAAATTTAAAAGATCTAAATCTAGACATATTTCCTTGTTTTCCTTGCCTTTTTCACTTGTTTATTAAAGATTCTTTAAATGTCTTGGGAAAAAAATTTTGTTTTAAAAAATAAAATTGATTCCCAAGGATTTATTTGACAGAGGTTCAAGGATCCATTAATCTGATTGTGGCCACAGTATACTCATGATTGTTAAACAGGCAATATTGATAGAAATACTGAGATTAAAAGATTTGCCAGTTAGGTTGTAATTTCAGAATGATATAGTGTCTGCATCACTTCAGAAAACAGCCCTGATCGTATTTTTTTTTTACTATCCAATATTTATATAATATGCTGCATCTTGAGTTTTAGATTGAAAAAGAAAAGATATCAACATCTGTACTGTGAAGAGAGTGCTCAAAATATCATCTGTCTTCCTCACTAACTCCCTGGAGTTAGGGGCTGTGATGTTTCCATTGTTGTGCTCGTAACCTGGGGTCACAGAGTGGCATATGCAACAATAGGACCTTTTTCAAAAGATTTCCTATGTCAGCATTTCTGTCCTATTCTGGTGAGGGCCGGAGCTCCACCTCCCTAAACCACCATCCCTGCCACCATGCTGGCTTGGAGGTTACCCAGAAACCATAACGGGACCTCTGGTTGAGCTGAAACTGAAGTCATTACCCTTCCTTTTGCTCTGAAGCCTCTGGCAAATGGTCCGGCCCTTGGAAAAAAAAAATCATCCAATGGCAATGTTCTCAGATACTTGCTATGAGGCTGCTTTAAAAAAGAAAAAAAAATCCTTTTGTGGGCCAGCAAATAAAGTATCAAATCTGTCAAATTTGTACTAAAAAAGCATCCCAGAGACATGTAAGAAAAACACTCACCACTTGACTGAACTGAGCTGTGTGGGTGTCTTCATACATGTGTGTCATGCTGTGTCTAGCTAGTTCATTTTAAGTGATAACAAGCACTTTCTCTGATAGGATATGTATGAACCAAATTAGAAAGCATTTTGAAAATAAAAAGCTCTCTACCCATAATGCCACTACAGTAACAAAGCTATCTTAGATTTTCTACAGATGTATCTAGTGCTTGCTTATACTGCTATTCATGTTTTACATCACTGTGATCACAGTTCATCTATAATCAGTAATTTCTATGCTGTCTCCATGATTGATGAGTTTTCTGAAGCATATTACTGTGGACCAACAGATGTGGACCAGTATCTGTTGGGTTCTCACCAGTAAGCTTCTCCGCTGGGAACAGTAGCTGCAAGGGGGTATGAGAGAGGGCAGAAGCACTGTGTTTCTATCTGACAATAGAGGAAAAGGTACTTTATCTCTGTTATTTTTTTAAATGGTACATTTACTTATTAAGCATGTTCACTAGGAATTATATGCTGTGCAAAGTATCATTATTTTATGCTGGGTGTAACAATTTCTGTCCTTATGGAAATACAGTTGAGTGAAAAATCAAGACAGAGTAAAATAGTAGGGGAGGTATTCAGGGTACTGTGGTCTAGCTTCAAGGATCATCACAAAGTTCAGTGTGGCTAAAGCAAAGTATGAGAAGAGCGAGCAAAAAGTTGAGGTTGAAGAAGCAATGGGGGCTAAGGCAGCAGATACACAGTTTAGTACGATATTCATAGATGATGCTTGAGAAGGGATTAAAGGAACAAACATTTCTCTCATATGTGGAATCTAAAATAAAACAAATGAATAAACAAGCAAACAAACATAAAGCAGAATCAGACCTATAAATACAGAGAACAAACAGGGCTGCCAAAGAAGGGCAGGGCTATGATGATGAGCGATATGAAAAGGAGATGGAGATCTAATTGTGGAATAAATAAGTCACAAAGATAAAAGGCACAGCAAAAGAAATATAGTCAATAGTATTGTAATAGCATTGTATGATGATGGATGGTAGCTACACTCCTGAGTACAGCACAATGTATAAACTTGTCGAATCACTGTGTTATACACCTGAAAGTACTGTAATGTTGTGAATCAACTACACCCAAATACAAAAAGTTTAATAAACATAAAAGAACAAACACAAAACAAAGAGACACTTTAGAGCCCACTCTAATAATCCCAGGGAGAAGAGATAAAATCTTAGATTAGGGCAGTTCATAGCAAGAGTGGAAAGTATTTAGAAGTTAGAATAAAGAGAATGACAGAAAAATAGAAAGAAGAGAAAATTACCCATATGACACTACCAAAAAACAACTGCTATGTTTCCCATCAGATATGTGTATATGTATTTCTGTATTGTATTTCATACATATACATATATGTACCTACTTTTAGTCATAAGCATAGTGTGCTTATTGCCTACATATTTTTCATTTTGTACCAGAGCCCAAGTAAAACTGTGGAGTATATGAACTTTCACATCATCACTGTTTATCTCCTTTGTTAGAGCTTTTCTCCCTAATATGGGCATACCCTCTCTTTCCAAAGTACTCAATGTCTTTCGGTATCTGACCCATTCTTTTCCATGTTCTGCCTTATAACCCCTTTACTTCCTGTGCCTTATTATCAAAATCAACCTTTTTATAGAGTAATTTTCTGGATAAACTGGTAGTCAGAATAATGGATCACCAAATATGTTCATGTCCTAATCCCTGAAACCCACGAATATATCACCTTACATGGCCAAATGGATTTTGCAGATGTGATTAAAGACCTTGAGATGAGGAGATTATCCTGGATTATCTGGATTAGCTAAATGTAATCATAAGAATCCTTTAGAAATGGATGAGAGAGGCAGAAGAGACAGAGAAGGAGATATGAAGACCAAAACAGAGGTCAGAGAAAGAGATATTTGAAGATACGCTATTGTCTAGGAAGATGTAGGAAGGAGCCATAAACCAAGGAAAATGGGTGGCTTCTACAAGCAGGACAAAGCAAGGGAAGGGTTTCTCTTCTAGTGTTTCCAGAAGGAATAGAGCCTTCCAATGCCTTGATTGTGGCCACTGAGACCCAGTTTGGATTTATGACTTCCAGAACTGTAAGATAAGTAATTTGCAGTGCATTAAGCCACTATATTTGTGGTAATTTGTTACACCAATAATAGGAAACTAATATAGAAATCTGTCTGAAAGAGGCAGGTTTACTCACATGGTATATACAACTGACAAAGTTTCATGTGGATATTTTCTTTTTTTTAACTCCAGAGAAAGACTTCCTAATGTTATAATTTCAAGCATCAGTCTGTTGGGGAAGATATTTGGGACTGGGGTGCAAGCAGATAAGGGGTAAGTGTATGTTACAAGAAGAACTTTCTTGAAGAAGTTATAAAGGACTTTTAAAAATTCTTTTGCATATATATGTGTGCATGTTATGTGTGTATATCTAGATTTTGGCATGAATGTGGATGCAGGTAACTGTGTAGTACATTTTTACATATTCAATTGCACTTACGTTTTTTTAAAAAATCAATATTTTGGATTTCCTATTGGCTCAGATAATTACTTCCAATAGGTTATGTATTCATATATCTTTGAATTATGATCTCTTCCAAAGGGGAATTTCCTGCGTCTTGAACAGACAACAGATGTTGAATGCAAGGGACCTGGGGGTGGAGGGGACGCACTTGGAAAGATGAGAGGGTATTTTCTGTTGGCTGATGGAAATGAGACTGAATAGATGTTCAATGAAATGGAAGAAATAGAAGAGCTAGAGTATCACTTGTCATTGGCATTATTTTCACTTTATCAAAAACACTACTCTGGTCTGAGTCATGTCTGATGCAAACACCAATGGTCACTGATCCTCCGTTTTTGGTTTGTCAGAGAGGAAAAAAGTTTCATCACTGTATCCTACAGGTCTCCTAAAGCTGTAGACCCCAAGAACAAGAGAATATCAAAGACGTTATTGGAGCATGAAGAGAAAAGTGATCTCTTAGGAAATGGGGGCTTTATAGATTCAAATTTGCATTTGTAATTGCTCCTGACCTGAATGAAGCCTGTCTCTTTGGCTCTCCTAAGTAAATTTCTCAGCATGTGAGGCTTCCTGGTGAGGTTCCAGGATGCCCTCAGAGCATATTACTGTGATCCTCTCTGAATATTTCAAAGGCTGGAAAAGTGGGGCTGGCAACACATCAGGAAGAAGGTGGTGACATCTCGATATCAAATGACTCTGATAATGATTACAGAGGGTTGCCAGACAACTTACATTTGTATAGCTTGTGAACACACACCATCTCGTTGGAACTTCACAGCAATGGGAGGACGCCAACAGAGCAGACAATACAAAACCCATTTGTTTAGCCGTGGGAGCTATGCCTAAAAGATGTTTAATTACTTATTTAGATCACAGTCTTAGTAAGTCGTGAAGCCAAGATTGGCACCTTGGTCTGATGCTTTGCCCAAAGCTGAATCCAGCACACCTTGAACTTGTCTTTAACAGTGATCTGGTGCCCTGAACCCTGTGCACCAGGAATATTTTTTATTTTTTTATTGATGCCTCAGTTGCACCTAAGATGCTCTTAGTATGGACCTCGGGATTCTGCATTTTAAGCCAGTTCTCCAGGGAATGCTTTTACACACTAGAGTTTGAGAACTCATAAGCCTCTAGAGTCTCTTGTTTGTCAAAGTGTGATCTGTGAACCAGCATCGCCTAGGAGATTGTTAGAAATGCAGAATCTCATGCCCATTCCCAGACCCACTGTATCAGGATCTGCATCATAAGAAGTCACGGACACAGACAAAGTCACAGACACATTAATGTTTGAAACACATCAAAGGCTGATAAATGTCCTGTCAAAATCAAGGAAGACACAGTTGGGATTTAATACATTTGACTTTTGGTTTTCCCTGAATGAAGCTGGAGGCAGCTGATACTCATTTCTAGGTCTGACATGGGAAGGTGAGGACACACTCAGTCTTTGATGCTGTGTATCAGGCTAGCTTATGGAAAATGTTGCTTCACTATCCAGACTGCTGAAGCAGTGGGGCCCATCAGATATGAAAACTTGAGCTATCTTGTTATCTCTGCATGCAGTCTGCTACACAAAACTGAACCCTGAGATAATCCTGATTAGCAATAAGAGCTGAAACTTGAGAAAGGAGATTTTGAGCAAGTGGAAAATTCTGGAAAGGGAACCCCAGGTAGGAATTGAAGCTAGGACACATACGAGTTGCCTGTACCTCCTATTCCTAGAGAACTTCTGTTTTCAAAACTATCATAGTGCCTAGAAGGCTATGTACCAAGGTTAAGATCCCCAAGCAAAGACTCCTGGTAATTGTCATCCATCTTGCAAGATCGACAACTCCTTATCCCTTTAGGGAAGTTAATATTTGCAGTGGGAAGTCCAAGTGTTTTCATCTTAGGAAATTCCAGGGTTTAATATTGCTTTAGTAATTCGGACCTCAATGTAGAGGGGGAAAAATACAGCATCTTTCCTGAACTATTTCCAAAGTTGAGAGATATATATAATAGGTCACCTGTGAAAAGTTATCTAAAATTGCCATTAGATTCTTATGGTGTGATGTATTGTTGGCTGATTTTCATTCTGAAGCAGAATGAAAATGTATGATTTAAAATTTTTTTAATGTTTATTTATTTTTGAGAGAGAGAGGCAGAGCATGAGCAGGGGAGGAGCAGAGAGGGAGACACAGAATCCGAAGCAGGTTCCAGGCTCTGAGCTGTCAGTACAGAGCCCGATTGAGGGCTCAAACTCATGAAGCTGCAAGATCATGACCTGAGCTGGAGTCAGACACTTAACTGACTGAGCCACCCAAGTGCCCCAAAATGGTATGATTTAAAAGGCCAGAGAAACAAATGGGGTTCTTAGTAGTTCCATGCAGAGGTTGGGTAATTTTTACTTTAACGTAAAGTGTTCTGATAGAAGAAAGACATAAATGTACACAGAAAGAAACTGGTACAAATATGGAGCAGAAAGGAGTTCTGAAAAACAATTTTTATGATTAAAGGAAAAAAGTCATTTAAATACTTATGTTAAAATTTTTTAATAAAAATTATCTCTTCTATTAGTGCTCCCCAAATCTGAAGAGGACCAAGTGATCATGCTTCCCAAAGGATTATGTTTTATATTTAATTTCAAATAATTTAGTGTTTTGAGGCTGCTTTAAATTTAACCTGAGAAAACAAATATAGAATATGGGATGGAAGAGGATATATTAAATCTAGTTTGAGGAAAAATAATTCCTAACAAAGCAATCAGACTCCAGGGCAGCATTAGCACACCCTTGAAAAGTGAAAGCAGACAGTATTAAACTTTTAAAAGCTTATTCTGAAGGAATGTGGAATTGGTTAATATCATTTTAGTGAGGAGGAAAGGAAGAGACTGTGTTACATTATTTATCCCAGGATCTTTGAAAGCAGGGTTTTTTTTCTTTTCTCTGCTGGTCCATTTTAGTGTTAATGAGCATTAAGCTCATATATCAAAGAGAGAATAATAAACCTTTAAATGTCAACCCAAAGAAGGTCTTTATTTTTCTACCTGCAACTGTAAGGCAGGGAAGATAATTTAAGATATGAAAACTAGAAAAATTACATGAAAATGTATAAAGGGGAAACTGGAAGAGGCATGAAATTGCAGGGTATTTGAAGAAGAAAGGATTTTGCCTGCATATTCAGCACACAATAGTGAGGGAAAAGAATACTCCTTTAAAGAACTGACAGCATGGAATTAGAAACTTGGAGGAAAAATTGGGAAAATGTAGCCCTTCTATTTGTCTTTGAAATGACAAATGTGAACGTTTAGTCACTAACTTTATCATAATCTATAAGGATGAGCTGATTGATGGCTTGGAACACAAGATTTCTGTCCTGTACATGATACTAAATTAGAAACAAAGGTACATAATGAAGAGCCATTCAGACTGCTGCTAAAGGACTTAAATCATTATAGTGCAGTGGCTGAGGCTAACAGAAGTCAATGTGCTTAGAGTTTAGGGTGGAGTAAAATATTCCTTTTGAAGACAGCAGGAGTAGGTGTCTCCAAATCAGAGTGTCACAATGTGCCGACCAAAAAGAGGTTTGAGTTAGAAGAACCTTTCAAACTGAGTGATTCAACAAATTCAACAGAGAAAAAAAATGTTATGATTCAAGACTAGAATACACACCTAAGCATAAAAGGGTTCTCAGAGAGACCTGCACTGTAGCTAACCCAGCCTGGCTCTGAGCATAGAGCCGAGGCCAAACTTGGAACACATTCAAACCAACAAACAGGATATCTCAGAGAATTAATGTGTCTTCTTTCTTTCCCAGCCCCAGGCTTTTGTTACAGCTGCTTCTGATGTTGTTATTGTGGTCATTCTTCTTTCTACGATGCATCCTAAATCTGCTTACTTTTTTACTCTCTGGCTACTTAGATGGTCTATAACTTGAAACCACAGACCATGGAGCAATGAAAGTCTACAGACAACCAAGGTGAACTTTGCAGAGGAGCCATGCAGATAATCGCGGATGCCCAGGTTAAGGCAGATATCTGTATTTGCAGGCTTTCTGATCCCTGATGGGACTGAGGACCACCTGAGGCTTCCTGAAGCCCAAACCACTTGTCATTAGGACCAATATGCCACTGTTAAAGATTCAGTCCTTGAGGACATTTTTAGGCTTTACAATTACTCCTTTGCAGGTGAAAGCTTATCAGAGTGGTGATCTCCTATGTCATCAGGAGGTCAATCTAACAAGAGGCTAAAGAACAATTTGTTTCATCACTGGTAGGAATTGGGGAGTCAGAAATTATTTCTTTAAATTAGCTTAAGGCAACAGACCTATGGATTACTACATAGATTTCATGGAAGGCTTCAAAAGAGCTACGACCTTATTTTTTCTTTTCCTCCTTCCCTATCTTTCTCTTTGTTTTTTTAAGTTTTATTTATTTATTTTGAGACAGTGAGGGGGAGAGAAAGGGAGAGAGAGAAAATCCCAAGCAGGCTCCCCACTTCCAGCACAGAGCCTGATGTGAGACTGGATCTCATGAACTGTGAGATCGTGACCTGAGCGGAAATCCAGAGTCAGATGCTTAACGTACTGAACCCCTCAAGAGCCTCTGTCTTCCTCTTTTGGAGGGCTTTCCTGAGATAGTTGTGCTGCTTACTGACAGAAAGGTAAATTGTGAAGAAAATCAGTTATGAGCACAGAAAGCAGCTTCCCTGCTCTGTTTGCTGGTCTGGCCTCTTGGGTTTATGAAGCCCCTGTTCTTCTCTGGCTAATGAGAAGCTCTGATAGAAAATTCACCCTCAGCTCTTCATGATTTGTTGGGTGGCTCCTGCCATATAGATGAATGCATCTGCAAAGAAGAGAATAGAGAGAATAGAAGAGGGCAATGCTTAACAAAACTCAAGGAATGACTAGTGGAAACTTTTCAAGCATCTAACACTTGTAAAAAAGAGAATTTGGAATTATTAGAGGGTCTCGTAATATTTTTCATATCACTCTGTTTCTATGTGAGGCTAATACAATGTGTATTTAGGAAGAAATTCATGTGTAACAGGGAGGTGTGGACACTACTTTCTTAAAATTACAGTCATATTTTCATCTCAGGATAGATTTTTTTCTATAATCCAGCAATCTGCTGGGGGGCCATTTTATTCTCAACCTGCAAAAACAAGCAATTTGGGGCACAAACGCAAGATGTCTTTGAAGATTAAATATATATATTCCCCATCCTATATCAAAAATTGTGACAAAGGCAAATAATATAATGTCTAATAAAAAATTTTAATTTTTTCTGCTAGGGTTTTTTCCTTTAGGTCAGGCATATGAGGATACATCATATGATAAAGAATATTGGTGGGAGAAAGTTGTGGTAATATGATAAGAATAAGAAATTAATTTTGTTGGGAAATTATTTTCAGTGTTTAAGAGCATGGTAATTTTTTAAATTCATTTTCAGAAATCTGAATTAGGGTGCCGTCACGGGACAGCACACTTGAACTTAGTAGTTGAGGGGATTCTGATAAAGGAACCACTTATACAAGAGTGGGTGGGTTGTAGGGAAATCATCAAGGGATATCGCAGTGCCAAAAGGCTAGCGAGAATGGGCAAGGAAGAAATCAGAAAAAGTAATTGCATTGGCAGGGCAATCTGATGGGCCTTCTGCAGAGAATGCAGCCAAATCACGGTGACCTGGTAGGAAAGAGATGGAAAAAAAAAAAAAAAAAAAAATGTTGGCCAGTCTCACTCTCTTCCCACCCAACAATTTTCTGTCCCTACTTCTCTTTGGCAAATAAGCAAACAAATAAACACAAACACAAACAAAACAACCAAAAGGAAGCCAAAATGCAAGGGAGCCTGTGGACAGAATCAATAGAGATTAGCCCTTTGGAGCACAGAGCTTGGTGCGAAAGGGGTAGGGAGTGAATCTGGAGGGCTGAGTAGAAGGTATCCAACACAATTGTCACGGACATCTTATCAAATTTAATTCAGCACCTTTCAGTTTTTAAGTTTGAGTGGTTCATTTTCCCATCTTCACACCAGTTTTACCGTAGCATTTCAGTCACCTGCACGCCGGTGCTCTCCCCAAGATTTCACATGCATCCTTTTGTTCCCATTTTGTCTTTAACAATAATCCCAAGATTTGTATTGTCTCTGTCTCACTAGCATAATCCCATGGTGCTGAGTACAGTCATGATCGCTCGTGGTAGGTTTCAAATTGGGGCGATATTCTGACAGCTGTTCTTAGATTCCACAGCTTCTTAGAAATTGGGAAATCTGTGTTTCATGAAACATGTAATGCCTCCTCAAATTACATTTATTGGGATTTTATATAAAGAAAATAAAGTTGGTTAGTTACTAAGGAAAGGTAAGTAGAAGAAACATTAATTCATATTGTACTGTGGTAGTCTGTGATGCAGTGACGCAGTGAGAGTTAACGTTGGTGTGTGCACACTTGACTGCTCCAGAGTCCTGTGTTAGTGAATCCAATTTTGCTCTTCTCTCTCCTCCTCCAGAGTGTCTTTTTATGATAAGAGAGATGTTAGGTCAGTTACATCAGACAATGATGGGATTGTGGGGGAGTGAAAAAGAAAATATGTGCATGGGGGCTGGATATGGAGGGAAAGATGGGAGAATTATGATGAAATTGTCTGCAATATCTGGAGTATACAAGAAGCAGGTAGGAGAGTGGAGGGCATTCCCAAGGACTATGTATTTAGAGCTTCCTCATTGTTTTTCATGTTGGCAAATATTTTGAGCTTTCATTAAAATTTCATTGGTTGCTGATTGTATTTCTTCAGACCATGCCACTACTTTGAATTAGGACTATGTAGATACCAAATTGATTTTAAAAACTTCTCTTTTGGAGGTTGTCAGGATTTTGGACTTTCCATAGGCACATGATGGTACTTGAAATTCAACTCACCTCTCTGTACAAGAGTTTAGACAGACTGTTTATCATAATTGCCAAACTGTTGCAACACTCATGGAAGGAAGGCATTGGTAGAAACAGATATCATGCCTGAACTGATAGTTATTAGAGTAATAAAATCATGAAGGCCACACTGATATTAATTACAAAACTTTGAACCACTCAAACCTATGGCAATTCACTAAATTAAGAGAGACATGGTTTATGAACTGGCTCTTCTGACATCAAAATTAGCTACTGTTCTTTGAAGAGCCTGCCAGGTCTGACACTAAAGTATTACATGAACTCAAAGTTACAAAAACTGAGTTTCTGAGGAGGCTGATCCACCGTTCGGAATGATTGTATGGTGGGCTGAACCATTACTTGTAATCAGATGCCACAATTATTAGTAAATATTTTTGAGCAAAGGAATACTGTTCTGTCTTTGTGTCCAGACTAGAAGAACTCCTGTGGGATGCCATCTGCCAAGAGACAGTGAGAGTAGTAGGAACATTAAGGCACCTAAATCAACTCCGTATGAGAGCCATTTGCAGAAATTAAGAATCAGAGTGCATCACTCCTAAGCCTGCAAATTCCATCTGTAGGTAAACTCAATTGAACCAAGGTAGAAAAAGAGGCAAATTAGTAACTATCAAGGAACAGAATGAAATTCAAACCTGAGGTGCTAGGGCAAATGTAAGAAATCCAAAGAGACGAAAGTGACCAAAGTGTTCTCTTCTTTCCTGGAAGTTGGCCATTGGGTGTGTGTGAGGAGATCCACTCGATTATAGGATGCACCACAGCCAGGTTCATGGGAATTAGACCCACCAGTGTAATGCTGCATTACTATCACTTGTGGCACAAGTGTGCATCTAGTGGCTGACTACTCCATGCATTCTTCCCTCCCTTTAATAAAGGCAAAGCCTTGGAGAGGGAAGCATTAAATGCTAGAGTCTTGTGTTTGTTTCTTGGGGACTCTGCCATTTCCCAGCTTAGCAAGTATGACTGAACATAAATAAGATGGGAATGGTCACAGATTTCACCTTTCCTCCACCCCACCACCAGTAAGCCTATCATTTCCAGTTCAGTTTTCTTCCTTCCTTTCCTCTTCTAAGGAGGAAGGGTTCTTTCCTAGTACAACTGATAGTAAAAGGATTTGTATGGAGAGGGCTAGAGGCTGAAGGCATATGGAGAGACTTGGGGAGAAAGTCGAGTGGAGTAGCTGTGAGTGGAGAGATATGGACAGGATAGAGACAAACTTTAAAATATAACTTCTGAGGGGGACATCTGCGTGGATCAATCAGTTTAGCGTCCAGCTCTTGATTTCAGCTCGGGTTATAATCTGTTTGTGAGTTCAAGCCCCACGTGGGGCTCCATGCTGACAGTGTGGAGTCTACTTGGGATCCTCTCTCTCTCTCTGCCCTTCCCTTGTTCATTCTCTCTCTTTCCCCCTTTCTCTCTCTCCCCCCCCAACATAAATAAATAAATTTTTAAAAATATATGTTCTGAGGATTATGTAATCTCACTTACAGTTTTGGAAAAATGCAATTGAATATTTTGGGGTAACTCAGCAGTTTGCTTTGGTCCTGTCATTCAAAAATATGTTGCTGGGGAAGTAGCCCTGGAGAGGGGGAGGGCAAAAGGCTAACCAAGTAGTACCTCTCAGGGACTTAAGTATGAACGTGCTTTGTATCTGGTAATCGCTGCTGGCTTGCAGATTGCCCATCCCCATCAGCATTCTGAGATAGACCAACCGGGCTCTGGGTTTATAACATTTACAATAGGACTAACAACAACAAAACACAGGCACCATGGTGTTTGGTGGCCTCAATCGCACTTTTGCACACGTTCTTCCTAGGTTTTGGGGCCTGTCTCATCAAACTTCTTAGATTTCTACACCTCATATTCTGCTTCCTCTGTCTGATCTTAAAATCTATACCCTGGGGCTCCTGGGTAGCTTAGTTGGTTAAGCATCTGACTTTGGGTCAGGTCATGATCTCACATTTTGTGAGTTCAAGTCCTGCTTCCCTCTCTTTCTCTGCCTCTCGTGGGATTCTCTCCCTTTCTTTCCCTCTTCTCTCTCTGCCCCTTGCTCATTTGCACCCTCTCTCTCTTTCTCTCAAAAAAAAAAAAATTTGTATCCTGTGTTATTTAGGAGAAGTTTCTTCCAACTTCAAAGTTTTTGATTTATAAAATGAGGATTCTAATCTCTGAACTATAATTGATTGTGTTGCTAATGAAGATCAAATGAGATAATGAATGAGAACATGTTTTAGAAATTGTAAAGCACTATAAAAATGTAATTAGGAGTAGAGTTATTTACAGCTTGGCTATAAATCCTGGCTAGACCTTAGAGTGTGAGGATCTTTCAAAAGTACCATTTACTGGGCTCCTCTGCCTAGAGATTCTGATCTAGTTCATGGAGAATCTTGGCATCAGACTATTTTAGAAGTTTCCCATGTTTCTATTGGGAAACCAGTGTTGACCACTGGTTTATTTGAGAATTCATTACTTGCTTGTGAATAGGTGTTCATTTCTATATTTTAGGTCTTATTATGAATTTTGAAATTAGGGAATTTGTTTATTTTTAAAAGAATTTCAGCTTCCAGGAATATATTTGCTAAGAGTACCTTCATAGAATTTTTGGTACCTCCCATAGAATTTGTCATTTGCTTCCACGTATGAAGGCCATCCTTGAGATAGTCCTAGAAGTCATAATCAGGAAATGAAATGAGGCAATTACTAAATCAGTCACATGCTTGGAAAGACTAATGCAGATATTTTAAGCCCCAGAGTCATAAACAGCAGTAGAATCTATGACAAAGGCTATCTTTTTGATGACCCACAGCTTTTAGAATATTCTGGTGACACATTTTTCTCCAGTATTCACCTTTTCTATCTTGCCCAATCTCCCCAGCACACACAGACTGTTGCCTGCTTCCTTTGTCATGTAAAAATAAAACACTCTAGTCACTGAAACAATTTGGTTGGAATTTTATCATTGCAATCAGAAGCACTACGTTTTGACACAAGGTTAATTAACTTTAGCTAATTTTTCTTCTGCCAGAATGTATGTAGTAGAAATTACTCATGTTAATACAATATTTGACTTCTTTACATATAGCCATATATGTGTACATATGTTTACAGTTGATTTTTAATTTTAATCACATGACAACTGGCATCAAATTTCCAAATACTTTTGTTAAACATCTGTACATTTTATTAGCCCGTTTATATTTACATTTTTCTTTGATAATAATATTCGTATCTTTTAAGTTGAATTTTTAAATGACTTGTCTACCTAATGCTGAAGACAGTCTGAAAATTTCCAATGGAATTCAAAGTAGTTTCATCACCAGTCATCACCATACCTACAATTATTGCTCTGCTCTTTTTAAAAAATAATATCATAATGATTCTTTGAAGAATAAAAAAGGAATTATTAACCATTGCAGTATGCTTTACTTTCATAGAAAGTAACAGAGAAGTAATTCTGTATGTCAATGGCATTGATTATATACTGGAAAATTTTAGCTTTTAAGCATTCATGTATGCTCATGTATGCTCTGACTTAAGAGACACTGAAATATAAAGTATAAACTAACACATCTGATAACCCAGGAACAAGTATCTGAATTATTAAAATGTTTTGCCATAGAGGTCTTTATTTTAAATGTTTATTTATTTATTCTGAGAGAGAGAGTGAGTGAGCTAGCAGGGGAGGAGCAGAGAGAGGGAGAGAGAGAAAATCCCATAGAGATCTTTTAAAGTAGCTCTGAAATTGTTAAGCTCATACATTGCTGCTGACTCAGTAAATTGAAACTAGTGATTCATTTGTGGGAAATATATCTTAAGAAAAAATTTTAAAACCTCAAAATTATGTACACAAGTTTGTTCATCATAATATTATGCAGGCTGCAGAAAAAAGAAATGGATTAAATATCTAATAATCAGACAATAGTAAGGCAAGTGACATTACATTTACTGAACTGAACAATTACCAAGTTTTTAAAATGAAGTTTTAAGAAGTCTTATAAATTGTATAAAAAATCTTCAAAATGATTAGGATAGCAAATTTTATGTGTATTTTACCACTAGGAAAAGTCTAATAAAATATGGAAGCAGTGTTCATTAGCATATGATATTAGATGAAAAGCAGAGTACACTGTGAATAGAGCATTATTAGAACCATGGCAGATAGTTGCACAGATGGAAAAACAGGGTATATCCAGATATCAGAATTGTATTATTTAAGGTGGTAAAATCATGGATAATTCTTTTATTTAATATTCAATATATTTTAAACACTATTTTATAAAAAATAAGCTTTGACACTTTGAAAATAATAAAATAGATTGAATCTTTGTTTAAGAGATCAGGGACTCATTTCAAATTATTATTGTCATCTGTCCTATCATCTAATTAGATGTGTAAAGTAACTCAATAATATACTTTTATTTTTGTAGTGCATGTTTCATGCAAGATGTTACTGTAAATAAATAGATTCTCAGATACAAACAAGGGAAAAACTAGATATATTAGAATTTGTGTGGGTGAAAGAGGTAGTTATTCAACATTTCATTTGAAAAACAAGACAAAAATAATCAGAAAAAGATATTGCTGATGAAACTGATAAAAATGTAGTGGTTATTTTTATTGTCTCTGCTACAGGAATGCCTCATCATTTTAACACTGCTAAGTCCTGAAGAGTTCTTAATAAAACTTAAACTTATCTTTTAAGCATTAAAGCTAAAGAGCAAATAACACTAACATCTATTGTGATGGAAATCTTTCTGAGATATATTACACACTTCCCTGCCTTCCTAAATGGTTTCCACTGAATTGAATCTGATCTTTTTTGGTTAGACTTCCACTAATGGCTTTACACTGCCAAGTTTATATAATTCTTCTCTTTTTGTAGTTGCTCTGTCTCTTCCCTTATTATCAAATATCACTTCTTTAACAAATGACATGAGTTAGTTTTAGTAGAATCACCTCTAACTAGCACTTGAATTTCCTGTGCCCAATTTCCTCTGAACAGGTACATGCTACAAGTTTGTTTGACCTTTGCATATTATGTGGTTAATGATATAAGGGTTTGAGTATTTGGAAATTTATTTTGACAGCCCATAGGCTGTGCCCTTAATTCTGAATGTACAGCTATGTTCTGAAATGGTTAGGCTTCCAGAAGTCTGGCTCCCAGATAAGTGTAGAGGCACAGAATTGTTATACAGAAGTAAAAGAAAACAGGGAGAAAATGCTGATAAGCAAATTACATTTTGTTGGTGTTGTGTTAATGCATAGAATGGAAGATGTAACCTGGAAAGGAAGCCAAGGATTGGTAGACTTCCAAATGGTCAGAAGTTGGCATTCAGAATACTGAAATGCAGAGGAGAAAAGGAAGAAGAATCTTTATCATTAGACCTTGCAGTGTTCAATATATATGACACTTGGCTAACAGCACCTGAATGCGATTTTTCCTGAATGTCCGCTAGTCCATACTGAAGAAAAGAGTTGGGACTACAAATTTTCCAAAAAACATGGGAGAGGCTAAAACACTATAGTGTCTTTAAACAAAACGAATGTTTCTCATTGTTATATTCTGAAGCCAGTATCAGATTCCTATTTAAATCTCAGGTGTAAAGTGAGGGAGTAGAATAGAACATTGCTAAGGTTCCTTTTAGGCCTCAAATAGAAAGTCATCATCTTACACAACTTCCCTACAACGTTGGAAGAAGTTGACCAATATCTCCTTGAAACGCTATATTTTTATTTCCATGACACATCATTTCCCTAGATCTTTGATGCTCCTCTTATTGCTTTTCTTTTGCTTTGTCAGCAATTTCTTCTCTGCCAACCTTAAAGTATTACTTGGAGTTCTGTAGGGCTCAGCTCTGGTACCTCTTTTGTTCACGCTCTAAATCCTATCTTTAGGCAAATTCATCCACTCCCTTATTTTGAACTTAATTTTTAAAAAACATAATAAATAAAGTATATAAAGCATAAGTGTATAGTTTTATAGATTAAAGAATATATAAAGCATACAAGTAGATAAATAGCACTTAAGTCAAGAAATAAAACATTGGCAGCAAAAAAATATAAATGTCTATGATTACAAGCCATTCAAATTTGGAGACTCATTTGTTTTTACAGCAAATCTACTACAACTTGCCCTAAAATTTTTATTTTAAAATCTTATTAAGAAGTTTTATGGCTATCCTGATCATAATGGTAGGGGTTTTGTTTTGTTTTTGTTTTATTTTGTTACTTTGATGAGAAGTATTTCATTACTCCCTAGGGTTTCATTTTCTGCTATTATGGAATATTTAATAAAAATGTATTTTTTAGTATTTATTTATTTATTAGAGAGAGAGAAAAAGAGAGAATGTGAGCAAGGGAGAGGCGAAGAACAAGGGAGACAGAGAATCCCAAGTAGGCTCCACACTGTCAGTGCAGAGTGTGACACTGGGCTTCATTTCACAAACTGTGAGACCATATCCTGAGCAAAAATCATGAAGTCAGGTTGTTAACCAATTGAGCCACTCAGGTTCAATTTCTCTAGGCACCTGGATAAAGTGTATTTTTTTAAATCATGCATGGATGCCACATTTAATAATGTGGCAAATAATTTTTGTTCATCTATTCTATAATCTGTTAATGTAGTAAATTACACTACTGCAATTAGATTGTTCATTTTGTAAATATTTAACCAACATTGCATGTAATCTTAATTTGGTCGTGTAGAGTTATTCTTTTTCAGAAAATAGTTTTGGGCAGAGAGAGAGAAGGATGAAGGATCCCAAGAGGGCTTTGTGCTGACAGCAGAGAGCCCAACATGAGGCTCAAACTCACTAACCACAAGATCATGACCCTAGCTGAAGTTGAACATTTAACTGCCTGCGCCACCCAGGTACCCTATAAATAAGACTTCAAATAAAAATGGTTACAAGAAACAAAGAAAGACATTGATCATAGATCAATACAACAAGAAGATGTAAGAATTATAAATATACACAGCTAGCAAAACACGAATGAAAGCAGACAGAATTGAAAAGACAAATAAATTAACAATAATAGCTATAGACGTCAATACTCCACTTTCAGTAATGGATAGAACTAGACATTCTATCAGCAAAGAAATAAAAGAGTTGAAAAACTAAAAAGCAAATGGCCCAAACAGACATCTATGTACCCACTCAGTAACAGTGGAATACACATTTTTCTCAAGTATACATGGTTCTCTAGGAAACCACTTGTTAAGCCACAAAACAAGTCTCAAATTTTTTAAATACTGAAATAATACAAAATATATTTTCCAACAACAATTCTAGAAGTTAGAAGTCAATCACAGAAGTATATTTGAAAAATTCACAAATATATGGAGACTAAACAACACACTCTTAAATAACCAACGGGTCAAAGAAGAAACCACAAGATAAATAATACTATGAGGTAAACAAAAGCAAAAACACAGCAAACTAAACTTATGGGATGCAAAAAAAAAAAAAAGTCATTGTTCAGAGGAAAATTCACATTTGTAAATGACTACATTAAAAGCTATATATATAAAAGCTATATATCAAACCAAAAACCTAATCTTCTACATTAGAAGCTAGAAAAAGAGCTAACTAAATCCAAAGCAAACAGAAGGAAGGAAATAATAAAGATTAAACTGGAGATAACTGAAATAAAAGAGTGGAAAAATCATAGAGAGAGTCAACAAAACCATAATTGGTTCTTCGGAAATATCAACAAAATTGAAAAACTTTTATCTAGACTGACCAACAACAACAAAAAAGAGATGAGCCATTTTGCTAGAATCAGAAATTAAAGAGGAAACATTACTACTAACCTTATAGAAATAAGGATTATAATGGGATACGATGAACAATTACATACCAACAAATTCGATTACTTAAATGAGATGGGCAAATTCCTAGAAACTAGCAAACTACTAAAACTTAATTAGAAATAGGAAATCAGGGAAAACCTATTGAATCAGCAGTCAAAAAACAAAACCGAAAACTTCCAGGAAAGATCTCAAACTCTTTCAGAATACTTAAGTCATCATTATATAAATGCCAAAGCAAAACAAAAATATCACTAGAAAGGAAAACTACAGACCAATATCCCTTATGAATATAGGTGCAAAATTCTTCAACAGGGTATTAGCAATCTGAATCCAAGAGCATATTAAGAAGATAATCTATCATGGCCACATGTAATTTATCCAGTAATGCAAGGGTTATTCAACATAAAATATCAATCATTCTAATACGTCTTGTATTCAACATTGCACTGGAATATCTATATTGTGAAATTTCTCAAGAAAAAGAAGTAAAAGGCATCCAGATTGGAAAGGAAGGAGTAAATCTGTCTCTATTCTGACATGACATGATCCTATCTAATGAAATCCCTAAAGAACCTTCAAAAAAAATAAGAGCACTAATAAGCTCAGCAAAGTTTCAGGATAAAAATCAATATATAAAAATTCAGTTACATTTCTACACACTAGCAATGAACAATCAAAATGGTACTAAGAAAAACAGTTCCATTTATAGTAGCATCAAAAGTAATAAAAATTAACCAAAATGTGTAAGACATACACATTGAAAACTATAAGACACTATTGAAAGTGATTAAAGATCTAAATGAATGGAAAAACACTTTGTGGTTATGGATTGAAAGACTTTGTATTTGGAGTTCTAGAAGAAGAGGAGGGAAAGACTGGGGCATTAAAAATGTTTGAAGAAATAGTAACTAGTTTTCAAATTTAATGAAAAATATAAGTCCACCTATCCTCTAAATCTCATTCAGAATAAACACAACCACAACTAGACCACATAAAATACTCTTACACACCCCCAAATGGGCAAAAGTTACACTTTATAAAGGATGATATACATATGGCCAATAAACACATGAGAAACACTCACCATTATTAATCATCAGGGATATGCAAATAAGGTAGCATGTAGAGTGGTATAAAATCAAACATACTGACAACATCCAGTATTAATGAGGATATGGAGCAACTGGATTTCTCATACATTGCTAGCAGGAATGTAAAATGGAAGAACCACTTTGGAAAATTGGAAATTTCTTATGAGGTTAATTTCCTACCCCTGATCTGACTCAACATTCTCTTTCCTAATCATTCATCCAACAGAATAAAAATACATGTCCTCAAAAACACTTGACAGAAATGTTCACAGCAGTTTTATTCATAAACCCCCCCCAATCAAAATAATATAAATATCTACCAGAAGGAGAATGAAGAAACAGGAGATACCACTCAGAAATAAAAAAGAACAAACTGGGCGCCTGGGTGGATCAGTTGGTTGAGCATCCGACTCGGCTCAGGTCATGGTCTCGCGGTCTGTGGGTTCGAGTCAGGCATCTCAGGCTCACTGCTGTCAACCTGTCAGGGCAGAGCCAGCTTCAGACTCTCAGTCCTCCTCTCTGTCTGCCCCTCCCCTGCTCACACACTGTCTTTCAAAAACTGAATAAAACATTTTTTAAAAAGAACAAACTAACATTTTCAATGGGGCTGCAGAGATGGGGATGAAAGGTAATTGGCATGGTGGAGACTGAATTGGTAGCTTTCCAGAATAAAAGTTCTGGAGTGACATAAATGTTCTAACTTTTGATAGGTGTGTGGGTTGCATGGGAGTATGCATTTGTCAAAATTAATTGAACTGCACTCTGAAAAATCTGTACATATCTCCATAGATAATAAAAAGAGAAATCCTTACTGGGACAAGATAATAGTTTACAAATAAATGTAAACTTCAATTTTTTTCTCCCTACATATAGTTTTCTTTCTTTCAGTTTTAATGTTACACCAGAAACAGTAAGAGAAATTCAAAACTCTTGTTTAAGGAAAATAGTTGTATTTAGCAGGTCAGAGAACACCTTAGAAATTCAACATTAATGCCCTGTTCCTTTTGAGTTCCTATAGTTTTACAATGCAGAGATGGAAGTTAGGGTTTATTCAATATGCTTTATGTTCCCCAAAATGCCTGGTTATTGAAGAGATGCTTATCTTCATTTTCCAACACCTGCCGAGGCTCATAACGCACTCTGTTTGTATTTTTAAAGTTCCTGGTAGGTAAGGAGAAACGAGAAGTATTTGAAAGCTCTACAACTTCTTGCCTGCTGATTTTAAATTTAAGGAGAATCTTTACTCAAATAAACTGTAATTCTTTGGGGACAATATTATATATATATTTTTTTCTGATGTTGAAGCTGTTTCCATGGAATTAATCCTATTTTTTAAAATAAATGCTGACATTTTGAATTAATCTTCCATATTCTATGAGAATTTAATTATTGATAAGACATCTCTTATCAATCAAAGCCTAGAATCCCTGAGGTTTTTGTCTGGATCCTCTGGGGGACAGCCCATTGTCATTTCCACACTGACCCAGGATCTTCTTCTCCCCCTCCTAAATCTCTTAATTAAGAGTGGGTAAAACCATCTCTTCTTGATATTTTTAGTACAATTGAGATAGCTTATAATTCTTAAAAAGATTTCTGTTAATCTAATTAACGAAGGAAAAAAGATCAATGAATACAAGAGATGAAAACAGGCAATATGACACAGAGTTTGCAATTCTGTTCTTGGTAGTTTGGCCCTACATCTTACTTCAGGAGAAAGATTATTCTTCCCCAAGGCCTTACAAATTTTTTCTAGCATCTTCCCTAGAATATCTTCTTCTCAGTCCTTAGCTGGCAAATTTGTGATGGTCAGTGACATAGAGAAACTTCCAGTTTACACCGTGAAATCCCCCATTCTGCATAAAAAGATGTATTCTGATACAAAGAATCACCGCTTTTATTTGGAAATTCAGCCTCTTTCCCCTCTTCACTCGTGTCATCTGGATGGAGCCCAGTTTACAAGGGTTGCGGATGGACACGTGAAGCGTGTGAAGCTATCTCAGCCAATCAGGGTGCTCTGTTGCCCTGCCTACATTGACTTAATCAGGAATGGGCAGGTTCCCATTCCTAAGCTATTCCCATCAGAGAAATCTTTTTACAGAATGCCCAGAAGGAGGTCTTCTATGAAGACTACTTTTTTTTAGTTGGGTTTGACCGGGTTTACTCTGCAAGCTATTTTACAGCCCCAAGGAAAGAGTCCTTTGGAATGAATGAAATTATATGTGGATGATCCTTTGTTTCCAGCAGGGCTTGATGTCATACGTATCCTCAAACTATTCAGTTATTAGAACCAATGTATCCCCCCCTTTTTTTTTGCTTGAGGCTAGTTTGAATTGGGTTTTCTCTGCAACTGAAAGAATTTGTACTGACACAGGAAATATTATCTGTGACAAAAAATTAGTAAAACGTACCACTGTAAGAATACCTAGGAAATAGTATGTGATAGTGTGCTAGGATGTGATAGGCAGAAATGTAGGGGTTTAAATTTTCCATCATTTATTGTTTGGTTATCTTTTACTTTAAATTTTATTTATCAACCATTTATTTCCTGTCAGGCACTATGAGGGTAATTTTAGACATTTCATCAAATTTACTAATTCCAACTATCCAATGAAGTAGTTATGGTTAATCCATTTCACAAGGGAGGGATCTAGGGGTCAGAGAGGTTATGCAACAGTATTTAGGTAATGTAACTGGTAAATAGTAGAGCCAGGATTTGAACTCATATATGTTTGACTTCCGATAAGTGCTATTTAGCTACTTTGAGTAGCTTTATGTAAATTGTGAATACTATTTCCCAGCATTAATATACTATAACCTCATTATATAACCTCATATAGTGGTCATATGACTACTTTATAAAGTACAAACCACTATATCATGTTTACATTTATTCCAACTGATTTAAATGCAGTCATTAGCAAGACTGTTTCCATGTGTGGTTTATCTATATTTGACCTACAGGAAGATATCTATGAAAGTTGTTATTCATATAAATTTATAATCTTTGACATGTGCTATACTCACCTTTTATATTTGACCCTCTGACCTGAAGATCACTCTATTTACCTGACGTAAAGAGCACAAAAACTTAACCAGTTTAAAGAAATACATTAGCTTTTATGGCCCCCATTTGTCAACCACAGGCTCAGGGATGAGGCAGGGTGGGAAGAGAATGGATATTAGTACTTGGAGATAAACACACCAGGAATTTTAGATTGAGAGATGAAGTGTCAAAGATGGAGAGCTGAAAAAGAGTTCTGTGATTCAAATACTGGGCTTAGCTGTTACTTTCATCCCTGGCTATACCCAAGAATTACCAATGAGTTTTTCACAAAACACCCATGCCTTACCCTAACTCGCTCTGGACTGATAAAATCAAATTTCATGGCTGGTGCAGCTGGTAGTTGCCTTTAAAGCTCCATAGGTGATTGCATTGTGCTGGTAGAATTGAAGGCCATTGGGATAATGGAGGAAAAGTGGCACTTTTCTTTTAGTTTATGTAATGGCAGCCATTTTTATGTTTCAGCTATGAATTCACCTATTAATTCATTGACTTGCTTATTTGTGCGTGTATTCACACGTTTATCTTTTTCTTTATTCACTTATTCAATTCTTCATCTATGTACTCATTCACTCAGCCATCCATTTGTTTGTTCACTCATTCACTGATTTAGAGCCAGTCTCGTAGTCAGTCCACAGATACTTATTGGGTGCCTAAGCTCTGTGCTTCAGGAGATATAAAAATGAATGCAGCAAGTAGGTCATTGCCTCCCAAAGCCACCAGTATGGCTGTGTTTCTGAGTGTGTACTGGAAAATATTGCTTCTCTAATGAAAAGGGATTATGGAAAACACTGACTTAGGGGCCAATTCTGAAGTTATGAAAACTTCCCCCTTTAATGCCATTTGCATGGAATAGTAATATCTCTGCATCTCTGACACATTTAAAGATACTGAAAATTCTAATTTTAAATTTGCTGAAGTGAGATGCTGACTGAGGAAAAGAAATAAATAATGTGTAATTACCACTTTCCTCCCACCTTACACCAAATAAAGTTTAGTTTCATATCTTCAGCTGAAAGATGCAGAAAATGACTGTAATTAACTTTGGTTCAGTTCTCAGTCCCTTTTCTATTTCCAGACAATTCTAATTCCCACAAAAAGACTCATTTATATATCTTTTAATCCATTCAACTTAAACGTCTCCAACCTCCCACCTTATCAAATTGAGCCAAATTTGGGGCTGATATGCTTTGTTTTGGTTGCTGCTTATTTATTTGTACTGATTCACTCAGCCTTAATATAGCCCCTGTTGCAGACTCTATGCTGTTTATTTCTGAGTGAGAACAGGATGTAAGGACTACATGTTCTTGGACATCAATACCAATTTGATCATTCTCAGTTGCTGAATCCCTGATTGTTATAGAAGTTGTGCTTCTTTTGTATCTTATACATTTTAAAGTGGTATCTGTGTTTAACATAAAAAAGGATTTTTCAGACTTCATCACAAACCAGCACATCTAAACCATTATCAATTTTATACATTCTTCAATTTTTACACCTCTCAGGTTTCAGATGCAGTTATTTTGAACAGAGCTTCCCAGGTGAGTTGCTAGTAATGTCCCTTAGAGGTACATGCTGTGGTCTTGAAAGCCTAAGCTCTTTAGAATTCTTTTGGTTTAACTTGCCTTTATGAAATCGTTAGTTTTTTTTAATTTTATTATTATTTTTTAAAGTTTTTATTTTTAATTTAGAGAGAGAGAGAGCGTGCACAAGTGGGGAAGGGGCAGAGAGAAAGGGAGACATAGTATCTGAAGCAGGCTCCAGGTTCTGAGCTGTCAGCACGGAGCCCACACAGGGCTCGAACTCACAAACTGTAGATAATGACCTGAACCAAACTCGAACACTTAATTGACTGAGTCACCCAAGTGCCCCTGAAATAATTAGTTTTTAAAGCATAAGTATTTGTTACATTATTTTTAGTTTAACTATAATGTAAACACATGCTAATTTTTTTAGTGTCACAAAAGGGTATAGAAAGGTGAAAAAAATTGCCTTTGTTTTCTCCTTACCAATCCTTTCCCATAGAAGTTAACAAATGTTGTTTCTTAAGTACCTCTTCCAGAAGTTTTATATGTAGGTAATGCTGTAGCCTGGGTTCCCCAAAAAAGAGAGGAAGGAAGGAACAGAATTTGCTTAAGTGCCTCTACATCCAGTTGATGAAAAGTTTACCCAACAAGTGTAACTCCCTCAGACTTCCAGGCTGAGCACGCTGGGTACTAGGGAGTCTCTCTGGGAAGACTCAGGGCAGGTTGTGAAAGATGCTTGGTGTGGATATGAGATAAAATTTTGTCAGGTTAAGCCTTCTCCTCCTTCATAAATACTTGGCTTTTCCCCTTGACCAGCCCTCACTAGAAAAAGAGACAGTTAAGACTGTCTGAACTGGTGAATTAGTCAATGTAATTTGTAAGTTATTAGTATATGTGCATATGATCTTAGTTTCATGTACTGAAAAATCATCAATGTTTTAATCCATGACTTAATGGCATTAAATTTCATAACTTTGGCAGTTTAGATATTTTTCATTTCATAAAAATTTCCAACTATCATCCACATTGTTTTCCAGAAAAATTACAGCCAAGTTTAAGAAAGTTACTCATGGCCAAATAACTACAAAAGCAAAATTATAAAAAAAATCTTTGAAACATTTTTATAGCAAAAAATCATATTTACTGCAGCGTGTGGATTTATTTTAATGAGTTTGTTCAACTTTGTACGGTATGTCTGACGGTAAGAACCTTAAATTCAGTGAGGATCTTAAAATGGCTTTGTGCTTACTGGGCCATGTCTGTACCCTAGAATCGGTAAAGATTTTCTTTGAGTCTTTGTTTGAAAATTCTCATTTGGGAAGACTCAGATATCATACTAGAAGAGAGCTGTTGGCTAGAAATTAGGAATATAGCTGACATGCATGTATACATACATACAAACATACATACCAAAATATGTCTTAGGAAAAGTGGCAGAGACTTGGAATACCTAATACCCTCAGAATATTAAGGGTAGTGAGGCGTATTAATAAAGAAGTGAAAAAAAATAAACCTTGATGACCCCAAGTAAACCTATGTGAATTGTGCAGATAATTTTCATTGGATTGAAGTAAAAGATGCAATGGGAAACATGAAGATGTCTGCAATCTCAATTTTTCATAAGCCATGGTATTGGTTTGTATAGGTCATTGCATCAAAGATAAAAAGAACACTGTTCAACTAATGAGAATTTCTTTATTGGACTGGGAATGGAAGCTAAGCTTCCAACGATAGCTTATATATTCACTATTCTTGAACCATGAAAGGTAGTTGAGCAGAAACATTCCTGAATTATCTCTGAAATAGATGAAAGCTAATTAAAGCTAAAGACTTTTACTTAGTGATTGATTCTATTCTAGCTTTCTCCTTTATACACAACATTTTTGCAAACCAATGGTGTGTGACTGAAATGGGAATCTTAGATACAAGCAAAAACTTTAGGTGAATTTTTAAGAATTTGCCTTCAAAATACAAATTTTTTCTTTACATTCTAGCACTTTGAATTACAGATGAAATAGCTTGACATGTTATAAAAATGCAATAGTCTTTCTGAAATATTTTGATTACATATTTTTCTGAAGACTGCTTCTTTTTTCCTTTTAAGTACAGGGTTCATTTCTTATTGCCTCCCACACTTGACGACTATTCTCTGAGTGATTAAGTTTGCTGTGTGCATGGCAAGTGTATGAAATATGTGGATAGCAATAAGAATTTGTGATTAACACAAGGTGGGTTTCTGTTAGGTATCATAATTTTCAAACAGCCTGAAAATAGAATTTCTTTAGATTTATAGTTTACTTCTCATCAGTGGGAATGTTAAGAGGTAGCTACTTCACCGCCTCCACCAATGCTCACTGCAGTCACTCTTCAAGTTGCCTCCTTTACTAAACTTTTTTAAAAAAGTGTTTTGAGAGAAGTAAGTTCCTTTTTTCTTTCACTAATGAAAGAAAATATAATAAATATTTTTTAATATTTTATATTTATATAAAATTTTTCATAATAAATAATATTTGTTCCAAGCCGGATTACTCTGAAACAGAGGAACAGCAAGGGGAAAAATATATGTGCAATTCACAACACTTAGAATCTGTTAGATGTAGGACATTTAAGAAATGATAACAATGCTCATCTGTATCTTATTTTTTAGCAAGTCCAGTGAATATCAGTATTGTTCTTCTAACTTAGAGATGATAGAAAGCTTTCAAAATATTTATTGGACACTGATCATAATTAAGATATACTGAGATAACAGTCTATTAATCTAATCTAATTATTTAGTATCCTTAATTTAATTTTTAAGTTTATTTTATTTATTTTGAGAGAGAGAGAGAGAATGAGTGAACACAAGTGGAGCAGAGAGAGAAGGAGAGAGAGAATCCCAAGCAGGCTCCACGTTATCAGTGCACAGCCTGATGTGGGGCTCAATCTCAAGAACCATGAGATCATGACCTAAGCCAAAATCAAGATCAGACACTTAACCAACTGAGCCACCCAGGCACCCTTTACTATCCTTAAGTTTTAAAAGTAAAAATTCCCAGTACTAGAGAGTGCTGCTTGGAGGTAAATTGATACAACACATTGGGAAAATGATTCCCTACCCCCCACCCCTCCAAACAGGGGAAGGAAAGCTAATTAATTTATTATTTCCAAATTTTTATTTAAATTCTAGTTAGTATAAAGTGTAATATTTGTTTTGGGAGTAGAATTTAGTGATTCATCACTTACATATAAATCCCAGTGCTTATCACAAGTGTCCTCCTTAATACTCATTAGCCATTTGGTATATCCTTTACCCACACCCCTCTATCAACCCTCAGTTTGTTCTCTGTCTTTAAGAGTTTATGATTTGCTTCCCTCTTTTTTTTTTTCTTCCCATATGTTCATCTGTTTTGTTTCCTAAATCCCACATAGGAGTGAAATCATATGGTATTTGTCTTTCTCTGACTGACTTATTTCCCTTATCATAATACACTCCACCTCCATTCATGTTGTTGCAAATGGCAAAGTTTCATTTTTTATGGCTGAGTCATAGTCCATCACACACACACACACACACACACACACACACACACAACAAACACTCACCGTCTCTTCTTAATCCATTCATCAGTCAATGGACACTTGGGCTCTTTCGATAGCTTGGCTATTGTGGATAATGCTGCTAAAAACATTGGGGTGCATGTACCCTTCAGATATATATTTTTGTATTCTTTGGATAAATACCTACTGTTGCAAGTGCTGGATCTTAGGGTAGTTCTATTTTTAACTTTTTGAGAAAACTGCATACTGTTTTCCAGACTGGCTGCACCAGTTTTCATTCATTCATTATACCAACAGTATAAGAGTGTACCCTTTTCTCTGCATCCTCACCAACATCTGTTGTTTTCTGTGTTATTAATTTTAGCCACTCTAGCAGGTGTGAGTTGGTATCTCATCGTGATTTTGATTGTATTTCCCTGATGATGAGTGATGTTGAGCATCTTTTCATTTGTCTGTTAGCCATCCAGATGTCTTCTTGGAAAAATGTCTATTCATGTCCATTGCTCATTTTTAAACTGGATATTTGTTTTTATAGATTTGGATGCAGAAAGTGACTTGTTAATATCAATCAGAAGCCACAAAGATGCCTCTGCTCTTTGGCTCAGTAATTGAACTTTTGGGATTCTAACCCAAGGAAAAGATTATAATAGTTAAATAATACAAATATAGACAAACATTTATGTATAAAGGTATTCATAATAGCTGACCATCATTAAACTCCTCTTATCACAATAGGAATTATGATCAATGTTTTAAGTATAAACATTTGTATGAATGTATAATCATTCTCAAAACAATTTGGGGGGGATATTTACTATCATTGCCACTATTTTATTGATAAGAAAATGAGCTCAGTGAATTCATTAGTGATTACACAACTAATCAATGGTGAAACTGGGATTAAACCTAAGTGGGTGGAAATTCAGAGTCCATAGTTTTCTTTCCATTTTGAAAATTTTAAATCTATAGAAGAGTTAAATGTAAGTGAGGTGAACCATTCACCCATTCAACCAGATTTACCAATTGTTAAATTTTGGTACATTTGTGCTCTCACTCTCTCTCTCTCTCTCTCTCTCCATATATATATACACACACTATATATACACACTCATACACACACACACACGCATCCTAAGATATCTCAGCATGTATAATAAAGAATAAGAACATTCTTCTGCTTAAGCACATGGCATTATTACTGTTAGGCATTTAAAATTAATTCAGAAATATGACTAACCATACTCCTCCTCTAGTTTTTGATAGTGAGATTCATACTTCAGTTTCTCTGCTATATTGACTTCTTTACAGCAACTTTGCCTTGTACAATAGCAAAAATAAGGAATGGCTATGACTAATAATATAAAATGTTCAAAGAAATTACAGTATAGCCATATGATAAAATACTATGCCTCAAAAAATGAGTTTTTGAAGTAATTTAATGACATGGGACAGTTCTCATTATATAATGTTAAGTGAAAAAAGTTGGATATAAAATTACAGTTGACAAAATACAGCATCCCTTCTTAATAAAGACCCTTGAGAAAGTCGGGATAGAAGGAACTTACTTAAACATCATAAAAGCCATCTATGAGAAGCCCTCAGCTAACATCATCCTCAACGGGGAAAAACTGAGAGCTTTCCCCCTGAGATCAGGAACACGACAGGGATGTCCACTCTCACCACTGTTGTTTAACATAGTGCTGGAAGTCCTAGCATCAGCCATCAGACAACAAAAGGAAATCAAAGGCATCAGAATTGGCAAAGAGGAAGTCAAACTTTCACTCTTCGCAGATGACATGATACTCTACATAGAAAACCCGACAGACTCCACCAGAAGCCTACTAGAACTGATCCAAGAATTCAGCCAAGTTGCAGGGTACAAAATCAACGTACAGAAATCGGTTGCATTTTTATACACCAATAATGAAGCAACAGAAAGAGAAATCAAGAAACTGATCCCATTCACAATTGCACAAAAAACCATAAAATACCTCGGAATAAACCTAACCAAGGATACAAGAGATCTGTATGATGAAAACTATAGAAAACTTATGAAGGAAATTGAAGAAGACACAAAGAAATGGAAAAACATTCCATGCTCATGGATAGGAAGAATAAATATAGTTAAGATGTCATTACTACCTAAAGCACTCTACACATTCAATGCAATTCCAATCAAAATTGCACCAGCATACTTCTCAAAACTAGAACAAACTATCCAAAAATTTGTATGGAACCACAAAAGACCCCGAATAGCCAAAGTAATACTGAAAAATAAAACCAAAACGGGAGGTATCACCATCCCAGACTTCAGCCTCTACTACAAAGCTGTCATCCTCAAGACAGTATGGTATTGGCACAAAAACAGACACATAGACCAATGGAACAGAATTGAGAACTCAGAAGTGGACCCAAAAGTATACAGCCAACTGATCTTTGACAAAGCAGGAAAGAATATCCAATGGAAAAAAGACAGCCTTTTTAACAGATGGTGTTGGGAGAACTGGACAGCAACATGCAGAAGAATGAAACTAGATCATTTTCTCACACCATGCACAAAAATCAACTCAAAATGGATAAAGGACCTGAACGTGAGACAGGAAACTATCAACACCCTAGAGGAGAAAGCAGGAAACAACCTCCTTGACCTCCACCGCAGCAACTTCTTACTTGACACATCCCCAAAAGCAAGGGAATCAAGAGCAAAAATAAACTGTTGGGACCTCATCAAGATTAAAAGCTTCTGCACAGCCAAGGAAACAACCCAGAAAATTAATAGGCAACCAACGGAATGGGAAAAGATAGTTGCAAATGACATATCAGATAAAGGGTTAATATCCAGAATCTATAAGGAACTCACCAAACTACACGCCCGAAAAACAAACAACCCAGTGAAGAAATGGGCAGAAGACATGAACAGACACTTCTCCAAAGAGGACATCCAGATGGCCAACAGACACATGAAACGATGCTCAGCATCCCTCCTCATCAGGGAAATACAAATCAAAACCACACTGAGATACCACCTCACGCCAGTCAGAGTGGCTAAAATGAGCAAATCAGAGAACTCTAGATGCTGGCGAGGATGTGGAGAAACGGGCACCCTCCTACACTGTTGGTGGGAATGTAAACTGGTACAGCCCCTCTGGAAAACAGTGTGGAGGTTCCTCAGGAAACTAACAATAGAACTCCCCTATGACCCAGCAATAGCACTGCTAGGAATTTACCCAAGGGATACAGAAATGCTGATGCATAGGAGCACATGTACCCCAATGTTCATAGCAGCACTCTCAACAATAGCCAAAACATGGAAAGAGCCTAAGTGTCCATCAACGGACGAATGGATCAAGAAGATGTGGCTTATCTCTACAATGGAATACTACATGGCAATGAGAAAGAATGACATCTCGCCATGTGTAGCAACATGGATGGACCTTGAGGGTGTTATGCTGAGCGAAATAAGTCAGGCAGAGAAGGACAAATATCATATGTTTGCACATATAGGAGGATTAGGAGGAACTTAATGGAGGACCGTGGGGGAGAAGAAGGGGGGAAATGGTGGGGGAAAGGGAGAGAGGCAAACCATGAGAGACTCTTGAATGCTGAGAACAAACTGAAGACTGACGGGTGTGGGGTCGGAGGGGGGAGATGGGCATGGAGGAGGGCACTTGTGGGGATGAGCACTGGGTGTTATATAAATAGTTACAAATAAACTATTAGTAAAAAAGAAAAAAAAAAGAATTACAGTTGAACTCACTTATATATTTGTTCTGTTAACAACCCTGGGTTTGATTTTTATAAATGCAGGGCACTTGGTGTTAGGGCTACAAAAGAGAATTAAAATCTCTCCCACTTAAAATTTTAGAAAAGAGGTTGGGCAAACCTTTCAACAGATGCCTAGAATAGGGTGAGGTAAGTAAGTGAAGGACATATGAATATTCTGGGAGAGAGATCTGATTTAGTCAGGATAAAGGGGGTGGAAAAGGTTCCTCAGAGGAAGTATAATATCCATTATTTAAAAAGTATGGAACTGATATGTGAGAATGAGGTAAATATCCAATATGTTAGAGACTATTTTTAGGTTGTGAGATTATGGGTTCTTTTTATTCTCTGTGTCTTACTTTCACATATTTAATCATAAACATACATACTCCTCTATAAACAGAAAAAAATAATGTTTTGAAGATTCATAAAAAATTAATTTTTCGGATTTACCCAATGCCCATGGTAAGTTGGTTACTTACAGAACAGAGATAAAACAACTCTTGATCTCAAAAAGTAATAAATTCTTTGAATAATGAAAATAATAGCTATCAGATTTCATCACCTTTTCTCAGGTGTCCAATAATATTTTAGTTAAGGGTCTTGCATTGATAGCATCTCCTTTATTACAATGTCCATTTTTGTAGAACTCAGTACATAAGTAGTATATAGAAATACATTAGCCGACAAGATAATGAGGCTTGCTTCGATGCTTTATGGTCATGCATGGCTATTCTTCCTATAGCCACAGTTATAGTACATGTCCCCCAGCTGAGTAGTCTAACTACACTTGGAGTCATTCTCACTTATATTCAACAAATATTTTGATGACAAATGCTATGCAATTTGTAAGGAAACTTTCATGAATTTATAAAATAGTAAATTATATAGCATTTAGGTTTTTTACTTGTTTTCAGTATTGGTTCTTTTTAAATTTAGGCTTTCTTTCTCTAGTCTTTCCCTTGGCATATGTTACATATTAATTTGCATAGCTGTTAAAATACATAGTACAAATAGTTCATGTTTAAAATATTTATAATCGTCTGTATGGAATGGCGAAGTGCACGTTTGAGGTAATGGAATAACCTGGGATGTCCGTGAAGTCAAAAATGCCAGAGGCAAATTAGAACCTTGAACAAAAGCCAGAGTCCACACGAAGATCAAACATCTATATTGCTGTCAACTTAGAAGCAAATAGATCAGCTGATGGAGGGAAGAGGAGGAAGAAAATTGGAAAGTTAAATTGATCTCCTCTCAGGTTGCTTCTTTACTACCTGCAATAAGTCTGACTCCTCCCCCATATCATTGTGATGTGTTTATATGATAAATCAAATGGCTCTTTTAAAGATAATTTAATTTCTTTTAATTAAAGAAACCTATTTTAATAGCTAACACTTTGATACATGGGGTGCTCATAGCTCCCAACACATTGAACACCACTGCTCATTAGGAAACTCTTTAAAAAGTCATTTAGTGCCGACAGTAGATTTTGCTTAGCAAATGCAAACCTATAATTCAGGCTCAACATAACTGCAATATTATTCACAAGCTCAAAGACAAAGATTATAAACATCCAAAAATGTTAGGTCTATGTGTCTAAGATCACTGGACACACAACCAGAATATATCTTTTAAAATGAGCAACAGACAATACTCACCATTTTAATTTTTCCTACCTTTATTAGGAGTCTATGAACTGGCAAGAACCTAGCATTATCTAGAAAGTAATGAGTCAATATTTCATTGCTTCTGCTCCTGCAAATGGCTTTAGATTTAAACATTTATTTTATTGATGAAAACCAAAGTCTAAACTCCAGAAGTCTGAATTAAATTTAATGACATATTCTCTTTGCTGAGTCTTTGTCTCACCCAGACAGGTTAAAGTGCATGGGGAATGATTTGATCTCATTAACTTGCTGCTGCTGGCGGTGGGTGGTTATCACAGATGGCAAGGGTTTTCATCACAGAGCTGTGCAACCTGAGACCCTGAACAAAGGGGGCCCCCCCACCCAGCCTCCAGGTGGTCATTTCTCGTAATTAATGCCTTAGGGAAGGTTCAGCTCTGTAACAGTATAATAGCAGATAGGCTTGCCAAGGAAATGGCCCTTTCCAAAACTTTTTTTTTTAACCTTTTTCTTGTCAGTCATATAGCACAGTAGACTAGAGATTTGTTTTCTAACAGAGGAGCCAATTAGAAGGCAAGTATTCAGGGTGGAATTTCCTCCTGATCTTGCTGACAAAAGCGAGGCATTCTTTATCTAGAGTGTTCGGTTTTATTCATCGCTTACCACTATCTGGATTTCCCTGGGAATGGCTTATCCATTTTAAGTGCCTAATTTGTGGCATATACAAAATCTAGAGGAGCTAATCACTGATATGCTGTGAAAAGGAGTGTTTGCTTAGTACTTAACAGACACTCTAACAGCTTCTCTTGTTGCAAAGAAGTAATTGTATCAGGGACACTGTTTGCAAATAAGAAAGCTGTTAATAGCTGTTGTTGTTTTTTGTTTTTTTTTTTACAAATAGTTTATTGTCAAATTAGTTTCTACATAACACTCAGAATAGCTGTTGTTTTTGTATTTCAACGTGGAATTATACATTAGCTGCTGAAAAGTCTTGAGACATGAATAAAGAAGATTAGGCATTTGTAAAGGGGTGTAAGATCAACCTTTCAGAATGAAAGGCAATGACTGTCATTTATTGAATGCATATGTCATTCTCCTAGCAGATGTTATCTTATGTCATCTTTATGGCAAACCCATAAAATAGGAATTGTTATCCTTAATTTTGCGTCAAAGGAAACGGATCCTTAAAGAAGTTAAATACACAAATTCATAAAACCAAGTGTGGACTGGGACTAGAACTCAGGGCATCTTGCCGTAATTTCTTTCTTCCTCTATATTAGTGGTTGTCAAACTTTAGTGTGCATGAGAATCACATGCAAGGCTTGTCAAGACACAGATTTCTGAACCTCAGTCCAGAGCTTCTGATTCAGTAGGTCTGGGCTGGGACCCCAGAATTTGCATTCCTCACTTGTCATACCTGAGTGATACTGATGATGCTTATCTGGGGATCATACTTTGAGATCCGGAGCTCTATACCACGCTGCCCCTCCTAAGATGGAAATTGAACTTATGAAAGTGGGCTAATGAATACCAAAGTTTGGATAGCGTTAAACTGTAAGAAAGCTTTAGTTATGATTAACATTAGTCAACTGAATGTGGAAGCTATTTTATTTTTAACATTGTTGATAATGAAAAGTCTTTACTTAGGGAGTAACAATTCAAGTATACAAGCATTAACCTACATACATGTATTAAGTATCCATCCAGAAGCTGATATAGGAGATACAATGATCAATTAGAAATGCTACTTGTTTTTCAAGAGCTTAAAAGTCTTACCAGATGTACATTTACAAATTAGGCAGAAGACAGAAATATAACAAAGGTAAATACAATACATCTGAAAACACCATGACTAAAGGTATTCATCAGTGGAATGTTAATTTCACTTTGCGGAAAATTATTTCTGAATATTAGGTTTATTCTTTTTAATTTCAGATGTATTTTATGTCATACCTCTTTTTGTTTTGCTTTATTTTTGCTTTCATAACACTGTAGGTAAATAAAAACTTTTCTATGAGTTTTATGTAGAAGGTGGGCATTATTCAACAAGTGATTTCCTCTTCTATCATAGTCTAGTAATAGTGACAATAGTCTAAAAAATGAGTCATAGCTTCCCTCCTCTGTGGATTTGGCTATTGAATTTGCCCTTAGAGTGTCCCCAAAGGGCCCCTTGCCAAGAGGCAAGGAGGGCCCAGAGCTCTGTGAACCAGAAAGTTGCAGATTTTGCTGCTGGATAATGCCTTGCCTGGGGGTCTGGTTTATTCTGAGTGCCTCTCAGGAGTTCCATGTGCTCTCTGGTGGGGGTGGGGGATGGGCAAAGGAGTTTTGCTCTAGATAAATCGTTATTAGAAGGATAGAGTATGAAATGAATTCTGGACTCGGACATGATCACATTTAAATTCTCCCCTGCCCCCCCTCAAATTATGGAAGCTAGACACTTTGCTTTTCTACACAAGAAATAAGCAAAATTTTAAAATCCTTTTCCTTAATCCTCTCCCTCACTGTCCGTTTCCTCTATGCAAACTGTTTTTAATGATTAGTTATGGTTTAGGTTGAAACATTTTCCTTCAGAGTCCTCTAAAAGTGAAGAATGGAGTGCTTACTGTCACCCAGGGCGGCACTGGCCATACTCTGAGGCTGCACGTCCTAAATCTACAGCTTTTGTATCTCTCTATGTGGTCCCCAGACACAGTGAGTGACATTCCAGTAATTGTTCCTTAACAGATCCCGTTTCCTAATATTTTCTGCATTTAATAAATTGTTCTCTTTCTTTAAATGAAAGATTCTATTGGTTTTTCTTTAAATGCCAAGGTCTTTAGTAATGCTGAAAATATATGCATTTTAATCTAGTGTTTGAACTTTAAGAAATTATGGGCCAAAGTGTTCTTAACATAAACCGTACATTTTCGGAGATATTCTGACTTACATTTGTCTTACGCTTACTCTGTTGTCCACAAAGCATGGAAAGTCAACACATGCTTTTGTTCATTTTCTAACTTTTGAAACTAATAACTAATGTTATTAGTCCTCTTACAATGCACCAGCCTCTATGTTAAGCTCCTACTTGCGTTAAAAAAAAATTCATCCCCATTATAACTCTGTTCTAAGTGTGGTTGTCATTCCTGCTTTCTAGATGGGAAACCTGTGGCTTATAAAGTATTCATGATTTGCGCATGACCATACTGATAAGGCTGGCCATATGATTTGTGGGGCCAAGTGCAATACAAAAATGTGGGCCCCTTCCTTGTTCAAAAAGTAGGAAAAAAGCTTTCCCTTTTCTTTTGTAGCCATGGTGTTTTATATTTGCTGTGAAATGTTGCTCTCACTTGGGTATGAGGATGCTCAAATGATACATGCAGATTCTCTCAGGTGTCCAGAGCCTTATTCTGCAGCTAGCTGGACTGAGTACCCAAGCCTAACCTGACTCTCCCCTGCCCAGGCCCCACAAGGGGCAGAAAATGGCAGTGGTCACTGGGCAGGGCTGAGAGGCAATGAGGCTTAGGGTCCTATGCGGAAAGGGAGCAGGCAGCTGAGAACCAGCCCCAGGAAAGCAGGAACCTAGGTTCCAATCCCCTGGTGCATGTGCCATTGTCCGCTTAGATTCTGCTTAGCGGATTGCAAATTCAGAGATAGCACTGAAATCCAAATGGAGGACCCTCATCTCAGCCTTTCCTTCAAAAGGGAAGAGTTCATTAAAAAAACAAAAAGGCTAAAGTTCATGAAAATTCATTAAGTCAAACACCCACGAAGTATACTTGTTAGTATACTAAGTGCACAGTTTGGAATCCAACACAGTTTTGAAGCACTCCAAAGCCTGACTCCTTCCCATCCTGAAAGTCATGTCATACAGTAGAGGAAATAGAAGTTCTACAAATTCATTAGAGTTCCCACAATACCCATGGTAGGCTTTTAGTAAGATAAGAGGAATCCTCATTTAGGTCTGAAGTTGGGGTGGGGAGACAAACACCCACCCATTAGGCAGGCTGTGCCACTGTAGGCTTTAACTTTCAGCAGTCATTATGCTTTCCTTCAAAAGGTTTGACTTGCATATGATTATCTATATGAAAGCTTCAATGTGAGTCATGTTAATGCATCATTATTTTTGCTTTAAAATGAGTTTTTCTATTATGGTGTGCTGCAAACTTTCCTCCCGAGCCTATTAATTAGATTTTTCTGAAGCAATGCTTAATCTTGACCATGTAATTCTCAGCCTCAGGTCATAGCCACTGGGGGATATGATGGCCAACCTCCCCAAGAAGTTAAGCTGGAGTCCTCTGGAGTGGAGGCTGACATCCACCCCAACCCACTTTGCTGGTAGAATTTAATGACAAATTTCCCTATTAAGTCTATGTTCAAATTTCATCTGAGGAAGGAAAAGCAAATTCACTGCCAGACCTGCACGTTTCCCATTACCCTTAATAAAACATATTGCACGGTGAGGAATGACATTTTAAAAGAACAGATCTTTCAGCAGACTGTCTCTATGCCATTGTGTATCACTGAAGTCTGCCAGGTCACAAAGGGAGAGGCTGGGGAAGTGGATTAATATGTAAACCAACCTAGGCGACTTAAAATGATGAATTCTCAGGCATACTTTGTGAAATTCATTTCATTTTGAGAGCAGTTGTACTGAGAAATGAATTTGTATACATAAGGCTTCCCCCTTTTTTTCTTTAGACAATGACAGACTTTCTTCTTGAAAAGTTTGTTTTTAATAATGTGGCAAATTAATTCTATGGAATAAATATTTGTAATATAAGTAAACTAAAGCATGATATCGTTTATATAGATAAACTAAAGCCTGAAGTTATGAATAGAGAATAAAATGCATTTTCCAAAAATACATAGGGTGTCCCAGTTCTCCCATGGCACATGACTTTAAAATGCAATGGATATAGTCTATTGTGTGTTTTTGGATTCTTAAGGAACACGTTAAAATTCATATATGTAAGCCTTGCTTATTTTAACGTGACAGACATAAAAGCACTCTTAATTTTTAATCACTGCAGCTAAAAGCATTGAGATTTAATTATTGTCCTGTTCTGAGCCTATGACAGTCTTCCATATCAGGTAGGAGTCAGTAGAGCAAAGCTTAGGGGATTTGAACAGGCCTCCTGAGGACAGGATCTGCATTGACCTGGTATTCTTCTGGAAGCTTCTACCATGTATCATTCTAATTAGTGGTGTTTCTTTGTAGAAGATGACAAAACATTATCTTAAAACTCTCAATATTCCAGCCATTGGTACATGTGGTAGACTAGCTATGATAAGTGCATTTCAGACTCTTAGGCCTCAGACCCCAACTAATGGATTGTCAAGAAGAAATATGGAGCTTCATGGGTCACATACTTATCAGCTCCCTACATCATCTTCAGAGTACTGTCTTCAGAGGGGAACATTCATTAAAAAAAAAAAAAAAAAAAAAAAGACTAAGCTCCCAGAATCATGCATTTTCTCTTTTTAAATAAGAATAAAGATGCCTGGGGTACCTGAGTGGCTCAGGCTGGTAAGCAGTTAAGCATCTGACCTCAGCTCAGGTCATGATGCCGCAGTTCATGAATTTGAGCCCCGCATTGGGCTTTGTGCTGACAACTCAGAGCCTGGAGCCTGCTTCAGATTCTGTGTCTCCCTCTGACCCTTCCCTGCTCATGCTCTGTCTCTCTCTCTCTCTCTCTCTGAAAAATAAAGAAATATTTAAAAAAAAAAAAAAAAAAGAATAAAGATGCCCCTGATTAGTCAGGGAGCGTAAAAGATGCATTTGATTATGTGATGGGCATGGAAGTTTTGTTGGTTCAATGAGTCAATTTTATCATTTTTCTATCCTGTAGTGCCAGTTGTTATTAAGACAATATTTCTACAAATTACAAAATAATCCATTGAGTAGAAAAATTTGCCTCACTATGGCTCCAATGAGGAAAATATTCAAGACAGTGCTTGGAATTGGTGCTTTGTCATTTATCTTACCTACACAAAAGGGAAAGAAGAGCCAGAGGGTGATAAATACTAAGTGGCAGCTCTTAAAGATGGCAGCGGAGTCCCAGGAACAATGTTGAGTGAAGCTGCATTTTCTGAAAATGTACTCAGAGCTCTTTGCTCCTATATATGGCCAAGGTAGAGTCCTTCCAAGTCTGCCTTAAATTAAATTTGCCTAAATTAGCTAAATGAAGTTTACCTGCTCTGATACTCCCCGCAAAGAAATACCATGTCAAAGAAATATGCTGTAGATGCAGAATATTCCCTTTTGCCAACTTCTCTGGCTTGGATCCCACATAAGTCATCCCCTGTCAGAGCTGGAGGGGGGTGATTAACCACAGAGTCCAGTTAAACATAAAGAACTAAAAACCTATATGGATTTTTCCAAATGCTAGGAGATTTAGACAGAAAGTTTAACCAAAACATGGCGATCTTCTCAAAATTCTTTAAGTACCACTAGCCTCATAGTGAGTCCTCATTTCACATCCCCATACCTCCTTTCCATACTGCCTACTGGCTTTCTCTTCTCTGGCCTGACTGGTATGCAGACCCTTCCTTAGGGCTGGCTCTTCCTCTCTCCCCTGGGGTTTATCCCATGCAATCTGCAAGCGGTTGAATTACATGTCATTGTATTGTAATTTTTATCTTCTATGATGCAGCCTAACTCTTATGTCATAACCATGCATTTCTTCCATAATCTGAAACATTTATTTTAAAAATAAAATAATAAGCAAAATCAAAGGATACACAAGATGTTTAAAAAAGTTGCCTTTGCAAGCTTTCTTCGCTTGTAACAGAGCTGCCTACCTCACAGTATCTCTCTTCAGGAACATCTTACTAAGTATTTTTTTATAGTCACAGGTATACAGGGTACTCATTCACTTATCTCAGCATCATCAGTTTTCATTCCATCTTACCTCAACCATCCTTGAGCTACTTGGCAGCAGGAAGCATCTCTTACCTAGAGGGTGCAAGTTTCATGTAGTTGTACAATAGATTAATGGTAATGGTGGTGAAGTCACCCATATTAAGAAGAAATAGCCTATTCGTATAGCTTGTTTTTGAAGTTTCTATTTATGTTCTGAAGCAGAATGAAAAAATCTTCTTTGATTTAGTTTTCCTAATTTAAAGGAAGAATCATAGTCCTGTGTCTCAGTGTAAAAAAATATTGCTCCAATTTTGCAATTTACTGCTAAGGTTGCAAATCCTACAAATCAACAGAAAAATAAATTTTTCAAATGATATGTATTTTCAGGTATGGTAATACACTTCAATGTTAATGTGTCTAGAATGAAAGGAAGGAAAAAACACTAAATGTATTCTTAAGGTTATTAGCTGGTATGTGTGACTGTACTTATTCAAGTTACTTGAGGGGTGTTTGGGTGGCTCAGTCAGTTTAGTGACCGACTCTTGATTCCAGCTAAGGTTCATGAGATTGAGCCCTGCGTCAGGCTCCACACTGTCAGTGCTGAGCCTGCTTGGGATTTTCTCTTTCCTTCTCTCACAGCCTCTTCCCCTCTTGTACATGCTCACGTGCTCTCCCTCTCTCTCTCTCAAAATAAAATAAATTTTAAAGCTACTTGAACTAAGTGATGTGTGTGTGTTTTCCTTTATTTTTTTTTAGCTGATTTGTTTAGGAAACAAGTCATTAAATAATAAGGAAAAAAAGGAACAAACAAAAAATAAAGTCTTTTACTTTTTTTTTTTTTTTTTACAAAATCTTTTGGTTTGAAATAGTTTGACTAATTCACTGGAAGTGCCAGAATTTGAGCAAACACCACCCAAGTGGTAAGTTCCTAAAGGAATGGAGACCATTTTCTATTTTCTTCTTATCGTCATTACAGAGGTCTCTCTTTAATCCTGGACTATCTTGTTGGGATGAGACAAAGTTAAAGTGATTTAAGGGTATGCTGGCTGCAGGTTGGCCTTTTAACTCACGGTGGAACATTATTCCACGCCCCAATTACTAATTAACTGAAGGGTTGGATTTTATTTTTGGAGAGAGGAAGATTATGTGTGCATTAGGATAACAGTGAAATGCAAATCGGTAGTGTGCAACTATGCTGAATGTGTGAGAAAGCTTAAGAGAGCTATTGCATGACCATAGCTATAAAGTCAGTGATGATCTGAAAAGCAGCTATAGGGGCACCTGGGTGGCTCCATCGCTGATGTGTCCAGCTGTGACTCAGGTCACGATCTCATGGTTCGTGAGTTCAAGCCCCACATCTGACTCTGTGCTGACAGGTCAGAACCTGGAGCCTGCTTTGGATTCTGTGTCTCCCTCTCTCTGCCTCTCCCCTGCTTGTGCCTTGTCTCTCAAAAATAAACGAATATTTTTAAAAATTTGAAAAGCAGCTATAAGTCAGTGATGATTCACTCTATGTATGATTGGCAGGAACAGTGCTTGTTCACATTTTACTTATCTCTGGTGAATTGGACTGACCTGTTGTGTCTTGGTCCAGCCCCAATTATTGCCCTTGTATAAGCCCAGTTAATCAAGAAGAGTGTCGTTCAAGATTTTAATCAGTTCAGTTTGTATTTTATAACAAAAGGCCTATTTTTCTACCTATACCAGTCTGCTCAAGGACTACACTTGACATTTCAAGATGCCCAAGATTGTTATGTTCTAACGTTCATTAATAGGAATAGCTTTTCAGTAGGACCCATCCTTATGCCAAGCTGCGTGGGTTAGCAACTCAAAATAAAAGGCAATGTTTCAATTGCTGCAGCAGAAGTACAGAGAACAGTTTAGCCAGGTACCTTCTGAACTGAAATGCCCCAATATATTGGATTTCTCTATTCCCAATCTATCAAATCAAGAGCATCCTCTATAGAAGAATAAATAGGCAGGTTGCTCTCATCCAACATAACCCACACCAAATATCACATTGTTCAGTAGTGAAAGAAAATTTTATTGATTTTTTTCCATGGGGAATGTGAAAACAGGCTAATGATTTAGCGAGACTTGTCAGTTAATCTGCCAAAAATAATAATGTGGAAAAACTTTTCCTCCTAAAATGGTTTTTAAATCTGAGGAGTCTGAAACAAAGGCAAGACAAATGTTATAAGTATATTAAAAACATTTTTATGAAGTGAGGATGCTTTGAAAAAATATACTATATTTGTACAAGACTAGGCTCATATTTCTCTCTTTCTGATGAGATTACGTGCCTACCCATAATTTTTCTCTGTATAATATCTGTGACAGAACATTGTAAATATTTTATTTTATTTTCCTTCAATGTAACACAATCCCTTTGAACATAGAAATTTTGGCATTTTTCTCTTTGTGAACCCAGCATATGGTATAGTATCTTGTATAAAGGAATAATTAAAGAATAGGTATTTTCTATTTTATACATGAATATGAAAAACAATGGATCAAAAGCAGTGTGGTTTTGTAAAGCCATGCCTGATCTCAGTTTCATTTAGTGGCTAACAGTTTGGGTTCCCTAATCAAATGACATGTAAATCTGGGAACATTCTATACTAGCTCTGTGACCCTAGACAATTTACTGGGCCTCTCAAGACATTAGTTCCTTAATGTGTGGTGCGAGGGAAATTGTAGTGCCTATGAAGTCTTCATGGGGATTAAATGAGTCCCAAAGTTTTCTTCCAAAATTTTCAGATTACCTGACTCATAGTAAGTGCTCAATAAATTAGTTATTTATATGTATCCTTTCAAAATCAAATATCACATTTTCACTCTTCTTACAAATGATAGCCTTGCCCTATAAAAGAGCATAAAGGAATAAATCAATGAAGAAATCAATGAATCAATGAATAAATCAATAAAAGGTTAAGACATGTGGCTCTGAATTCTAGCTTTGCCACTTAGCAGAAGGATTGATAGGCTTGCTTCTCTAAGTATTCTGTAGATGAAGGATATGAAAATGTAATTAACATGTTGGTTTTGAGAATTGAATGCAATAATATTTGCAAAGTGCCTAAAGCAGTATGGTAGCATAATACATAACTCACTTTCATTTCAGCTAACCTAATGATTAAATTAGTTAACTTTGCAGTACAGAAATGATATACCAATTTTCCAGAAATTCAGAAAAAGATAGGAAAACCATAGGTAATAATGAAGTTACAAAGAGACACATTGTATCACTAAGAGGAATGACTAAACTTTGGCCTTATTATAGGTCAGAGATACTCTCCCCACATGTTCACATGGTTTTGTCTTTCTGGAAATGTCTTTGGGTGGAATGGAAAGTTCACTTTTGTTTCAGGGTAGTAAGTCTTAAGGGCAGACAGGCTGTGTCTGATAATTTGTGTTTTCCAAAGTATGCCTCTCAGTAAGGAATACATGACAGGAAATCAACAAAGAATTGTTCATTAATGATTGATTTGTATTTTATTATACAGAGCTGCTGAAATGAGAGACTACCCGTTACGACCAATGTACTAACTGGATACAAGTGAGTAAAATCTCTTATGCTTAAAGCTCATTATAATTTTCTTATCATTAAATATTCTTTAAATTAATTCATGAGTCAATTTCCTAGATGTAAATAAGCTGTTTGCAAGTATGTTTATGGTGTGCTCTATCACTCTCTGAATTAGATACATGGAGAACAGAGGAACCAGGTATACAGAATACAGAGAGAAGTCGAGATCTAGAAAATTTCCAGTTGATTTGATCATTGTAGAGAATGGATATTTATCCTCTTTTTTTAAATGTGTAGGTATATCCCTGTTGTGTTGGAATTTGAGGCATGCAACAACAGGTAATAGTTTAATTGAATACTTGCTATTTCATAAAGACTTCATGTTGATTCAGAATTGGGAGCATATTTAATGGGAAAATCACTCACATTTAAGCACTATATCTCAGCAAGTAATTCAGATGTAATCTGATTACTAAAGGTGTTTATTTCAACTTGACTATTCTTTATTACACTGCATTACCAATTTATACTGATTAAAATGCTACTGTTCAAATGCTACTGTTCTATGTTAATAAAGGATTATAATTAATTTTTAAAATTTTCCTAAATTAGCAAGACTGAAACATTTACAAAAAAATTCTACTTGCCTGTGTACTAAATAATGGAATTATGAGATTTCAAAATAAGGTGATCAGAAGCAATTTGGGGCCAGAAACTGTTCTGGTGGTTTTTGTTTTTTGTGAAGTGTTTGTATAGTTTGCTTGCCTAGAAACTTCTTAGATGCCACTTCTGTAAATAGTAAGAGATAGGAATGGAAGCATAACCTTGAACTATCTGTAGCCACTCCAAACTCAATTCTGCATTTTCCCTCTGCTTAGGGTTTATTATCGTAGCCCTTATTAGTACTAATAGCATCAAAAAGACACTATATATTCGTAGGTGTATTTGTCGAATTGATGCATTTGAATGTAGCAGATATTGGCTCTAATTATCTTCCCATTATCTAATTTTAATGGCAGTTAAGTCTTATCCACATTAGTTTACTTGATGTTTATCATTTTTGTACTGTCATGTTACATCCCCATGGTGTGACATCACTGCACATCCTAACAAGAGTCATTCAGGGTCATACAGCTTGTTTATGAATCAGTTGAATATTTATATATGCACATATAGCCAGAGATGTTTAACAATTTATATGAACCAAGAAATGAGGTTTCCTAATGCAAATGGAATGTGCCCTGCTGCTTGTACTTCTACAGCCTACTTAAAAGTTCTATGAGAAAGACCATTATTTCCTTTTTGTTTGTTTCAAGTTTTTATTTAAATTCCAGTTGGTTAATATATAGTGTAATATTGCTTTCAGGAGTAGAACTTAGTGATTCATCACTTCATATAATACCCAGTGCTCATCACAACAAATACCCTCCTAAATACCCAACACCCAGTTTTTAAAAATGTTTATTTACTTTGTGGGGGGGGGGGCAGAGAGAGTGGAAGGGAGAGAAAATCCCAAACAGACTCTGTGCTGTCAATTCAGTGCCCAGTGTGGGGTGCAATCTCATAAACTCTGAGATCATGACCTGAGCTGAAATCAAGAGTTGGATGCTTAACCATCTGAGCCACCCAGGTGCCCCAGTACCTATCACCCATTTAACCTATTCCCTGCCCACCTCCCCTCCAGCAACCCAGAGTTTATTCTCTATCATTAAAAGTCTGTTTTATGGTTTCTCTCTCTCTCTCTCTCTCTCTCGCCCCCCCCCCATGTTCCTCTGTTTTGTTTCTTAAATCACACACACACACACACACACAACACACACATAATATGGTATATCAGTCAATGGACATTTGGACTCTTCCCATAATTGGGCTATTGTTGATGCTGTTGCTGTTAATATCAGGGAATATGTATTCCTTCAAATCACTATTTTTGTATCCTTTGGATAAATATCTAGAAGTGCAATTGCTGGAGTTAAGAAATGGTCAGAAGACATGAATAGACATTTTTCCAAAGACATACAGATGGCTAACAGACACATGAAAATATGCTCAATATCACTCATCATCAGGGAAATACAGATCAAAACTGCAGTGAGATATTATCTCACACCTGTCAGAATGGCTAAAATCAATAACACAGGAAACAACAGATGTTGGCAAAGATGCCGAGAAAGGGGAACTCTCTTGTACTGTTGGTGGCAATGCAAATTGGTGCAGCTGCTCTGGAAAACAGCATGGAGGATTCCGCAAAAAGTGAGAAATAGAACCACCCTGTGAAAAATGCCTTTATAAATGGCTTTTGATCCTATTGCATCGTCACATTTTTATCTTACTTTGAAATGTACTGCTACCTAAGTCTAGTGTTAGGAACATGCACTATGATGAAGTGTTTGAAAAAACAAAAAGAAAATTAAATGTGAATCTGGTAGAGATATCTTTTCACTTTAAACCTTTCTGAATTGACCAGGATAATAGCAACATAAAGGTTATAGAAGCCTAAGGGCACTAGTAGCAGAAGGTAATGTGGAACCACCACCACTGTTTAGAGAACCATTTCAGCCCTTTATGGGGGTGACAGATGGCAGTGAACATCACAGCTAAGGACTAACATTGTCTATACTTACTCTATAGTTGGTGGGAGGCATATACACTAATGATGACTTTTGTGTACTATTGAGTCTTAAAATTTCTGCTTTAATTTTTACTAAACTGTTTGAAAACTTTCTCGTATAGGCAGCTATTATCCATGGTAGGTCCAAGTAGTTTGAAATAAATTATCTCTAATTGAACCAGGATAGTTCACATGGGAGCAATAATGACAAGATTCCTTTCTAAATGTTTAATTATAAAATATTTCAAAGGTGGAGAAAAATAGATAGCAGACACTCATGTGCCCATAACCCCCATTTACCAGCTGTTGCTTCATATATGCTATGATCTGAATGTTTGTGTTTCCCCCAAATTCATAGATTGAAATCCCAACCCCTAAAGATGATGGTATTGGAAGGCAGAACATTTGGAAAATTAAAAAAAAATTTTTTTTTACATTTATTTATTTTTGAGAGACAAGGGAGGGGCAGAGAGAAAGGAGGACACAGAATCGGAAGCAGGCTCCAGGCTCCGAGCTGTCGGCCCAAATACTATCGCAGAGCTCGAACTCACGAACCATGAGATCATGACCTGAGCTAAAGTCGGATGCTTAACCGACTGAGCCACCCAGGTGCCCCAGAAAGAGAGAAAGAGCCTTCATGAATGGAATTAGTGTTCTTATAAAAGAGACCTCACAAAAATCCCTCACCCTTTCCACCATGTGAAGGTAAAATGAGAAGGTGCTGGCTATGAACCAGGAAGTGGACTTCCACCAGAACACGACCATGCTGGAAACATGATCTTGGAGTTCTAACATCCAGAACTATGAGAAATATGTTTCTATTATTTATAAGCTAACTAGTCTGTTGTATTTTGTTTCACCCACCCAAATAGACTAAGACTGTATTTTTTAGAAAAAGGACACATCTTTTTTTTTTTTTTTTTTACAAATAGTTTATTGTCTAATTAGTTTCCACATAACACCCAGTGCTCATCCCCACAAGTGCCCTCCTCCATGCCCATCCCCCCTCCCCCCCACATCCATCAGTCCTCAGTTTTTGTCAGCATTCAAGAGTCTCTCATGGTTTGCCTCTCTCCCTTTCCCCCACCATTTCCCCCCTTCTTCTCCCCCTTGTTCCTCCTTCAAGTTCCTCCTAGTCCTCCTATACGTGCACACATATGGTATTTGTCCTTCTCTGCCTGACTTATTTCGCTCAGCATAACACCCTCAAGGTCCATCCATGTTGCTACACAGGCCAGATTTCATTGTTTCTCATTGCCATGTAGTATTCCATGGTATAGATAAACCACATCTTCTTGATCCATTCATCTGTTGATGGACACTTAGGCTCTTTCCATGTTTTAGCTATTGTGGAGAGTGCTGCTATGAACATTGGGGTACATGTGCTCCTATGCCTCAGCATTTCTGTATCCTTTGGGTAAATTCCTAGCAGTGCTATTGCTGGGTCATAGGGGAGTTCTATTGTTAGTTTCCTGAGGAACCTCCACACTGTTTTCCAGAGGGGCTGTACCAGTTTACATTCCCACCAACAGTGTAGGAGGGTGCCCGTTTCTCCACATCCTCGCCAGCATCTAGAGTTCTCTGATTTGCTCATTTTAGCCACTCTGACTGGCGTGAGGTGGTATCTCAGTGTGGTTTTGATTTGTATTTCCCTGATGAGGAGGGATGCTGAGCATCGTTTCATGTGTCTGTTGGCCATCTGGATGTCCTCTTTGGAGAAGTGTCTGTTCATGTCTTCTGCCCATTTCTTCACTGGGTTGTTTGTTTTTCGGGCGTGTAGTTTGGTGAGTTCCTTATAGATTCTGGATATTAACCCTTTATCTGATATGTCATTTGCAACTATCTTTTCCCATTCCGTTGGTTGCCTATTAATTTTCTGGGTTGTTTCCTTGGCTGTGCAGAAGCTTTTAATCTTGATGAGGTCCCAACAGTTTATTTTTGCTCTTGATTCCCTTGCTTTTGGGGATGTGTCAAGTAAGAAGTTGCTGCGGTGGAGGTCAAGGAGGTTGTTTCCTGCTTTCTCCTCTAGGGTGTTGATAGTTTCCTGTCTCACGTTCAGGTCCTTTATCCATTTTGAGTTGATTTTTGTGCATGGTGTGAGAAAATGATCTAGTTTCATTCTTCTGCATGTTGCTGTCCAGTTCTCCCAACACCATCTGTTAAAAAGGCTGTCTTTTTTCCATTGGATATTCTTTCCTGCTTTGTCAAAGATCAGTTGGCTGTATACTTTTGGGTCCACTTCTGAGTTCTCAATTCTGTTCCATTGGTCTATGGGTCTGTTTTTGTGCCAATACCATACTGTCTTGAGGATGACAGCTTTGTAGTAGAGGCTGAAGTCTGGGATGGTGATACCTCCCGTTTTGGTTTTATTTTTCAGTATTACTTTGGCTATTCGGGGTCTTTTGTGGTTCCATACAAATTTTTGGATAGTTTGTTCTAGTTTTGAGAAGTATGCTGGTGCAATTTTGATTGGAATTGCATTGAATGTGTAGAGTGCTTTAGGTAGTAATGACATCTTAACTATATTTATTCTTCCTATCCATGAGCATGGAATGTTTTTCCATTTCTTTGTGTCTTCTTCAATTTCCTTCATAAGTTTTCTATAGTTTTCATCATACAGATCTCTTGTATCCTTGGTTAGGTTTATTCCGAGGTATTTTATGGTTTTTTGTGCAATTGTGAATGGGATCAGTTTCTTGATTTCTCTTTCTGTTGCTTCATTATTGGTGTATAAAAATGCAACCGATTTCTGTACGTTGATTTTGTACCCTGCAACTTGGCTGAATTCTTGGATCAGTTCTAGTAGGCTTCTGGTGGAGTCTGTCGGGTTTTCTATGTAGAGTATCATGTCATCTGCGAAGAGTGAAAGTTTGACTTCCTCTTTGCCAATTCTGATGCCTTTGATTTCCTTTTGTTGTCTGATGGCTGATGCTAGGACTTCCAGCACTATGTTAAACAACAGTGGTGAGAGTGGACATCCCTGTCGTGTTCCTGATCTCAGGGGGAAAGCTCTCAGTTTTTCCCCGTTGAGGATGATGTTAGCTGAAGGCTTCTCATAGATGGCTTTGATGATGTTTAAGTAGGTTCCTTCTATCCCAACTTTCTCGAGAGTCTTTATTAAGAAGGGATGCTGTATTTTGTCAAATGCTTTTTCTGCATCTATTGACAGGATCATATGGTTTTTATCTTTTCTTTTATTGATATGATGGATCACATTGATTGATTTGCGAATGTTGAACCAGCCCTGTAACCCAGGAATGAATCCCACTTGATCTTGGTGGATGATTCTTTTGATATGCTGCTGGATTCGATTTGCAAGGATCTTGTTGAGAATTTTTGCATCCGTATTCATCAAGGATATTGGCCTATAGTTCTCTTTTTTTGCTGGATCTCTGTCTGGCTTGGGAATCAGAGTGATGCTGGCTTCATAAAATGAGTCCGGGAGTTTTCCTTCGACTTCTATTTTTTGGAATAGCTTGAGAAGAATTGGGATTAATTCTGTTTTAAATGTCTGGTAGAATTCCCCAGGGAAACCATCAGGTCCAGGGCTCTTATTTGTTGGGAGATTTTTGATCACTGATTCGATTTCTTCACTCGTTATGGGTCTGTTCAGGTTTTCTATTTCTTCCCGTGTGAATTTTGGTAGTGAGTGTGTGTTTAGGAATTTGTCCATTTCTTCTAAGTTGTCCAATTTGTTGGCATATAATTTTTCATAGTATTCCCTGATAATTGCTTGTATTTCTGAGGGGTTGGTTGTAATAAGTCCATTTTCATTCATAATTTTGTCTATTTGGGTGCTCTCTCTTTTCTTTTTGATAAGCCTGGCTAGAGGTTTGTCAATTTTGTTTACTTTTTCAAAAAACCAACTCTTGGTTTCATTGATCTGTTCAATTGTTTCTTTGGTCTCTATGTTGTTTATTTCTGCTCTAATTTTTACTATTTCTCTTCTTCTACTGGGTTTAGGGCGTTCTTGTTGCTCTGCCTCTAGCTCCTTTAGGTGAGCTGTTAGATTTTGGACTTGTGCTTTTTCTAATCTCTTGAAATAGGCCTGGAGAGCAATGTACTTTCCTCTTAGGACTGCCTTGGCCGCATCCCATAGATTTTGAATTGTTGTGTTTTCATTTTCATTTGTTTCCATATATTTTTTAATTTCCTCTCTAATTGCCTGATTGGCCCATTCATTCTTTAGAAGGGTGTTCTTTAACCTCCATGTTTTTGGCGGTTTTCCAGACTTCTTCCTGTAATTGATTTCAAGTTTCAAAGCATTGTGATCTGACAGTGTGCATGGTATGATCTCTATTCTTTTATATTTATTGAGGGCTGCTTTATGTCCCAGTATGTGATCTATCTTGGAGAATGTGCCATGCGCACTTGAGAAGAAAGTAAATTCCCTGGCCTCAGGATGTAAAGTTCTAAATATATCCGTCAGATCCATCTGGTCCAATGTGTCTTTCAAGTCCATTATTTCTTTAGTGATTTTCTGTCTGGTTGACCTATCCATTGCTGTAAGCGGAGTATTAAAGTCCCCTGCTATTAGCACATTCTTATCTATAAGCTTGTTTCTGTTTGTGATTAATTGTTTTAGATATTTAGGTGCTCCCATATTCGGTGCGTAGACATTTATGATTGTTAGTTCTTCCTGATGGATGGACCCTGTAATTATTATGTAGTGCCCTTCTTCATCTCTTGTGATTGTCTTTAATTTAAAGTCCAGTTTGTCTGATATAAGTATCGCTACTCCGGCTTTCTTTTGATTTCCTGTAGCATGATATATATTTCTCCATCCCCTTACTTTTAATCTGAAGGTATCTTCCCGTCTAAAATGAGTTTCTTGTAGACAGCATATTGATGGATTTTGTTTTTTAATCCATTCTGCTACCCTATGTCTTTTGATTGGAGCATTCAGCCCATTTACATTCAGTGTTATTATTGAAATATGTGGGTTTAGAGTCTTTGTATCTTTTGTAGGGTTCATGTTTGTGGTGGTGTCTCTGGTATCTTTGTTCCTTGCAACCTTTCCTTCAGAGCATCCCCCTCAGGATTTCTTGTAGGGCTGGCTTCGTGGTGACAAATTCTTTCAATTTCTGTTTATTTGGAAAGGTTTTTATCTCTCCTTCTATTTTGAATGACAGGCTTGCTGGATAGAGGATTCTTGGCTGCATATTTTTACTGTTCATCACATTGAAGATTTCCTGCCATTCCTTTCTAGCCTGCCAAGTTTCAGTAGATAGGTCTGTCACCACTCTGATAGGTTTCCCTTTGTATGTTAGGGCCCTTTTCTCCCTAGCTGCTTTCAAAATTCTCTCTTTGTCCTTGTATTTGGCCATTTTCACTATGATATGTCGTGCAGAAGATCGATTCAGGTTACGTCTGAGGGGAGTCCTCTGAGCCTCTTGTACTTCCACATTTACTTCCTTCCCCAGGTCGGGGAAGTTCTCTGCTATAATTTGTTCCAGGACTCCTTCAGCACCTTTCCCTCTCTCTTCCTCTTCTGGGATTCCTATGATACGGATATTGTTGCGTTTGACCGTATCGCTGAGCTCTCGAATTCTTCTTTCCTGTTCCTGGATCAGTTTGTCTCTTTTTTTGTCAGCTTCTTGTTTTTCTATAATGGTGTCTTCTAAATCACTTATTCTCCTTTCTGCCTCTTCAATCCGTGCATTGGAGGCCTCTAATTTATTATGGATCTCATTTATCGCATTTTTTAATTCTTCATGCCTATTTTTATTTTCCATTCTGTCTGTAGCCATAGTTTCTTTGATGTCCCCTATGTTTTTTTCAAGCCCAGCTATTAATTTTACCATTATTATTCTAAAATCTTGTTCAGTGATGCTGCTGATATCTGTTTTGAGCAGTTCATTAGCTGTCATTTCTTCTTGGAGTTTCTTTGGAGGAGAGGTCTTTCGTTTCGTCATTTTAGTTAGCTTTCCGGCTCTTGTTGGTTTTAAAGACCTATTATTCTCTCTGTTTCTATGAGCACTGCTATATCCAAGAAGGCTCTTTGACTTTCCAGGGCCTACCCTTTCAGAGAGTGTTTTTTGAATGGTATCCCCTGGTCTCTCTTGTTGGGACCTTGGTTATTTTATTTTCCTATTCGTAGTGATATTTGGGACTCTCCACCTTGTGCACTCTAGCTTGTTTCTTGAGGTAGCCCTGGAAAAGAAAACAGACAGACAAACACACAGGGAGCAGGAGCACACAAACGCACAGGCTAATTCAACTAACATGCAAAGCGAGAGGGAAAACGAAAAAGTTAAGAGAAAAGATGGAGGAGGGAGGGCGAATAATAGGGAGTATAAAATACATAAAAGGGTCAAAAAGGGGAAAGGAAAAGGAAGAAAGAAGAAAACCGATGGACAAAGAACGGTTTAAAGCATATACCTGGATTTCCCAGCTACAGTTAAATAGCCGTGTGTATGCAGTGCTGGTTGAAGAGCATAGAGAAAAAGAGAGAAGGCAGGGCGAGACGAGGCAGAATTGGAAATAGAATGAACAGGCAGAAGGGATAAGAAGCTTTTTTCAAAGAGGTAAAGGGTAGAATATGGTTGGATAGGTGAGAGAAGGATGCTGGAATTATCCAGAGAAACTATATAGTCTAATTACTCCTGAGAGAAATAGCTGAAAATGTCAGTAGGTGTAGAATTTACATTTACAGAATGGACTCGTTGTGATTGTTTAAGCAAGCTGGCGACCAGAGTTAATCAGGTCAGTGTTTTGGGGAAAAAAGCGAGAAAAGAGAAAGAAGAAGAAAAAAAAGAAAGAGAAAAGAAAGGGGAAAAAAAGTAAGAAGAAAAAAAAGGAAAAAAACAAAAAACGGAAAAAAGAAAGAGAAAAAAAAAAAGGGAGAAGGGCACCTCTCAGGCAGGGATGGGCGTGGCGTGATCCAATGCCTCAGGCGGGAGCTCTGCCTTGGCGGCTGTGGGGAGGGGAGTAACGGTGCTCCAGTCCCTTCTTGAACCCCGCGCTGCAACTCGCTTTTTTGGGCGTGTCAACTCCCCGTTCCGGGGGCGCAGCCGAAGTTGGTTGCACTCTTCAACCCAGGCCAGTTCCAATCTCCAAATCCCCGTCCGCGCGCCCCGCTGAAATTGCCTTAGACACGGCTTCCCAGGCAACCCCCTCGGGCAATTCCAGGCTCCCTGCCGAGCTCTGGGGGCGGAGTCAGAATCGCTGCTTCCTTCTCTGGGGTCCGGTTGGCGCGCATGCGCAGGGGCTTGCCTGCCTGGTGCGCGTAGCCTGAGCCTGGTTAGAAGGCTCTCTCACTGGATTCTGCGTCTTTTTTCTCCCAGTCTCTCAGGTTTTGTAAGGTTTCCAATGGCTTCAGATCTTTTCTGTGTGATGTATGGGCGCGAGTGCAAGTACGGAGCTCCTTACTTCTCCGCCATCTTGCCCTCTCTCGAAAAAGGACACATCTTATATACATCTAAATCACTTCTCCCTTCCTCCATTCTTTTTTTTGTTTGTTTTTAACTACCAGAGGTTATCACTGTTCTGTGGCAGCTTCAACTCATTCCTAGGTATATGTTTATACTTTTTAAACATATTCATAAATGATAAAGAATAAAAAGAATTGTTTTAGATGTTTTCCAATTTTATCTAAATGATATAGTATAGGGGCGCCTGGGTGGCTTAGTCGGTTAAGCGTCCGACTTTCGCTTAGGTCATGATCTCGCGGTTTGTGGGTTCGTGCCCCGCGTCGGGTTCTGTGCTAACTGCCAGCTCAGAGCCTGGAGCCTGTTTCAGTCTGTGACTCCCTCTCTCTCTGACCCTTCCCTGCTCACGCTCTCTCTCTCTCTCTCTTTCTCTCTCCTAGAAATAAATAAAACATAAAAAAAAAAATAAATGGTATAGTATACATATTCTTTTGTAATCTGCTAATTCAACTGAAATTTGATTTTGAGATTTATCTGTTTTAATGCATGTATATTAGCTCACTCATTTTAATGTGTACAGTGCTCCATTGCATAAAAAAGTCAATTTCTCTGTTTCTTTTTAAAAATATTTATTTATTTTTGAGACACAGAGAGAGACAGAGTGAGAGCAGGGAAGGGACAGAGAGAGAGGGAGACACAGAATCTGAAGCAGCTCCAGGCTCTGCGCTGTCAGCACAGAGCCTGATGGGGGATATTCTCTAGTGTATTTATCTAAAACTAAAATTGTTGTATCAAAAGGTATATATTTTTGCAATTTTAATGAATATTGCCAGTTGCTTTCTAGAATGATTTTACCAAATCATACTCTCATTTGCAGTGAATTTTAAAAGTTCCTGTTATTCCACATTCTAAGCAACACTTTTAATTTTTGTCAACATGCTAAGTATGAAATGATTGTTTTAATTTATATTTCATGAAACTATTACCCTTAAGGATATTTTCATTTTTATTTTTTAATTAAAGCGATATCAACATATAATTGAAGGATCAAGCAATTTTTCCAGTTCTATCCAAGGATATAGAGATCAGGAAGGAGCAACAGTCCCGACATTTCAAGATAAAAGAGCCAGATGTAGTTTAATTTCAATATTTTTCTATTTCCATTGAATACATGGCAAACAACTGGCGAAAACATAAAGAGAAACAGTACCTATAGAGACAGGAGATGTAAGCACTCACTTACCTCACTGGACAGAATGCAACACTGGCATCCAGCTTTCAACAAAAAATTTTGAGACCTTATGGAAAAGCAGGAAAAGACACACTCAGAAGAGACAAAACAATTGTTTCAGATATGACACAGATGTTGGAACTACCATACAGGAAATTTAAATGACTGTGATTTGTATATTAAAGAGGCTAATGAAGAAGGTAGAAAACATACAAGATCAGATAGATAATTGCAGCATGGAGATGAAAAGTATAAAAAGGAATCAAATTGAAATGTTGTAAATGAAAAACATAGTACTAAAGAATTTCTTTAAAAGACTCATCAGTATATTTGGCATAGTGAAAGAATCAGTAAGCTTGAAGATAGGACAATAGATATTATTCAAAATGTAACACAAAGGGAAAAAAGAGAGAGAAAGAGAATAGGATTTTAAGAGATATGAAACAATACTAAACATGTTAACATAAGTATAATTGGAATCCCAGGAGATAAGAAAGAAAATTAGCAGAAGGAATACTTGAAGAAGAAATATGCAAAAATTTCCAAGATTAATGGCAGACTCTAAGTGACAGATCCAGAAATTCAGAGACCAAATAGGATTAATCCCATCATACAACACCCATCCCCCCCTTAAGGCATATTATTTTCAAACTGTTGAAATCAAAAAACAGAGAGAAAATCTGAAACTCAGCCAAAGAAAAAAATAACATTTTTTACAGAGGAACAAAGATAAGATTTATGGAAAACTTCTTTTCAGAAATCATTTAAGCAGGAAGACATCTCTAAAGGAGATAAAGGAAATCATATAGGAAGCAGGATACATCTCTAAAGTTCTTAGAAAACAAACCAAAACACCTGTCAAACCAGAATTTTATACCCAGTGAACCTAAATTTTGAAATTAAAGAAAAATTTTAAAACATTCTCAAACAAAAACCTAGGAAATCCATTGTCAACATATTTGCTCTACAAGAAATGATTAATGTTTAGGCAGAACTAATATATCAGAGAAAAACTGAATGTATACAATGAAGAATACAAGGAATGCATTAGGTAGGGCCATAAACAAGGAATGCAGTGTGCCTCTACCTCTGAAAAAGGCAAGTGAACAGATTTTCTCCTCAGAGCCTCCAAGAGGGAACAAGCCTCATCAACTTCCTGACTTTAATCCAAAAAGACTGATTTTGGACTTCTGACAAGCAGATAACAAATTTGTATTGAACTAAACTACTAAGTTTATGATACTTTGTGACAGCATCAGTAGAAAACTAGTATAGATGGATACTGCAAACTTTTGGGCAACTGTAAATTAAAAAAAAATTTTTTTTAGTCTTTATTTATTTTTGAGAGAGAGAGAAACAGAGTGTGAGCAGGGGAGGAACAGAGAGAAAGGGAGACACAGAATCTGAAGCAGGCTCCAGGCTCCAAGCGGTTAGCACAGAGCCCAATGTGGGGCTTGAACTCATGAACTGTGAGATCATGACCTAAGCCAAAGTTGGACACTTAACCAACTGAACCACCCAGATGCCCCAACCATAGAATATTTTAAAAAACATATAAATAATAAATTAATGGTTAATTAATAATAAAATTATTAAAAATTCTTGATTAGCATGAGAAGGCAGAAGAAGAAAAAAGAAAGAATAGAAAAAATAAACAAAAACAGCTAGCAATATGGTAGATTTTATTGTGACCACATCAATAATGACCTAAATATTCACATAAACATACACACCAGTTAAAACAGAGATTGTCAAATTGGATTAAAAAAAAACCCAGACCAAATCATAAGATGTCCATGTGATCATTTTTAATATAAAAATATATAGGTTAAAAGTAAATGAATGAAGACATATATGTCAGGCAAACACCATGCAATAGAAAGCTGGAGTATATTAATATTAGACAAAGTAGACTTTAGAAAAATTACTACTAAAAATAAAGAGGGTCATTACACGTTGATAAAGGGTACAGTTGTTAAAAGGACAGTTTTAAATGTATATATACTAACAACAGAGCTTCAAAATATATAGAAAACAAACTGAAAAAAACTGAAAGGAGAAACAGATGAATCCAAAATTATAGTTGAACACCTCACCACTTCTCTCAGTAATTTATTGTACAAAGTAAATAGAAAAGTCAGTAAGGATAGAGATGATCTAAACAACACTGTAAACCAACTACATCTAACATACAGAGAGTAGTCCATCAAGAAAAACAACATATGCCTTATTTAAAAAAAAAAAAAAAAAAAAAAAAAAAAAAAAAAAAAAAAAAAAAACAAAAAAAAAAAAAAAAAAAAAAAACTTCAACAAATTAAAAAAAAAAACCTATAAAGTATGTTTTTAGACCATAACAAAATTAAATTAGAAATCAGTAATAGATATCTGGAAAATCCCCAAATATTGGGAGATTAAGCAATATACTTAATAGAACTTATGTGTCAAAGAAGAGTGTCAAGGGAAATGAAAACATATTTTGAACCATGGGGCACCTGGGTAGCTCAGTCGATTGAACATCTGACTTCTGCTTAGGTCATAATCTCACAGTTCATGGATTCCAGCCCCACATGGGGCTCTGTGCTGACAGCTCAGAGCCTGCAGCTTACTCCGGATTCTGTGTCTTCCTCTCTCCTCCTGCCCCCTCTCCTAAGCGCTCTCTGTCTTTCTCTCTCTCTCTTTCAAAAATAAATAAACATTTAAAAATTTTAAAAAAAAACATATTTTGAACCAAATGAAAATAAAAACCACATCATATCAAAACTCTGTACCTATTCTTAGAGAAAAAAATAGCTGGTTAAAAGCTCATATTAGAAAGGAAGAAAATTCTAAAATCAGTATCCAAGCTTTTACCAGAATAGAGCAGTAAAAAGAGCAAATAAACAGAAGGAAATGATTAATGTAAAATCAGATGTCAATGAAATTGAAAACAGAGAAACAGTAGAGACAGTCAATGAAACCAAAAATTGTTTCTTTGAAAATATCAATAATATTGATATTAATCTTACTTAGAATGTCCAAGGAAATGAGGAAGGACATTAATTACCAGTATCATAAATAGAAGATGCATCATTCTAATTCCCACAAACTTTAAAAGGTTAAGTATATAATGCAGGCCCCCAATGGCTCATAGTGATCAGTAATTCATGCTCTTATCCAATACTCTCCCTTTGACTGTTAACTGGACTTACTGACCTGCTTCCAATGGATAGATCATTCTATAAATAATGGACTGTCTCTCCTGAGATTCAGTTATAAAATGACTTTGACTTTCACCTTGGGCCCTCTCGCTTGATTTTTTCCTGTAGTGCTTGTCCTTGGGGACTCCAGATACCATGTTGTGAGACAGCTTTGTAGAGGCCCACAGGGCAAGAGACTGTGACCTGCTAACAACAACCCGAGTGAAGTGGTTCCCCACCCCCAAGACTGAGCTCAGATGAAACTGTTGCCCTGGCCAACAGCTTCCCTGCAACCTCATAAGAGATCATGAGCCAGAGACATCTACTTGAGTCAGGTTCTTTCTTCGATCCATGGGTTTCCAACCCACAGAAACTGTGAGGAAACAAATGTTTTATGGTTTAAGCCTCTGCTCTCTAATTTTTAGTGTAATTCGTTATCCAGCAATAAATAATAAATTCAATAAAGAGATAATACAAACCATTCTATGCTCATAAATTTGATACTATAATTAAAATGAGCCAATTTCTTGAAAGTTACAAACTACCAAAACTTACTCAAGAAGAAACAAATAGCCTAAATAATTCTATACCTCTTAAATAAATTGATTTTATAGTTAAAAATCTTTTTTTTTATGTTTTTATTTATTTCTAGGAGACAGAGAGAGAGAGACAGCGTGAGCAGGGGAGGGTCAGAGAGAGAGGGAGTCACAGACTGAAATAGGCTCCAGGCTCTGAGCTGGCAGTCAGCACAGAGCCCAACGCGGGGCTCGAACCCAAGAACCGTGAGATCATGACCTAAGCGAAAGTCAGACGCTTAACCGACTAAGCCACCCAGATGCCCCTATAGTTAAAAATCTTACACACATACACACACACACACACACACAACTGGCTTAGATAGCCTCATTGATGAATACTACTAAACTTTTAAGGAATAAATAATAACAAAATCTCTTCTAGAAAATATAAAAGGAGAAATTATTTTCCAACTCAGTTTGTGAGACCAGCACTATCCTAATATCAAAATCATAAAAGAATATTGCAAGAAAAAAAAACTTTATACCCTCATGGACAGAAACACAAAAATCCTAAAACAAAACCAAACAAAACTTAGCAAATCAAATCTAACAATGTATGCAAAGAATAATATATTATGACCAATTTGGTTTTATCCCAGAAAAGCAAAGCTCACTTATTACAAAATTAATCAATATAATGCATGCTATTAACAGACTAAATAGAAAAAATATCATTTGGGGGAGCCTGAGTGACTCAGTTGGGTAAGTGTCCAACTTCGGCTCAGGTCATGACCTTGAGGTTCAAGAGTTTGAGCCCCGTGTTGGGCTCTGTACTGGAAGCTCAGAGGATTCTGTGTCTCCCTGTGCCTCTGCCCTTCCCCTACTCATTCTCATTCTCTCTCTCTCTCTCAAGAAAATAAAAAATTTAAACACTTTTTTAAATAAAAAAAGAAAAAAAGATCATTTTGATGTATATAGAAAAAAATTTGATAAAATTAAATACACATTTATGGTACAAACTTTCAGAAGCGAGGAGTAGAAGGCAACTTATCTTAATAAAGGGCATATCCAAAAGCCTACACATAACATCATACTTATTAGTGAAAGACTGAATACTTTCTCTCCAAGATCTGTAGCAAGGCATGAATGTCATTTTTCACTACTCCAATTTAATATTATACTACAAAATTTATCCAATGCAATAAGGCAAGAAAAGAATTAAAAGCATACAGGTCAGAAAACAAGAAATAACTATTTGCAGATAACACAATTGTCTGTTGAGAAAATCTCACAGAATCTACAAAAAGCTCCTACAACTAATAAATCAGCTTATCCAGGTTTCAGTATACAAGGTCAACACCAAAAAATTAATTATATTTTATAAATTAGCAGTAAGCAATTATATACAATTATTTTCTGTGGGGCTATTTATTTATTTAAGGTTTATTCTTTTTTATAATTAAAAAATTTAAACATAATTTATTGTCAAATTGGCTAACATACAGTGTGTAATGTGTGCTCTTGGTTATTTTGGTAGATTCCCATGGTTTGTTGCTTACGTATAATATGCAATTATTAAAAAAGTACTGTTTATGATTGCATCAGCACATTTAACACTGAGGAATAAATCTGAAGGGAAAAAAGTAATATATAAGGTGAAAACTATGAAAGTTTGACAAAAAAAATAATAATAAATAAGTTGAAAGATACACAATGTCCATGGATTAGAAGGCTCAATAGTATTAGGCTCAAAGAAGCTCATTGAAACCTCTTTGTATTTGGGGGAGGCTTGTTTATTAGTGGGGTTCATTTCAGGATGACAGGGCAGTGCTTCTGCATTTTTGGAAGACACACATGCCAATATTTGTTGAGTTTACCTTTGGCCTCTTCAATTTCTCTTGGAAAGAACCATTCAGTTTATGATTTAGGATGTGCTGATAAATGCCTGGCAGTAAACATTCTATTCAAATGAGCTGGGAAAGAAGATTAGGATAGGGGGAGTGTTTCCCTATTTAATGGGTAAAATTTCACTTAACATCTTACTTGTACTGCAATACCTCACACCCATTTCAATTGACTAGTTTCTCTGAATCTAGAACTTCTATAGTTCAATTTATTGCAGGAAAAACTTCTGGTTTCTCCCCAAGGAGTTGGCAGGGAAGCAGAAGAGACTTTGGTTTTAACTCCATTTTCTGTTCCTTTTAAATTGGCCACTGTAATTTCCATCCCATCTTTCATCTCTGGAAATAAATGATGCTTCTATCCTGAGCCTTTTATAGGTTTTACTTGGTGAATTAGTATGCTCTCTTACAGACATCCTCTGTGTTGGTATTGCATCTTAAATTCTTGTTACTCTTTTATGTCAATAACCATACTTTTGCCCACTTTCAACAATATATCTTGCAAATATTTATGGATATCATTCATCGACTGTGGCTTTCTTTTCTATTTTAGTGGAGTTGTATAAGGCAGTAAAAATAAATGAACATTTTAATTCAAGCCATTTAATTTTATGTCGGAGGTTGATAAGGCTTTCATATGAGTACTACTCATTCTCTTTTTCTCTTGTGAATTGTCAGTTCATAGTCTTTTCCCATTTTTCTATTGGGTTGTATGTGTATGTGTTTGTGTTTCATTGTTTGTAGGCAATCTTTACTCCCTGAGAGATGGAAATAATTGAAACAAGAGAGAAAATTTGGTTGTAAAACACACAAATGTGACATCCCTTTTGACTAAGAAAAGCAAATTATATTTATTAAAAATCTTTTTAATTATTTAAAAAAGTGATATGAAGCTCCTACTACATGCTACACACTATGTCAAAAAGAGGAAATTGCAAAACTTAATTTTTATTTTTCTCAAAATACAAGATTCATTTTCTGTGCCTCCTGAGACGCACTCAGCCCCATCTGCCTCCTACCCTTAGTGGTTTGCCTTTCCCCTACCCCGAGCATCCCTACGTACAATTTTGATTGAGATTGCATTGGATCTATAGGCCCACTTGTGGAGAACTTACTTCTTTATAAGATGGTATTACATTCACGTTGTTGTACAGCTGTCACTACAATCCGTCACTACCATCCATCTCCAGATCTTTTTCATCATCCTACACTGAAACTCCATATTCATTCATAGCCCCTGCCTACCACAATTCTATTTTCTCTGTCTATGAGTTTGATTACCCTAGGTATCTCATTTAATGAAATCATACAGTATTTGTCTTTTTGTCACTGGCCTATTTCACTTAGGATAATGTCTCCAAGGTTTATCCATGTTGTAGCGTGTGCCAGAATTTCCTGCTTTTTAAGGCTGAATAATATTCATTGTGTATATATATCACATTTTGTTTAACCAATCATCTGCCAGCAGACACTTGGGTTGCTTTCTCCTTTTAGTTGTTGAGAATAGTGCTACTATGAATGTGGGTATACAATATCTGTTTAAGACTCTGTTTTCAATTATTTTGGAAGTAGAATTGCTAGATCGTATGGTAATTCTGTTTTTAATTTTTGAGGAACTGCCATGCCATTTTCCATAGCAGCTGAGCCATTTTATATTCCCACTAACAGGGATTCCAATTTCTCCATATCCTTGCCAACACTTGTTATTTTCTGTGTTTTTGATAATAGCCATTTTAATAGGTGTGAACTGGCCTCTCATTGTGGTTTTAATTTGCATTTCCCTAATGATTTGCTGTTTTGGGCATCATTTCATGTGCTTATTATCCATTTGTATATCTTCTTTAGAGAAATGTCTATTCAAGGCTTTGGGCCATTTTTAAATTGAGTTGTTTGTGTTTCGTTGTTTTTGTCGAAGAGTTCTTTATTCAGGATGTTAACGCTTAATCGGATATATGATTTGCAGATATTTTCCTCATTTTCCAGGTTGCCTCTAATTCTGTTGATAATGTCTTTTGATGTACAAAAGGTTTTAATTTTGATGTAGTGCAATTTATATGTTTTTCTTTTGTTGCTTTCTGCTATTTGTGTCACATCCAGTATATCACTGCCAAATCTAATGTCACAAAGCTTTTTTTCTATGTTTACTTCTATGAGTTTTGTAACTTCAGGTCTTCTATTTAGGCTTTTGATCCATTTTGAGTTAATTTTTGTGTATGGTATAAAGTAAAAGTTCAACTTCATTCTTTTGCAATGAGGTTATCCAATTTTTCCAAATGATTTGTTCAAAGGTTCATTAATTTTTGAAAATTCTTGTACAGCTTAACTTCAAATTTGCTTCTATTATATAAGCCTCTTTTTATGTTAGAAATTGTAATATTTGATATGCAATATAACTGTTACTCTTTTCTGATTATCCATTTTTTTTCTCTCTGTTTCACTCTAGTATTTTACAATGATTAATATTCTAATTCATGATGATCTTTGCTGTGAATAAGCCCATCTATTCTTTTTTCTAAATGTTTATTTATTTTTGAGAGAGAGAGTGAGAGAGCGAGAGAGCAAGAGAGAACATGCAAGCGGGGGAGGGGCAGAGAGAGAGGGCAACACAGAATCTGAAACAGGCTCCAAGTTCCAAGCATCAGCACAGAGCCTGACTTGGGGCTCAAACTCACAGACTAGGAGATCATAACGTGAGGCAAAGTCGGATGCTTAACCGACTGAGCCACCCAGGTGTCCTAGCCTCATCGATTCTTAATTGTGGTTACTATATATTTTTTAGTTTTTATGCCTCAAGAGAATGAATTCTATGGGTTGACTGATATATCCCTGTTTAAGTTCCACCAATTAGGAGTACTGACACAGAAGAGTAAAGGAGGAGAGCAGGATATGGATCACCCTTGGTTTCCTCCCTCCATCACTGGTCCCTGAAGGGTGTCTGTATTCTTGCAGGATTATGCTCTGCCAACCAGCTCTCTTAAACAAAGATTCATCCAAGTCCAGTAAATGCTCTTCCCTTACGTCTTTAGATTTGAAGATGATCTGTCTTGCTATCACCAGTTCTTAGACAATGCACTAACTCTAGTGTTTTCTTTATAATCCTACACTTAGCTTTGTCCTTTCATTCAACACTTTTCAAATCACTCAATTTGGGTAAACTCTTTTTCTATCTGAGACATTGACTATAGTGGATTTGATATGTAGATGATCTTTGGTTTATCAACATTTTATTTACTGGTTTCAGGAGTTTTTCATAATTTAAAAAGCCATCTTCATACATGTGTAAAGTGTCTCATGTTTCCTTTTACCACTGTTTTTCATGCTGTATTATCTTTAAGTATAAAGACTTCCAGCCTGTTCCTTAGGAAAATAATGAGAGGGAGACATTCTCTCAGGCTGTAGAGATTTGTATGTAGTTGGATGAGGAGCAAACATACCAGTTTATCTAGCATCCAATGCTTTAGAGCTGCTGTATGCTTCAGATGCCTCTTGGGACCACAAGGCATGGCTGTTCCAGGCACACAAATACTCCTTTTATGGCTTCAAAGCTATGATTCATATGATACTTCTTGTGATATTAGAAATGAGTTATTACTCATATCCCCACAATTTTTGTGGCTATTTTTACTTGTTTTTTTTTTTCTGTTTGACTTTTAGAATCTGCTTATCAAATTAAAAATATAATACTGATATTTTTATTGAACAGATAAAATTTATAGATTAATTTAGGAATAGGTAAAATCTTTATGAGTTCACTTACTCATGAATGTAGTACTCTTTCAATTTGCAAGTCCTCATTTGTCATTCTTACTGGGTTTTTTTTTTTTTTTAGAGTTTTCTTGGGAGAAAACTTTCTTGGGTTTTTTACAGTTCCTATTATCCTAGATATTTTACACAGTTGTTATTGTAAATGTTGCCTCCTTCCATTATAACCTATAGCGGGTTTTGATTTACACATAGGAAGGCTACTGATTCTTGATATAACTATTTTAATTTTGAATCCATCCATTTTATTGAGTTATCTTCATGTTTGTAACAGTTATAAATTTTCTAAGTTTTCCTTTAACCAGACTCTGATAAGAGGAAAAAGAAGAAGCACTCAGATGCTTTGTTCAGCAGAAACATTAAGCAGGAAGTAGCCCTTTAACTCAGTCCCCAGATTCAAATGGGATTTTGATAGATGCAAATAAAGATGAGAGATATATGGGAATAAAATTCTAGATTAAGGTAGGAACATAAAGTAAAGATTAAAAGAGGCAAAGTATATGGTTGACTTGAGGACTTACATGTCATTCTGTATCATGAGGCAAAGGGCTATGAAGTGGAGGGTTATGATACATGAAAATTATTAGAAGCAATGAGTTCATATAGTATCTTACAAAGAAGGAGCTCAGGAATTACACTAAGAACAATAGAAGCAATTGAAGAATTTTAGCAGAAGAGCAAGTAAGATGACTATCAACATGGAGAATGAAGTTTTGTGGATCATGTGGCTAGTATAAGTGTGTTGCAATAATGTGGGAGATAAACTTTGTGACAGAAAGAGAAATGCATGAGTTGAAGACCTATTAATTAGATAGTATCTTCAAGAGTTGATGACTAACTGGTGGGGAGAGGAAAAGAGGAAGAGGTGAAGGATTCTGGCTGGGGCAGTGGATGGAGCAAGGAAGGATTTGTGAGAAAGCGATGAGTTCAGTTTTGAGGAAGTTGCATTTGAAAAGGCTATGGAGCATATGCACACTAATTAACAAAATACGACTATGTGTTAGATCCAGTCATTCATTTATTCAACAAATATTGATTAAATGTTCTCTCCAAATCAGACACTTTCTTCCTGGCAGAAGTAGAGATTGGGACATGCCTGTTGCCCTATTTTAACAAAATAGGATGGTATGAAAATATTTGTTGTTTATATACTTTATATCCAAAAAGAAAGCAAAGTGGCTGTTGTGGGCTGAATTATGTCTCTTCAAAATTCATGTTGAAGTCCCAATCCCCAGCACCTCAGAATGTGAGCATATTTGGAGATTAGATCTTAAAAGAGGTGCTTAACTTAAAAAGAGACTGTTAGAGTAGGGCTCTAAAACAGTGTGATTGGTGTTCTTATAAGATGAGGAAGAGGCACCAGGAATGCCCTCACACAGAGGAACAAATATATGAAAAGTAGCAAGAGAGTGGCCATCTGAAAGCCAGGGAGAGAGGCCTTCAAAGAATCTAACCCTGCTGGCACTGTAATTTTGGACTTCCAGCTTCTGGAAGTGGGAAAAAGTGAATTTCTATTTTTTTTTTTTAAATGACAGCCAATATGTGGTATTTTGTAATGGCGGCCCAACAACAAATACAGTGACTAATAATTAAAATATACACTTACAGGGTGCCTGGGTGGCTTAGCTGGTTGAGTGTCTGACTCTTGATTTTAGCTCAGTTCATGATCTTGTGGTTTGTCAGATCGAACCCTGCATCAGACTCCTGTGCTGACAGTGTGGAGCCTACTTAGGATTCTCTCTCTCTCTCTCTCTCTCTCTGTCCCTTCCCTGTGCACACACATGCTCTCTCTCTCTCTCAAAATAAATAAAAATCATTTTTAAAAAGTTTAAAACAAATATAAAAATAACACATGCATTTACAGGCATACAGAGAAAATGAATTAATGACAAAGAAAGATCAAGAACTATACAAAAAGGTGCATCAAAATTCTTTTTCCCAACTTTATTAAGGAATAATTGACAAATGTAATCGCATATATTGAAAGTATACAATATGATGATTATATAGATGCACACACACATATAGAATGATTTCTAATATCAAGATAATTAACATATCCTGGGGCACCTGGGTGTCTCAGTCAGTTAAGTGTCCAACTTCAGCTCAGGTCATGATCTCACAGCTTGTGAGTTCAAGTCCCACATCAGGCTCTGTGCTGACAGCTCAGAGCCTGGAACCTGCTTAAGATTCTGTGTCCCCCTCTCTCTCTCTGCCCCACCCCTACTCACACTGTCTCTCTCTCTCCCTGTCTCTCAAAAATAAATAAACATTAAAAAATTATTTAAGAAAAAAAGATAATTAACATATCCATCACCTCACACAGTTAACGTGCATGTGGTATGGCGAGAAGGTTTGATCTGCTCTAAGCAACTATAAAGTACACATCACTGTATCATTAACTAGAGCAATTTGTTTGTCTTAAACATTTGTCAGAAGGTAACTAAATATTTAAATATAATATTAAATTAGAATGTACTTTCTCAGGAAAGGATATAATTTATTAATAGAACTTTAAAATGTTTGAATCACTTTCCTTGTTACCATTTTCTTTGGTCAAATGAACTTTGCCTTATTCTTGAAAGTCTCAAAATGATTCAAATCCAGGGATAAAATATGGAAATTAAAATGTTCCTAACTCTGTGATATGGGGTAATTAGATGATTTGCTTCAGTATGTTGACCTTTCATTTATAAGCTATTTTTTGGAGCATATTCTTAATGTATTATACAGAAGCAATGTTCTCAGAAGGGTAAATAACAAAGTTAATAACTTAGTATTTTTTTTCTTTTTAGTAAATGCCAGCTCTTCAGCCTTTAACAAATTATTGCTAGAAAATAAGCTCATACTCCACTGTTCTGGAACATAAAGTTTTGTGATGTCAATATGAAGACACTAGCTGTGAAAGAAAGCTGGATCAATAAAGATGAAGTATCCAAAAGGGTAGCTTCTGTGGACCACTTCAGTTCAAGGTGCTTTATTCACAACCACTGCCTCTCTTCTAGAGTATATGAAAGTTGTCCAACAGAGTTCATCCTTAAATGTTTCCACAGGCTGACATTTAAGTAATGTGTTTTTTTTTCCCATTGGAAAATAACTCACGTAATGTTTTAAGAGCATCTGATTTTCCCTTTAAAGCCTTGAAAAATAAGATGATGGCACAGTTGCAGAGGTGAGGCAGGCACAGTTGCAGAGGTGAGGCAGGTCTCCATGACCCTTGGCTTCTGATTTGGTTAGTTCAATCATTTGGAAGACAATTCATATGACATCAACAATAGAAAGAACCTGCTGGCACATGTGCTGTAAAGTCCAGAGTGTTGGCAGATTACAGGCACACATTAATTAGTCCTCTACTCTATCTTTCAGGGATTCTTTTGGGAATTCTTCCTTAGCTTGTTGGGTATATTCCATCAAGGGCTTAAAAATGTTATAGCAAGTCCTGACCCCACTAAATGAATTGTGGCCAGACAGGACATGCTCATAGAGCCTGGAGTGGCCATAATTCCTAATACTAGCCCAACGAAAGGAGATGCTTAAAGGATCCTTCTATCCTTAGATGTGATTATGTACTGAGATCTTTTTTATTTTAAACAAAAATGACTGAGGTTCATTTGGAAAGACCTCACTAGTTCATAAATTTGATATTAATAGCAGCCAAATAATTTTGCTTTTAAAATAATATATACTTACTCATGTCCAATACGTCTGGCTCATAATACCTAAGCAAGTCTATGATCTAGATAGTATTGTTATTTTTTTTTAATGTTTTTATTTATTTCTGAGAGAGAAAGAGAGACAGCATGAGCAGGGGAGCGTCAGAGAGGGAGAGAGATACAGAAACTGAAGCAGGCTCCAGGCTCTGAGCTAGCTGTCAGCACAGAGCCCAATGCGGGGCTCAAACCCATGAACCATGAGATCATGACCTGAGACGAAGTCGGATGTTTAACCAACTGAGCCATCCAGGTGCCCCAGTATTTTTATTTCTAATACTACTGTGCTTATTTTGAAATGGGTAGAAGACCATCTAAGCCTAGATTTTCTAAGAGGAGCCCATTGGTAGATTTAATGTAGAGATCAGGCAATTATAAATCAATACTTATGAGGCTCCTTTAGGGAAATACATTTTATTAGGTGCTAATCTGGCTGATTAGGCAGCAATCAGACCTCTTTGTATTCTAAATAAAGCAGTTAATATGACAACATTGTTTCATTTACTCTGATTAGGACTCCTAATTAGGTCATGAAGGATATTTAAGATAAATGATGACAGGTCCAGGAAGAAGTTGGGAATCTGATTTAGAGCTGATGTTGTCTTACTTAACTGTAGTTAATTCCACAGAAGAACTAAGGGAAACATTGTTGGTATTTATGTCTTAATATTCATATGTGAATACAATATTATTTCTGTGGCACAGAATCTCCTATATACACACTCATCTAACAATCATTTCCTTACATTCAAAAATCTTATGATTCAATGAGGAAGATATATACACACAGGCATATAAGGCTGAATACTTAAAAGAAATATAGTAAAATTATTGTTGAAGAAGGAAGGAAGAATGATGCAAAAGCCCTGGAAGATATGGAAAGTGTTCCTAGAGGAAGGGATCTTTCAACTGGTGCTAGAAAGGTCAGAACAGTGATTGAGTAGAAGTGAGTCAGGGCTCTCTCCACCTACCCCTAGGAAGAAAAGCAGTGCTATAAGGGAGCAGTACATGTAAATGTGCGTTGATCACATAACAGGAAAAGATGGTATAAAGGAAAATTCTGACCAGATTAACAATTGACAGTCTTGAACCTCATGCTAAGGAATTTAAACTACAGTTTATGGTGAATGAGGAGTCATTAAAGAATGTACAATGAAAGAGTAAAAGATTATATAGAATACTGATTATTTAGACTAGTAACTCTTCTGGCTGCATGAAGCATTGAACATTGAGATCTGATACTCAAAAGAAAGGCAGAAAAATCAGTTAGCAAGTGGTTACAATAGTCCTAGTGAAAACTGCTTTCAGAGTGAAGGGAAGAGTCAGAATTGAGAGACATTTAGGAAAAGGGATTAATAAATTTTGATGATGCAAAGGATGAAATAAATGTTCAAGTCAGACATCACTGTGGCTGAGATTGCTAATTATCTTTCAATATTTATTCTCTTTTTTTAAATTTTATAACATTGCCCAGAACTTTAGCTGGACACATTCCCACCTGGTGAAAAGATTATGTTTTCAAGTTTCCATAGCTGGGTATGGCCATGGGATTAAATTCAGGCCTGTGAGGCCTGTGTGCAATGTCTAGAAATTCTCATTAAAAGAGAAAGGTTTCCCTCCCCCACTTCTTCCTTCCAGGTGCTGAGATGTGGATGGAATGTGCTACCGCACCTTCAAGGCATCCTATATGGAGAGAAAGCCAAGTGTGTAGGTACAGCTCCCGCCTATGAGGGGCAAGAGAGTAAGAGTGAGTCACCAGAGAAGGCAGGACAGCCTGGGAAAGCTTGCTTCTGGACACCGTTCCCCGGACACAGAAGTAAAGGTAAGAGTATCTTTTTGTCATTCACATTTTAACTTTTTTATGTTATACGCTCCTAAAGTTATTCCCGACTAATTCAGTGACATCAGCTTTCGTATTTTAGAAATTATGCAGTAGTCAGAGTGGACTCAGTTATGTTTTAATCATAATTAGTCCCCAAATTTCAATGGTTGAAAGCAACAAAGGATTTTTTTTTCTAGCTGTGTCACATGGCCATGTCTAACCTTAAAGGAATGTCAAAATGGCCTTCTCTTTGTTCCCAGAAGGACAAGAGGACCAGAAATAATGGTGAACACTGTTAATATTACCACAGATTTTTATTTTTATTTGTTAAATGTCTATTTATTTTGAGAGAGAGAGAATTCAAGCTGATGAAGGGGAGAGAGAGAGAGAGAGGAAGAATCCCAAGCAGGCTCCGCACTGTCAGCACAGAGTCTGACTCAGAGCTCCATCCCACAAACCGTGAGATCATGACCTGAGCCAAAATCAAGAGTCAGACACGTAACCCCACTGGGCCACCCAGGCACCGCTACCACAGATATTTTTTCAAACGATGATGTCATTAACCAGAAAGAGAAAGCAAGAAAGGAGGAAGGAGGTAGAGATCATGAATTTAATTATGGGTATCTTGCCCACGGAATTCAGCTTCTTTGTAGGTAATACAAAACTGGAAATATGGATCTGGAATCTGAGTGCCAGTAGATGTAAAGGTTGAGATTCATCTATATACATAGAGAACTTGAATCAATGGGTGACAATGAGACTACATACAGCCAAGTTGCAGACAGAAGATATGTGGCAGTATCTTGGACAATTACTACATTTAAATGTGCAAAGAAAGGAAAAGGATCTAGTGAAAGCACAGGAAGACTGGTCAGAGAAGTAGTAGGCAAGCCAGGGCAGTGCGGCGTCACAGAACCCAGAAGAGAGATTTACAGAGAAGTGATGCCAAATAAAAACCCAATAATTTAAATATACTCAAAAAAGGGAGCACCTGGGTGGCTTAGTCAGTTAAACACCTGACTTGGGCTCAGGCCATGATCTCTCAGTCCATGAGTTTGAGCTCCGCATCGGGCTCTGTGCTGACAGCTCAGAGCTTGGAGTCTGCTTCGGATTCTCTGTCTCCATCTCTCTCTGCACCTCCCCCACTCATATTCATTTTCTCTCTCTCTCCCTCAAAAATAAATAAACATTAATTTTTTAAAAATTACTCAGAAAGCACATTTCAGAGCAGTGGTACTGGGAGAAGCAGATTGCAGTAAGTTAGAAAGCAAGTGGGGTGAGATAGAAAGCATTATCTGAAAGTAGCAGTGACTTGTTTACAGGATGATAGAAAAAAATATTTAGCTAGAACACACAGAAGTGCAGCCAACCTTACAAGTGTCTAGGAAGATATGAATTTTAGCAATTAATATTTTATTGGACTGTTGTGTAAACTTTATAAGTATCCACTTGAAACCAATATTAAATAGGAAACCAGCCAATCCTCCTGCATTTTACTGTTATCTGTGAGACTTTTTCTTTCTTTGGCAGAAACAAAGCAGTTATACAAAGGACTCTAATCATTTTATGCCAGCGTGACTGTAGCATGCAGGAAAATAATGTCAAACCTCATGCCAAAAAAAAAAAAAAAAAGTGAAAACTCAGTGTAATCTAGCAAGTATCTAGAAACAAGCAATGCCAATAATCAAGACTGAACTGCTCACAGATGGGGTGATTTTCAGCAAGGCTAATAAAGAACTCTGTCTGCTAGGGATGGTCCCTTGATTCAATCATTCTCCTCCCTGCTCCTGCCTTTCTTTGTATTATCTATCTACTTAAGGACCAAATCATTTTTACTTAGCAACAGAGTAAATTTTCCTAGTTCAGTTATTTTGCTTCAATTTATTTTTTACTGAGCATGTAACAAAAGTGTAACATTGCATGCTGAATAATGTATAAATGAGGGGCAGGTCTGAAGTGGCAGACAGTAAATATATTTACACTTCTGTGTGAATCCAAATGAAATTTTATTCATTCGATAAAATTGTGCATAATGTAAGTGTGTGGCAGACTGAAAAATCAATGATCAAATGAAAACTGAAAGTGTAATGGATTATTAGTACAAGTGCAATCATTATAAACTCCAGGTGAGGGGCGCCTGGGGGGCTCAGTTGGTTAAGTACCCAACTTTAGCCCAGGTCATGATCTCACAGTTCATGGGTTCGAGCCCCGCGTCGGGCTCTCTGCTGACAACTAGCTCAGAGCCTGGAGCGAGCTTCAGATCCTGTGTCTCCCTCTCTCTCTGACCCTCCACTGCTCATGTTGTCTCTCTCTCAGAAATAATAAAACATTAAAATAAATAAATAAATAAATAAATAAAAGATAAAACTCCATGTGAGTCAAGTGAATTTTCTATTTAATCCTATGAAAAATTTTCCTGTTGAAAGCACTTAATCATAACATTATAGAAATATTGTGATTATAGGGATTCTTAAAGAACTAATTTTGAAATTAATTTCTGTTGCTATTTATATTTTAATTTATTTAAGAAACTGGCTCACATATCCAGGCTCTTTCAGTAGCAAATTCATAAACTGCACACTGTTTTTTACTTTGAAGCAAATTTGAGTTAAATAATTTTACCTTGTAAAAATAAGGAGACCTCTGGGGGGAAAAACAAGTACAGTACATATTATATTAAGATGGAAGGAAACTCTAATATCTTCCAAAGTGCTTAGTAACCATTGCTAAGGAAACAATTCAGAGAGCCTATTTGTTGAGCTTACAGAAATGTGTAATAATGACACACCCATACACATTAACTCTAAGAGGGTTTTTTGCAGTCATTCCAAATACTGTCACACTGAAATATCCATATTTAATGCAGTGACTTCAGTTGGATTTATTTCCTAAATGAGAAATTCTCTTTCATTGGTCTTGAGAGTATTTAAAAAATTAACTAAAGTTAATTATATAGGAGCACAAACTTGAATCAGGGTGAGAAATGTTTTATGCCCTGAGCTAAATTGGTACCTGAAAACAACCTAAACACTGTGTTATTAGGGAAGCAGCTTATATTGGGGTTGAAGAAAGAAAAATACGGCATTTTTTCAGGTGTATCATTGTGTTTTTGCGTTGCCTCTTTAAAGTTGCTTAACTGGTTTGTTTTTATTTAATTCCTCTAAATTGTCATGATACCATGTATAGCCTAAGAGTAAATGTGTTCCCTGATTGATTGTTCAGTACAGCCTACAATTTGCAGTTAAGATGTGCCACAGTATTAATGAGAGGAGGAATTTGCCAAAATGTCATGTTTAGAACTGATATGAGCCCCTGATGAGTGGCAGAAAAATCAAATGAACTGCAATTCCTCATAAAACAGAGGACATTAAGACTCATTGGGAAGGAGACACAGAAAGTATTGTTATGGGCTATGTGGTGTTTGAACTGGTATAGTGGATTAAAAGAGTGAAAGTGGGTGAATATAAAAAAATAAGACATGGATTTGAGGAGAGAAGTTTTGAATTCTTACCAGGAGATCTCTTAGAATGTTGATTATGAGAGAATTTAGAAAGCAAATACTTTTTTTGTTTCTTTATCTGTAAATTACCAGGCACATTCTTGTGGAAAAACATTTCAAATTTGGTGGCAGAGGGGGTGGTTTTTGTTCTTGTTCTTTTTCCTCCTCATCCCCCCTCTCCCCCCCAAAATAGCAAATAGGGTTGATACTCTATGGTAATTCTGTTTACAAGATCCTCATTACTGTGGAACTGGCTGTCATGAAACAGGTAGGTGATTAATTACTGTGACGAAATGAAATCTGAAGACAATCTATTTCTTTGCAAAACTTCACCCTTGTAGGCTCTTTCTGGGTAATACTGAAAGCAGGTAACATTTTAAAAACTACATGTTATTCAAGTGATGAAGAAACAAGGTATTCTTTGAAGCAGGGATTCTTAATCTGGTAGGTAATATGAGTGAAGCATGCTGGGTGCAGGCAAAACACGGGGCTATAGACTGCATAACATCAGAGGGGGTGTCCTTGTTCAAAGGGGACACCACTACAGCTGATGGATGCCATAGTGAAATTAAGTTCTAGTCTTGCCAGATCTTCTAGTTTTCAAAAGAAAAACAGAAATCTGGATCTTTACATGAACACTTCTTCGTTTTTAAAAGAAAGTTTTCCCAAAAATGTAAAACACAATGTCTCATCCAAAGAATACACATTTCTGACCCAATCTAGCTAGCTGATGGGCTGTTTCCTTACAACCAACCTTTGCTTTGAAGACATTTTTGTTTCACATTTTTAAATATATTGGAAAGAAATGAAAGTCTCTTTATCTTCATATCAATTCAAAAATTAATTATTAAGGGTACAGTTGAGGCATGACAGTGTCAAGTCTGAAAGTTACCCAGGTATTGTGAAGTATGCAAAAATATCTAAGGTATGACCACAGACTTTGAAGAATTTCTGAAGAGAAATGAGCCATACCTATTAAACTAAAAACATAAAAACATAAAATGGATCACTGGCATTGATGTTGCATACATATATGTATATGTATGTATATATTCTCAATGGTAAATTAATCTGTTTAAAATCCACTCTTAAAAAAATCAAATCCGCTCTTAATGTATACCTTGTATCCTATCATATGGAAGCAAATGGCTACTTGTACACAATGATAGAGTTTCTTGATTCTGATAATTTTTGCTTTCTAAAGAATCAGTCAGAATACGATTCTATCCCATAAAGGAGTATAGAAGTATTCAAAGTTCTAAATTCAATATTCAATGTTTCACATGTGCTATATTTTTAGGAGATTTGAATAATTTCTAAACACGAAGGGGAATTTTCTGCTGAACTGACATGACAAAAAAAAGAGTGAGCCCTTCTCTTAGTAAGCAGAAGAAAATCCATCTTAAATGAGTTGACTTGAACTAAGGGCCATTGCAGTTGGGTAGCTCATTTGTAAGTCTTTTTATAATTAGGTGAGGAAACAGTATTAAAGAGAATGAGCAAATTTTTAGGGAATCAAAAAGCATTGATATTTCCTTGCATAGTTGCGAATTGGAGGTTCTCTGAAAGAGACAGTAATCTCCCCCATAAAATTCTCTAGTAGACTTCCCTTTTCTTTCTCCAACAGGGATAGTCCAAGAGTAGAGCGTACCAACAGCGGACAAGGGTCGAGCTCCAAGCTTACATCAAAACCATGTAAGATGGTTTTATAGAACCCTCCCTCCCAATACATGTAACCCTTTGGTTCATTCTTGTTCTTTCCTTCCCGTTTGCTCCCCCATCAGTGAGAACTAATCTGTTGGGGTTCTGAACTAACGAGCCAGTCAACGCTTCTGTGCATGTAGGTTCTGCCTTACCTTTGATCAAAACTCCTATCTGTGAATTTTAAATATGAAATATATACATTGCAGGATTTTGTGTTATTTTAAATTAAATAATAATGCCTATTTTACTGTTATTGACTCTATTCCTTTCCTTTCCCTTTTAACCATACTACCCGTTTTATTTTTCCTTTCCTGTTTTGCTATAGAATTCTTTTATTTATTTATTAAAAATTTGTGTTTTTCAGGCTTATTTATTTTTGAAGGAGAGAGAGATAGAGTGTGAGCAGGGGAGGGGCAGAGAGAAAGGGAGACACAGAATCTGAAGCAGACTCCAGGCTCTGAGCTTTCAGCAGAGAGCCTGACACAGGACTCAAATCCACAAGTTGTGAGATCATGACCTGAGCCAAAGTCAGACACGTAACCAACTGAGCCACCCAGGCGCCCCTTGATACAGGATTCTGAGAGAGAATGCTCACAAGTATCCAAAGGAAAAGCTTTGCCCTAGTGGTGGTACAAGAGAGTTGAGACTGTTTGATAGCCTGGGAAGGGCTTCTATAATTATTGTTACTCCAGAATATAAAGTTTGAAGCATATCTAAGTGGGACTCCACTATTATGCTCTTTCTTAAAAATCTATCAGATAGCAACTTATTAATTGTTAAATATCTAGTATGTGTTGAGTGTTTTACAGGGTGTAGTAAAAATAGGATATCTTTCTAGAAAGTTACCACATACCAAGAAAGGCAAAATGAGCTTAAAAAAGGGATAAGAAGACATGGTAAAAGAAGTATTCAGAAAGAGCCATCAGGTAGCTCCTGAGAAGAAATAGTTATAGCATAAGAATCCTTTCTAATATTCATTGTTACTTTAGGAATTGTGGAATAAAAGGAAAGAAGGAAGGGAGGAAGGAAATAGGGACCCTAGTCCTTGATTTGTCACATCTTAATTTCTTAAACTTCCACAGGTGTCATTTTCCATTATCTATAAAATTAGTGGCTGAAAAATGTACTCTAAGTTTCCTTTAGCTCCACATTCTCTGCCTCATTTGTTAGTCTTACATACATGGTGGCAGTGTTTTCACATTTGGCTCTAAAAAGTTCTGGTGGTCATGAAAAGCTGTTGGTTATGGGAGGCTGTGTGTGTAGAAAGAATAAAGAGAGATGAGCTGCCTGAGAGTCACATACTCTAAGGCAGTTTTCTCCTGAGCCACGGTTGTGTCAACTGCAAAGCAGAATGTGCTGGCCTCAGAGGACTGAGGCGACGACTTGCAGGGAAGCATTTAGTTTGGTATCTGTTGTTGGGCTCATTATGAGGAATTCGGACATATGGCACATTCTTGATACACAAAAAATCTTTATTAGAACTTCCAGAAGCCTAGCATGGAAAAATTAATCATGAATTAGCCAGAGCATAGATTAATTGTATTTTAGAGTTTAAAGGGTTCTTTTCAGTCTTCTAGTCCAACCCCCTTTTCATACTAGGAAGGAACAGGGATCTTCCAAGTTTTGGTGATTTGCTAAGGTCAGTGGGGTTTATTTGAAAAGCCAGGAATAGAACTCTTGGGGTACCTGAGTGGCCCAGTCAGTTAAGTGTCTGACTCTTGATTTCAGCTCAGGTCACCATCTCATGATTTATGAGTCCACGCCCTGCATTGGGCTCCTGCGCTATGCATGGAGGCTGCTTGGGATTCTTCCTCTCTCCCTCTGTCCCTCTCTGTGTACCCTTACATGTACATTGCATGTATCACTTTCTTTTTGCCTCTCAAAATAAAATAAAATCTTGCATTTGCAACCACATGGTTGGATCTAGAAGGTATAATGCTAAGTGAAATAAGTCAGGAAAAGAAAAGTACCATAGTGTTTTACTCATGTGAAATTCAAGAAACCAAACAAATGAACAAACAATAAGAGAGAAACCAAAAGATGGACTCTTAACTATAGATAAAAAACTGGTGGGTGCGCCTGGTGGCTCAGTCAGTTGAGTGGCTGACTTCAGTTCAGGTATCGATCTCATGGTTCTTCGTTTTAAGCTCTGCATCGGGCTCTGTGCTGCCAGCTTGGAGCCTGGAATCTGCTTCAGATCTGTGTCTCCCTCTCTCTCTGCCTTTCCACTGCTAGCACTGTGTCCATCTCTCTCTCTCAAAAATAAATAAAACATTGAAAAAAACAACAACAACTGGTGGTTACCAGAGGGGAGGTGTGTGGGGGAGATGGGTGAAATAGGTAAGGGAGATTAAGAGTATACCTTAACTTGATGAGCACTGAGAAATATACAGAATTATCAAATCACTATATATCAAATCACTTGAAACTAATATAACAATGTAGGTTAACTATACTGGAATTCAGATTTAAAAATTTTTAAAAAATAAAGAACTTTCACATAGCCTTCACCCATATTCCCCAGTTGTTAAAATTTTACTGCATCTCTACTGCAGAGAATGGAGTGGTGGTTACCAGAAGCTGGGGGTTGAGGAAATGGGGAGATGTTGGTCAAAGGATACAAATTTCTAGTTATTGGTCAAAGGATACAAACTTCCAGTTATGAGTAAGTTCTGCAAATCTAATGTACAACATTGTGATTATATCTAATAACTTTGTATTATGTACTTGAAAGTTGCTGAGAGTAGATAGTAAATGTTCTTACCACACACACACACAAATGATATTATCTGAAAAAAGAAAAAGAAAAAAGAAAAACACTTTGGGGATGATAAAGTTCCACACAAATTTCAAAATCTACTCTATATCACAGCAAAATCAGTTACAACTTCTTACTTTCTATAGATAGGCTCTGGGTAGACTAACATCCAGATCGTAAAGCAGTGAGTAATATTGGTATTATATTCCATTTATCAGTATTGCTTATAATGTTACATTATTATTAATATTTCTTCCTACAAATAATTTTCTGAATCTCCATCCATTCACCAGTTACTGGAGTCAGTTTTTCATCCAATACATATTTTCGAGTGCCTGCTTTGGGTAGGTACTGTTCTAGGGAGTTGTAATCACTTAGGGGCCAATGTTGTTGGGCTTAGATTCTAACAAAAAGTTGAAGGTAGGGGGAGATGAGAAACATAATAAATAATACCATTACAGAATACATCAAATGGTGATAAGTTTTATAGAAAAATATTATAGAAAAATTCTAGTATAAATAAAAATTGTATTATGGAGAAAATAAAAAGTGGAACAGAACAAGGAGATAAGAATAATCAGGACTGGGGGCAATTTTATATAGGTTGATGAGAGCTGGCTTTTCTTTTTTTTTTAAATGTTCTATTTATTTCTAGGAGAGAGAGAGACAGCGTGAACAGGGGAGGGTCAGAGAGAGAGGGAGTCACAGACTGAAACAGGCTCCAGGCTCCGAGCTGGCAGTCAGCACAGAGCCCGATGTGGGGCTCGAACCCACGAACCGCGAGATCATGACCTAAGCGAAAGTCGGACGCTCAACCGACTAAGCCACCCAGGCGCCCCGAGAGCTGGCTTTTCTTATTAAGCAAGTGACATTTCAGCAAAGAACTCAAGTTGGCGAGGGCATTCTCCATTCTTACATCTGGGCAAGAACATTCTAGGCAGAAGGACCAGAGGGGTTATAGAAGGTTGGGTCGTAAAAGATTTTGTAGGTGGTTTTAATAACGTGGCCTTTTATTCTGAGGGAAATGGGAGGCTGTTAGAGGATTTTGAGCACAAGAATGACATGATCTTTTTTTTTTGTTTTAATAGTATCACTCTGAATGCTCTCCTGAGATTTGACGTTTTGACCTTCCTAAGACAAGGGTGGCAGCAGGAATTGCAGTTAAGAGGTAACTGCGGGAATCTAGGAGCAAGATGAAGGTAGCTCATCCCACACACTGCAGAGGTGAAACCCATAGCAGCTGTTACCAACACACTGTTACTCTGGTAATGAGTGCATCTTTATTTAGGGTTCACTTATTCCTAGGACCAGGGTAAGGCAGCTAGGGTAGACTTTTAAGATACATTGTGAGATAAGAGAGACTATAAGACATTTCTACTGGCAATATTGTAGATAGAATGTTTCTTTGATTTATCACTTGGGATTTGAAACCTAAAAATAAGCTTTGTGATAGAGGTCTTACAATCAAGTCCTTTTACCAAATGGCATTATCTCCTCCAAGAATGGATTTCCTAAGCTTCTAATAGAGTATGACCTCACTCAATGCGAAATGACTTCCACCTGTAAGAAATTGCAGAGTTTTTTGTTTTTTTTTGTTTTTTAATATAGCCAGGGCTTATGTCTGTGCCTTTTCACTTGCAGATTTTATTAAGGAGGATAGTTATTTGTTTTCAGCATATTCATATTGGTATAAAATACAGTTATTTTAAAACTACTTTGATATGGAAAATCATAATTCCAAGCCCTATCTCTTCCAACTAAATGAGAGAGCTATAATCATAAACCTATTTTTACCCTTTCAAATATACATATGTTTTAATAATATCTAATCATACATTTGAATATATGTTTTGTGCATATTTATAATATATAAAGTAGATGTAGGCTATAGTTTTGCCATGGGAAAACTTAAACATTATTTTAGCATTTTTATAGATTTTAAGTAACCTAACTTAATAGCATTTTACACATTTTGTCTTTCAGTTTTTGAAAAGCTGTGAGATTTTTGAAGTGTTTAAAATTTTCATCTGAACACTTTTCACTAAGAAAAAGAAATCAAACAATAAAAAAAAAAACAAAACCTGTGACATTTTAAAACCTAGGACAGAATTTTCCTTCTGTAAAACAAAGGTGCGAGAGGGCATTTATTTTCATCTCAAAACAGACTAAACTTCTTAGTTAAAGATCTTTATAACTTCTTACAGAGAGATGTTGATAGTGTTTTATCAGGTAAGCAGGAGCTATGAAGGTAGGCATACGTCATGAATCTCTGAGTTTAAAAACTCCACACCCCTCTGAATCCCAGTTTGTCCACCCTCTCTCCCCAATTAAATCACCTTCTTGAGATCTTCAAACACAACTTGTGCCAGGTAATCATGAAGTTCAGAGCCACATCTGTCCTTCTGGCTGTTGTATACACACCATGCCGAAGTCTCTTCAGCTTCTCACACTTGATCTTACTTTTAGTCCCAATAGCTGACTCATCTGTGTCTAGTTTTTGGCTTTTGTTTTGTTTTTATCCTGCTCAGGGAAATAGATACATAGCAAAGCAGGGCTCTCTAGCTTCTTTGGTTGGTTGCAATTTTCTTTAGTGTTGTTCACCAAATATTTCTGCCTCCTTATCTACCAAACCTACGGTAGCGTTGTAGTTCCTTACTTTCTTAGAAGGCAGGGACGGCCATGTGATGGTTAGTTTCGTGGATCAACTTCTCTAGGCCATAATACCCAGGTATTTGGCCAAAACAATATTCTGGATGTTTCTGTGAAGATATTTTTCAGATGAGATTAACATTTAAATCAGTAGACTTTGGGGCACCTGGGTGGCTCCATTGGTTAATCACCCGACTTTGGCTCAGGTCATGATCTCATGGTTCATGGGTTTGAACCCTGCATCAAGCTCTGTGCTGACCCCTAGCTCAGAGCCTGGAGCCTGCTTCAGATTCTATATCTCCCTCTCTCCCTGACCCTCCCCTGCTCACACTGTCTCTCTCTCTCAGAAATAAATAAAACATACAAAAAAAATTTTTTTTAATTAGTAGACTTTGAATAAGGTAATTACCCAGTATAATGTGGTGGGCCTCATCTAAATAACTGAAGGTTTTAAGAAAAAAAGGACTGACCTCCCCAGAGGAAGAGAGAATTATGGTAGCAAATTGCCTTTGGACTTGAGTGCAACATCAACTTTTTCCAGCCTGCCAGCATACCTTGCAGATTTTGGACTTGCCAGCCTCCACAATCATGTGAGCCAACTTCTTAAAATAAATCAGTCTTTACACACACACACACACACACACACACACACACACACTCTCACACACACCCTGTTGATTTAATACTGTGAAGAACCCTGACTAATGCAGACCACATGACCTGTTTTAACCAATGAAATGTAAACAGAAGTGACACGTGTCTGTTCTAAGCAGGACCTTCAACAGCCAGTACATGATTTGCGACATTTGCTTTCATGCCTCAGAAAATGTGAAAGTAGGGGCGCCTGGGTGGCTCAGTCGGTTAAGCGTCCGACTTCAGCTCAGGTCATGATCTCACGGTTCATGAGTTCGAGCCCTGCATCANCACCATCTCTTTAGATTCAAAACGTTTTAAGGTTGCGTCTTCGTGTGGCTGAAGGGTTTAAAAATAACTTGCTAAACACTGAAATTTTGTTCTTCGGTCACAAAAGCCGATGAGGGAATGTTTTAAGATTTAAAAAACAATTACCGGGGCGTCTGGGTGGCTCAGTCGGTTGGACGTCGACTTCCGCTCAGGTCACGATCTCACCGGTCGTGAGTTCTACTCCCGCGTCGGGCTCTGTGCTGACAGCTCGGAGCCTGGAGCCTGCTTCGGATTCTGTGTCTCCCTCTCTCTCTGACCCTCCCCTGCTCATGCTGTCTCTATCTCTCTCTCAAAAATAAATAAAATATTTAAAAGAAAAGAAAATGTGAAAGTAGAGGAATGGAGCCTTTAGAGCAGAGCTCTAGCCACCCCCCCCACAAAAAAAAAAGATGGACATAGCATTTGAGCAAGAATTAAATTTCTACTTTTGTAAAATATGAATCAGAGATTGAACATTACTACAGTATAACATATATTTTCCTGACTGATACAGCAACCTATAAATTTATACTTCAAGGTCAGAATTCTCTTCCCTTTATAGAAGAATTATTGAAGAATAAGAAGAATACCACTTGACTTAATACTATTTTTTAATTTTTTAAATTTATATTTGAGAGGCAGAAACAGACAGAGCATGAGTGGGGAAGGGACAGAGAGAGAGGGAGGCACAGAATCCAAAACAGGATCCAGGCTCTGAGCTGTCAGCACAGAGCCCAACATGGGACTTGAACTCATGAACTATGTGATCATGACCTGAGCTGAAGCCATATGCCCAACTGGCTGAGCCACCTAGGTGCCTCAATAATATTTTTAACCTTGGCATTAAAATAATTTAAATTGGGCTCTTGCAATTATCTAAACCACTTGCTTAATTGTCCAGTTGACTCTGAGGAAATTGGACTCAAGAATGTAAAGCTATCTAATCCAAAAAACACAAGTGCATTAATCCATCCTTACTTCCCTGGCTCAAAAGACCAGTTGACCACTTTACACTTATAGAAACTGACAATGAACTTTGTTGGGATATTCTCATCATAAAGGGTCTGATACTTGACAACCCAAGGACTGTACATAGGATGTTCTAATTGCAGTGATCAAAAGATAAGTATTGCCATTCCAAATAAATATGTCTTTTCAACACCTAGGAAAATTTTAAATAATTCTCTTTTATCCAATTAATATGGTGTATTAGTTTTCTATTGCTGCATAACAAATGACCACAGACATAAAGGCTTAGAACAAGACATTTCTTAGTTCATAGGTTCAGTGAGTCAGGATTCTGGCTATTTTAGCTGTGTTCTCTGCTCAAGATCTCACAAGCCTGAAATGAATGTGTTCGCCATCTGCATCCTCACCTGGAGGCTCAAGTGGGGAAAGATAGACAAGCTCCCTCGGTTTCTTGGCAGAATTAATTTCCCTGCAATTGTATGACTGAGGGCCTTGTTGTCTTGCTGGCTCTTAGACAAGGCCAATCTCAGCTCCTAGAAGGCACTCCTAGATCCTTGTTCCAGGGCCCCCTTTTTAGGTGCTCTCATACTTCCAGTCTTTCTCCAGTCGCTAAAGGGAGGCTTACATAAGTGAAAATAATCACAAAATGACTATCTCATCACCATTTGCCATATAACATATTTTTGTTGAGACACTGACTATTCTATCATACTCACAAGCTCCACTCACACTTAAAGGCAGGGGATTATACAAGACATGGATACCAGGGAATGAGTATTTTGGGGGTTATCTTAGAGTTATGACTACCACGTAGAGTCAGTGTTGTACAGAATAGATAGGGGGAGCTGGGGTAACAGATCAAGTGACATTCCTAATCTAGCTATTATAATCCCTTTTACCACATGAATGCATAAGACCTTGATACATAGACCTCCATGGATTTCCAGGGATATCTCATTTGGATATCCTTCCCATTCCATTTCTTCTTATTTTCAGGAACTCTTGCAGCTCTTTCCCTTTTATTCTTTTAATCCTTTCTTCATCCTAACAGTGCCAGCTCAAAAGTTTCTATAACAGAAAGAATGTAGAAATACAATATGGTTGGAGATGTGTATTTGTGGATGTATAAGGTAGTGGGCTTGAAGCTTCATTGTGAAAGGTTTTTTTATGTGAAGATTAAGAAAATAGGTATGCATATCAAAAAAGAGTCAACTGATGAATATTTCAGGGAAGGAGTCAGAGAATTGACAAATTCATATATGTATTTTAGAACAATTTCTTTGAGGTCAGTGAAGAAGGCACAGGGGTACGAGTGTGTAAGAAAGAAGGTAAGGGTCCTGGGTGAAAAGATTATTAATAAACTATTATATTTGTCCAGAGATTGGCAAACATTTTCTATAAAAAATTAGATAGTAAATATTTTAGACTTTGTGGTAGATAGTATCTTTGTTACAAAGATTCAGCTCTGCTACGGTAGTGTGAAAACAGCCATAAATCTAATGTCAACAAATGGGTGTGGCTCTGTTTCCATGCAATTTTATTTACAGAATCAGGCAGCAGGCTAGATCTGAGGCACAGGCTCCAGTTTGCTGACCCCTGTAATGGATTATAATGGCATCAAGGCAATGGCAGTGTAGTTGGACAGGAAATGGAGATGATGGATTTATTTATATGTGTTTTGAGCATGTGGAGCTCTTCTAGACACAGAAGCAATACATGACAAAATAGACAAAATTCCTTCCCAATAGAATTTTCATTTTAGGAAAATTAAAAACACAAACATTTTACAATGGAGTTTTCCTGTTAGCAAGCAAAGGGAGATAAACAAGTTGGGAAGAAGGATGGTAGTAAATAGCTAGTTCAGTTCACAAAAATCCATTCTGGTTGGTCAAGGATTATGCAAAAAAAAAAAAATAGTATTAATTAGAGAAAACTTCCTCAGTTACACGCTGGCTCATTTTTCCCCCCTACAAACATATGTTACAGTATGTTTTCTACTTGAGGTAATATCTATAAAATAATCAGCAAACACAAGAAAACATTGTCCTACAAATGGTCTAGAGCTTCATTCAGTCAGAGAATTAATTTTGCACAAAGATGAATAAAGTAACTGTACAGTGAATTGTATAAGAGTCACACAGCAAAGATAATAAAGCAGATGCCCTATCAGGAGATATTAAACATGCAGCCATTTTTCTGGGTCAAATAGCAATTTTCACAGAAAGCTAGATGATTTTTTGTCCCTTTATGGAAAATGTGAAGAGGGTTTCAGTTTGTCAAGAGCATTAGATTTGTTCTTTGTTGTTGACCTTTGCAGCCCTTCGCATCATCTGCCCTACTGAGGGGCCGGGTAAGAGAGGCTCCTCACACTGAACAATGCTAGGGAAGTTTGTTCCCACTGTGCCATGTGTTTAGTGTGGGTGTGATGAGGAATAATGATGGGAAATGATGAGAAATGATGACCTGGGTAACAGGAGAGTGAGTTGGAGCTTGATTGTGTCCCCTGTTGTCATCCTCTGATCCACATCTAGAAAGTAATCACGGATCTAATGATTGCCTCTTCTAGAAGCTTACAGTTAGTTATATATAACATCCAGCCAATGGCACTATAACCAGCATCTGCTCTAATGAAAAATGCCCTTAAAATTGTTAGAGAGTAAAATGGACTTTTCTCATTTCTGGCTGTTGGATCTTTATTCCTCTTGTGTCTCCTGAGTGTGTCTTCAAAACAATGCATTTTACATAAGATACATGTTCAACCTCAAAAAACTTTACATATTTTATTATTTTATTAATGATAGGTGCAAGGCTCTGTGACTTAAGGCAGGGCATGGAAGAATCAATACAATGTATAAGAACTCTCCAGGGCAAGATTATATGTCACCAGTTGAACTGGCCTTTCCTGGAGGTCAAATAGACCATGACATATGTGCTGATATTTTTAGAGTATAGAGGAAGTCCAGAGAAAAATTTCTCTCATCCAATGATGACTCTTAAGTTCCAATATTTCAGTAGGTACTCCCAGCCTGACACCCATACTTGGAATTACTATGAGAAATCATGCCTTGCAATGGGAAGGGAAGGAATGCCTGTCGAGGCTGAGTATGAAAGATATCACCAAGGGGGAAGAGCTCAGAATAAAGAGCTAAGAAGATAAAATTAGCCACTCTAGTTGATACTGCTGTTGATATAGGGGGGTCTATTCTGTCTTCCTCCATGGTAGCAATTCCAATCTGCTGAAGTTTCTGAAGGTCTCCTGCATGACTCAGATGGCTGACCTCATCCCAACTCCAGTTGTGGTTTTCCAAATTTCCTGGTTTGGAAGACACATCTGAGAATCTTGTTAAATATATTAATTATCAGACTCCTTTGTTGAAATTCTGATTTAGTAGATCTGAGTTGGGGTCTCATATATCTGTGTTTTTAACAAACACAGCAAATCTTTCCTGCCATTAGGGAAATTGTAATCAACACAGATTTAGACTCATTGATGTATGGCGAACCCCTGGCCTGTATCAGTCCAGGACTGGGCTAGTGACTTAAATTGGTTCAAGCTGACTGATGGGAAGATTTAATTTCAACTTAAAAAAAAAAAACCTTTTAAATGTTTATTTATTTCTGAGAGAAAGACAGAGCATGGGTGGGAGAGGGACAGGGAAAGAGGGAGATACAGAATCTAAAGTATGGTCCAGGCTCTGAGCTGTTAGCACAGAGCCTGATGTGGGGCTTTAACTCATGAACTGTGAGATCATGACCTGAGCTGAAGTCAGATACTTAACCAATTGAACCTCTCAGGTGCCCCTAATTTCAAGAGAGGTTTTAAGAGAGAATTCTTTTTCTATGTTTCAAGTTTTTTTTCAAGGTTTATGAGAGAGAATTTCAAGGTTTTTGAGAGATAATTTCTTTCTACTGTTCTTCCTGAACCGAGGGACATAGAGCCCCAGTTTTTGGTAGCAACTGTCTCAGGAAAGCAAGGATGTTCAACTTTTGGACAAAGCTGGTGTGTATTTGTGAGAGCAAAAAAAGAAAATGAACAAAAGATCATAATAACAAATACAGCCATAAGTCAAGTAGTCCTGAAGCCTGCCATGCTTCTGGACTTTTGTTAGATGACAGTCAATATCCTCATTTGTTAAATAAGTTGTATTTTCTATTCCTTGCAGATAAAAAACATTCTAATTGATATACCTATTTGTGATTTTTCAAGATATATACTCTTACCATTAGAAAAACAAAAATGTTGGAAAAGTATTTCTCAATTTGCTGCTATTATCAAGTACAATTAAAATAAACTATTTAGTCCATATCATATCTCTGATACTAAATTTAGCAGCTATGGATGAATAATCCATTTTTACAATTATGTCATGAACAGCATCTCAGGATCAGTTTCTACAATCCTTGTGTCTTTGCTATTTGTGATAAAGGAAAAAAAATATTGGTTAATAAATACACAGAGGCGTGCATATTTTAAAATAAATTTAGAGGAAAAAGTGATTAAATACCAAAGTAAGTATCTTTAGTCTATAGTTTTAAAGGTGAGATTTAATTTTCCTATGGAAAAGTGAAATGTTTTATAAAAATATTCACATATAGGGGGGTTGGTTAATGGCTGAGGAGTAGAGTGGCCCTAAGCTTGCCTCCTCCATTGAAAAGAGCTAGATAAATATCCAATCATTTTGGACACTCGGTAAATCAAGCTATGGACTGAGAGAACAAAGCTTCAGGTCTATAAACAGAAAAAACAACCACCTTGCAGACAGTTGATTTAGGGGGAGAAAAGAGCTGTGGGCATTGAAGAAGGGAGGGAGCCCAACCATTTGAGAGAGGGGAAAGAGAGAAAGTGAGAAAAAAGAGTGAAAACACATGCATGGGATTTCACAGGAAAAACTCTGCCCCAAAACCATTGACTGAAAAAAAGAGAGGGTTTGAATATTTAAGTTTTTTTTATGAACATCAGAGCACAGAATCTGAAGTTTCAGAGGTCAGCACCTGGTAGTGTTCTGCTGGGGATGGAGGGTGGAGACCTGGGAATGAGCAGCATGGGAGCATGAACTCCCCTGCTTGGAGTGAATTTGGTACAGGTGATATGGCCTCTACAGGGGCAAAAGACCCGGTGGGTGCCACTGAGCTAGTTGCCCCATTCACCATCACAGGAACAAAGATGTCAGTTGAGGGCAAGAAACCTTGGTGCTGGCTTTGTGCTGTGGTTTATCATAAACCCTGAACTGCTGCATGGTTGCACAACCATTTTCTGAGACAAGCCAGCACCAGCCACAGTGCAGTGAGACCCTCCTGTAGAGGGTCAGCATGGGGCTGCATTATGGGGGTCTCTGAAGTTTAGAGTTTTGAAATACAGCCATGCCTCAGATAAAACACAGGAGGGCTATGTTGCCTGGCAGGCAGACAGCTTGGACATAGGCAGTATACAGGTGGAGATCTGATGGAAACTGGGGACACAGGACAGGTGATTGTTTGCTCATCTGTGTGGATTTCCTGAGGAATGGCAGGCACGAGCTCCCTGCTACAGCAATGAGAAAGCAGAGAGAAGCCATTTTCACCCCTTGCCCATCAGCAGTGACTGACTGCAGTGAGCTAAACAGTGTCAAGTGGAGAGAAGAGTTGCTATATCAAGCTCCACCACCTTCCCTCTGCTGGGGTATCTCGACTAGGGCAAATAGGCCTGAGAATAATGGAAACATGCCTCTCCCCCAGCAAACAGCACAAACCACTCCTGTACACCAAGTCTACTGATTGTAGATGCTGCAAAACTTCAAATCTAGGGGAAATAGGATCTAACTTCCTTTTAATTTTTTAATATTTTAATTCTTAATTTTTAATGATCTTTTATATATATAATGTGTTTTTTGCATCTCGTTTCTTTTAACAACAGACCAAAACACACATAGGATCTAGTTTTTGGTTGTTTTTTTTTTTTCCTGAACAAAATGACACGAGGGAGGAATTCACTCCAAAAGAGAGAATAGGAAGTAGAAATTACAGCTAGGGATTTAATCAATACAAACGTAAGTAAGATCTCTGAACTAGAATTTAAAACAACAATTATAAGGTTACTAGCTAGGCTTGACAAAAGTATAGAAGACACTAGAGAATCCCTTACTGCAGAGATCAAAAAGCTAAAATATAGGCTGAAATTAAAAATCCTGTAACTGAGATGCAAATCTGAATGGATGCCATAACAATGAGGATGGACAAATCAGAAGATTGAATCAGTTGTATAAAAGATAAAATTTTGGAAAACAATGAAGCAAAAAAGAAGAGGGAATGAAAGGTATTGGATCATAAAGCTAGACTTAAGGAACTCAGCAACTTCTTAAAATGTAATAACATTTGTATCATAGGAGTCCCAGAAGATGAAGAAAAGAAAAAGGAGCAGACGGTTTATTTGAGCAAATTATAGCTGAAAACTTCTTTAATCTGGAGAAGAACCAATATTAAAGTCCAAAAGCACAGAAACTTCCATCAAATTCAATAAAAACTGGCCATCACCAAAACATATTGTATTCAAATTCACAAAATACAGAGACAAGGAAAGAACTCTGATAGCAGCAAGGGAAAAATGTCCTAACCTTCAAGGGAAGACAGATCAGGTTCTCAGCAAGTCTGTTCACAGAAACTTGGCAGGCCATGGGGTGCCTGGGTGGGTCAGTCAGTTGAGTGTCCGACTTTGGCTTAGGTTATGATCTCACGGTTTGTGGGGTCGAGCCCTGTGTCGGGCCCTATGCTGACAGCTAGCTCAGAGCCTGGAGCCTTTTTCAGATTCTGTATCTCCCTCTCTCTCTGACCCTCCCCTGATCACGCTGTCTCTCTCAGAAATAAATAAAACATTAAAAAAATAAAAATAGACTTGGCAGGCCAGAATGGAATGGCAGAATATATTCAACATGTTGAATGGGAAAAATATGCAGCCAAGAATACTTTATCCAACAAATCCATCATCCAAGCTAGAAGGAGAGAAAAGTGTTAAAGGAATTTGTGACCACTAAACCAGTTCTGCAAGACACATTAAAAGACTTTGTTGCTTTGGTCTTACTCCCCTCTAGGAGACCATCACCAGAGAACAAAGAACAGAGAACATCACCAGAAACACCAACTTTACAGGTAACACAATGTCATCAAATTAATATCTTTCAACAATCAATATGAATGTAAATGGGCTAAATGAGCCAATCAAAAGACAGGGTATCAGAATGGATTAAAAAAAGAAAACAAAACAGAAACAAGATCCATCTTGATGCTGCCTACAAGAGATTCACTTTAGACCTAAAGACATCTGCAGATTGAATGTGAAGGGATAGAAAATCATCTATTATGCTAATGGACATCAAAAGAAAGCTGAAGTAACCATGCTTACATCAAACTAGATTTTAAACCAAAAACTGTAACGAGAGTTGAAGTAGAGCATTATATCATAATTAAGGGGTCTATACATCAAGAAGGTCTAACAATTATAAATATTTATGCCCCAACTTGAAGCACCCAAATATGTAAATCAATTAAAAACAAACATAAAGAAACTCAGGATAATAATACAATCATAGGGGACTTTAATACTACACTCACAGCAATGGGCAGATCATTTAAGCAGAAAAGAGAAAATACCCAAATAAATAAAATCACAGATAAAAGAAGAGAGCTCACAATCAATACCACCAAAATACAAATAACCATACGAGAATATTATGAAAAATTACATGCCAACAAAAACTGGGCAATCACAAAGAAATGGACAGATTCCTAGAAACATACAAACTATATAAACTGAAACAGGAAGATATAGAAAATTTGAACAGACCCATAACCAGTAAAGAAATTGAATCAGTAATCAAAAATCTCCCAACAAACAAAAGTCCATGGCCAGTTGGTTTCCTAGGGGAATTCTGCTAGACATTTAAAGAAGAGTTAATACATATTCTTCTCAAACTGTTCCAAAAAAATATAAATAGAGGAAACTTCCAAACTCCTTCTACCATTGATTCCCAAACCAAAGACCCCACTATAAAGGGGTCCAATATACAGTCCAATATCCCTGATGAACATGGATGCAAAAATTCTCAACAAGAAACTAGCAAATTGAATCCAACATTACATTAAAAGAATAATTCACCACTATCAAGTGAGATTTATTTCTGGACTGCAAGAGTGGTTTAGTTTCTCAAATCAATCAACATGATATAACACATTAATAAAAGAAAGAGGAGGAACCATATGATCCTGTCAATAGATTCAGAAAGAGAAATACAGCACTCATTCTTGATAAAAACTCTCAGCAAAGTAGGGACAGATAGAACATACCTCAACATCATAAAGGCTGTATACAAAAAGACCTACAGCTAATATCCTCAATGGGGAAAAGCTGAGAGCTTTTCTTCTAAGGTCAGGAACAGGACAGGAATGTCCACTCTCACCATTACTGTTTAACATAATACTGGAAGTCCTAGCCTCAGCAATTAGACAATGAAGAAATAAATTGCATCCAAATTGGCAAGGAAGAAGTCAATCTTTCTCTGCAGACAACATGATACTCTATGTAGAAAACCTGAAAGACTCCAATATGAATTGCTAAAACTATGACATGAATATAAAAGTGTTGCAGAGTATAAAATCAGCATACAAGAATGTGTTGTTCTATACACCAACAATGAAGTGGCAGAAAAAGAAAAAAATAGATCCCATTTAGTTATACCAAAAACCATAAGATACCTAGAAATAAACATAACCAAAGAAGCAAAAGATCTGTACCCTGAAAACTATAGACCACTTATGAAAGAAATTGAAGAGGATACAAATAAATGGAAAGACATTCCATCCTCATGGATTGGAAGAACAAACATTGTTAAAATGTCTACACTACTCAAAGCAATCTACACATTTAATGCAATCCTTATCAAAATACTGCCAACATTTTTCACAGAGCTATAGCAAACAATCCTAAAATTTGTATAGAATCACAAAAGATCCTGAATAACCAAAGTTATCCTGAAAAAGAAAGGTAAAGCTGGAGGCATCACAATTCCAGACTTCAAACTGTATTACAAAGTTGTAGTCATCAAGACAGTATGGCACTGGCACAAAAACAGAAACATACATCAATGGAACAAAATAGAAAACCCAGAAATGGACCCACAACCATATAGTCAATTCATCTTCAACAAAACAGAAAATAATACCCATTGGAAAAAAGACAGTCTTTTCAACAAATGGTGTTGGGAGGACTGAACAGCAATATGCAGAAGAATGAAACTGGACCACTTTTTTACACCATATACAAAAATAAATTCCAAATTGATGAAATACATAAGTTTGAGACAAGAAACCATCAAAATCCTAGAGGGGAAAACAGGTAACAACGTCTTTGATGTCAGCCACAGCAATTTCTTTTTTTTCTTTTTTAATGTCTTTATTTTATTTTGAGAGACAGAGACAGAGAGTGAGTGGGGTAGGGGCAGAGACAGAGGGGGACACAGAATCCGAAGCAGGCCCCAGGTTCTGAACTGTCAGCACAGAGCCCAATGAGGGGCTCAAACCCACGGACTGTGAGATCATGACCTGAGCTGAAGTCAGACACCTACCTGACTGAGCCACTCAGATGCCCCCACAGCAGCTTCTTACTAGACAAATTGCCTGAAGCAAGAGAAACAAAAGCACACAAGAACTTTGGGGACTTCATCAAGATAAAAAGCTTCTGTACAATGAAGGAAACAATCACCAAAATAAAAGGCAGCTTATAGAATGCGAGAAGATATTTGCAAATGACATATCTGTTAAAAGGTCAGTATTCAAAATCTACAAAGAATTTATCAAACTCAACACTCAAAAAACAATCCAGTTAAAAATGGGCAGAAGACATGAATAGACAGTTTTCCAAAGAAGACACCCAGAAGGCTAACAGATACATGAAAAGATGCTCAATATCACTCATCATCAGGGAAATACAAATCAAAACCATGATGAGATACCACCTCACACCTGGTGAGGATGTGGAGAAAAGGAGAACCCTCTTACACTGTTGGTGGGAAAGCAAACCGGTACAATCAGTCTGGAAAATAGTATGGAGGCTTCTCAAAAAGTTAAAAATAGAACTACCTATGATTCAGCAATTGCACTCTGAGTACTTACCCAAAGGATACAAAAATATGGATTCAAAGAAGTACATATACCTTAATGTTTACAGGAAGATTATCAATAACAGCCAAACTATGAAAGAGCCAAATGTCCATCAACTGATGAATGGACCAAGAAGCATATATATATATATTTTTTTGAATATATGTACATATATACATATATAAGAATATTACTCAGCCATTAAAAAGAATGAAATCTTGCCATTTGCAACAATGTGGATGCAGCTAAAGTGTATTATGATAAGCGGAATAAGTCAGTCTTATAAAGACAAATACCACATGATCTCACTCATATGTGGAATTTAAGTAACAAAACATGAATATATGGGAGGGGCCAAAAATAGAAAAAAGAAACAGAGAAACAAACTATAAGAGACCCTTAAAGATAGAGAACAAATGGAGGGAGGTGGGTGGGGTTGGGTTAGATGGAGGATGAGTATTATGGAGGGAACTTTTTATGCTGAGCACTCAATGTTGCATGTAAGTGATACATCACTGAATTCTCCTCAAACCAGTATTGCACTGTATGTTAACTACCTGGTATTTAAATACAAACTTGAAAAGTAAAAAAGAATATAACTCAAACAAAAAAATATGTATAATGCTCATCTTAGCTGTGAGATCTTTTCTAGAGCACAGCCTCTGTTGATTGACTCTGGATGATGTAGGTATCACATTCCCTATTCCATATCTATGTGCATTTTGATGCTTGCATACTATTAGTGGGCAAGGTTTGTTTTGTCCTTTTCCCTAAATGTTTTGTATCCAGTAGGTTACACATAAAACTGATAAGATGCTGTGGGGGCAAAAAAAGACTGTAAATCTGACCCTTCAATACATTTCATATATAAAAATACATCTGTTGGATGGGAATGGCTGTCGATCGTATAAGGGTTACAAGGACAACAATTTCTGCTTACTAATAACGAGTCTGAACCTGTGTGAATATTGAGATGTAAAGTTTAAGGATTGTAAAGGAACGGCAGTTTTCGATTCCACGTAGAGCAGACACCAGGACCCACCGTTGTGTCTGATTGCATGTGTGCTCCTTAAAGGAAATTGTGCATGTGTGCATCTGCATTTTCTCAAGTGCTTTTGTGTATACAGGTGACATACAACACTTTTGGGCCTGTACAGCTTGCCTGAAGGACACACCTTGACTGTGCACAACACAGAGAAGATCCTCCCTCACTTTGAAAGGGTCTGTAGGGTTGTCCTCAGCAGTTAACTGGTGGTAATCAGTTTCCCACAGAATTATCACTGGTGCTACTGGTTTGAAGCCCAACCTCAAGGCGAACACCTAAATTCCTACTCTTCCACTGAGCACTGAGACTCACTAGCAATGATTTATAGGTATGGATTCTCAGAAATAGTTGAAACTGAAAATCTTAAGAAAATACTGGAAGTATCAAGGAGATGACAGGGAAACACGATATCTTGAAGGACTAATATAAATATGACTTTCTTCGTATTTTTCTTTCTTTTTTTTTCCCACTGAGGAAACATGGGACATACTAATTATGTTTACAAGACAGGGTGGTCGTGTATGGTACTAAGTACCCTGCATAGTTTTGACACTTCAACTTTTCCCCAACTCAAGACTTAAAACTATGATTTGCCCATGGACGAGTTAACAATGTTTGACACAGATCAGCAAACAAAAAACCAAACTGGCCGGTATTGGATCTCCCGATCTCCTAGTAAGGTTTCAGGTATGAGGAAGATAAGATTGATAGGTGATGTTAACCAGTAGAATGAGTATTTCCCTCTCTGATCCTTGAAGTAGGGAGGGGGAAGAAGCTGGGAAGAAACTGTTAGAAGGAGTTAAAAGCAGGATTCTAACCTATTTTAACCCCCAACCCATGAGTACTATTGGAAGAGGGGAAGAAGATAGGAACACAAAAGGATTTCCCTTGTAATTTGGGGGTTCAGTGTAGGTGTGACATCCTTGATGATGACTTTTATACACAGGAAAAATCATCCAGAAGCTTCTTTTTTTAAACTATGACTTGTTTCATTGATATTTCAAAGTAAATCTAGTTCTTCCTTATGCTTTGAAGCCCAAGTTACAAATCTTATGATTTTATTTATTATATGTTTATTAGTATAGAAAATTTTAATAACCTCTAAGGGAGATTTTACAACTTGGTTAATTAAATTATTTTAAGAACTCTAAACTGCATTACATATCTAGTATATTTGGTTTTGTTTTTAAGTACTTTGTCTAACAAACAAACCTTCCCAAGTGTCAAAATACATCTTATAAATCTCATAAGTTAAATGTGTATGTATTTTAGTAATTATATTATAACAATTTAAAATCTCTTAAATATTCTAATACTGTTTTTACACTTGGTCAAATATTCTTGTACCTCTCAGCCTAAAACTCTAAGTCTAAATCCATAACTCAATTGTATACTTAAATTGGAAGCATAAGGATGATTTTTAGATGCCCTAATATTCCAAATACTCTTAAAGATTATAAGCAATTAAAACAATCAATGTATAGAGGCTATTCCCAAAACTAACAGAAAATATTAATATTATAAGCATTATTTTCACTTTCATTTCTCTTCTTCAGTTCTTTAAATGTGGTCCGAGAACTCGAAGCACCAGCATCACCTAGACAACTGTTAGAAATGAGAACTGTCAGGCCCCACCCCAGATCTCCTGAATCTGAAATTGTCATGAGATTCAGCAATTTGTGTCTTAATAAGACCTACTGGTCATTCTGATGCATGCTGAAGTCCAATAACTACAGCTATATTTAATTCTAAAGCTCCTCAAGGGTAAGGCATTCACTATAAAAATAATTAAACTATCCCAAGTAGTTGGGGTTACCTTCTAAAGTGAATTTAGGGTGAACTTCTCAGCTCGCTGAGGTTGTATATTAATAATTTATTTTCTTTGTTTCTTTGTTTCTTTCGCAGGAAATGTGGAACATTAGTTATCTCAGGTGACTTATCAGGTGCATTAGGTGTCTCAGGTGATTTTTCAGGTGTATGTTACATTTGGAGACCTCATGTCTACTAGTTCATGATCCTCAAACATAGTTATTGCACAGCTCACATCTGCTGGGCTCAAGTCACACATTAGTTATTTATGAAATCTAATGTAAGTTGGCACTTCCCATCTAAGCAACTTCACCACTTGATCAGATTCAAATCTTTTTTTGCTTGATCTTGGTCTGGATTTTTTTTTTCGTGCATTTTTTCTCACCTGCAGGGCTACAATTCTTATAGGTATTTAAATGATATCTACTTTGATTCTTAAGTGATATCCACTTTGAGTCTGTCTGTCTCTAAAGTTTTTGTGCCTCTCCAGACTCAGCATCAAAATTATGCCAGTAATGGGAAAAATCAGGAGTAAGGCTTATGAATTGTTTTTATTTAAAAAAATTTTAAGTGGGGACTTACAAAGATATCCCAAACCACAAGAATGGAAGGCATGGTAGATCAGGTGTCATGGCATCCAAAGGCATTATTTATAATAATAATTTTAAAAAAGGAATGGTACCCACCTGGAGTTATGCAATAAAACAGCCTCTTTCTGAACAGGAGTGGGCAGAGAATCCAAATTTCCATTAGCTTCTAGGGAGTCCCCAGTGGAAGTTAGGATTAGCTGTGAGAGAACCCAGAGGCTTGCCAGGGAAAGGGATGCTAGGACAGGTGACCATGTTTGAGAGACAGAGTGCTATAATATACCCTGTGGAGTTAGGAAGAGAATATGGCTCATCTCGGAAGGAATTCCAGGCCAGGGAGCTGATTTCTGGTTACCACTATGGGGAGCTGGGAGTGGTATGGTAGCGAGAGGGAGGATGCACTGAAAACATCTGTGTAGAATTGCTGACAAGATGAGCTACATCTGGGGTAAACAGCCAACATATGAGCAAGCTAGAACAAAACCACAAAGCAGAAAATAAACACCATGAACAAGTATGGAAAGAAGAAAGGAAAAAGGAAGTGGAAAGTACATTGTAAGAGTGAAGTCTATAACCTTCCATCCTTAGTAAGTTCTTCCGTAGTTTGACAACCAAAAAGGTCCTGGCTTGTTCTCACCATGTACCTAAAGGGAATCCGACATCTGATGGTGCTATGCCCACCACCCCCCGCCATTTACCCAAAAATCCTGATCTCACAGTCAGCTCTCTTAGACTAGGGACTAGCCTTTGTGTAAATGATACAGGCAATTATGGGGAAACTCCTACTAACTAGTTAAATCAATGAACGTCTTATTTCAGTTATAAATATGAATCAGTAACCATAGATCATAAAACGTTTGGGAAAAACTAATAGCCTGAAAGAGATCATAATCAACAAGTCAAGTAACCACAATAGAAATGAAGATAACACAAAAGGTTAAAGATAATTTTTAAAAATTAGTAAATTCAGAGGACTTCAAGAAAATATAGTATTCATAAGCACAAGAACTGCCAGCCATGAAAAGCAGGTAATTAGAGGGCAAGAAAGAGTACAAACACATTAATTTGTACTCTTTTCTTACAAGAGTACAATTTGTACTTGCTGAAATAAAACACACACAGGCTAAACTGATGGAATGGACAGAGCTAAGACTATCAGTGATCTGAAGGAAATTTCCCAGAGTAGAGAATAAAAAAGAATTTGGGAGAATTAATAAGAACAAAAATTGAAAAGCAAATTAATAAAAAAACTATTTCTTGAACTGAACACACACGTACACACCTTTGGATGTGAGATGCATGCAACATGCCAGGCACATGTAAAGAATACTGATCCAAATCTGGATATATCTTGGTAAAAGTTATGAACTTCAAGGAGAAAGGAAAACTCTGAAAATTTCTAGAGAGAAATATTAGATTATTTATAAAACAGAGAATCACACTGGTTTTAGTGTCACATATAACTTGGGAAATCAGGAGAAAACCTGGGTCAAACCCTTCAAAGTTCTGAAAGGAAATGCTTCTGAATCTAGAATTCTATACTCAGATAGTATTAAAAAGTAAGAGTTGTTAAAAGATACAGTGAGGTTGCGCTTGGATGTTTTAGTTGGTTGAGCATCTAACTCTTTGATTTTGGCTCACATCATGATACCAGAGTCATGGGATCAAGCCCCACATTGGGTTCCATGCTGAGCTGAGCATGGAGCCTACTTAAGATTCATTCTCTCTCTCTCTCTCTCTCTCTCTCTCTCTCCCTCCCTCCCTCCCTCCATCCCTCCCTCCCTCTGCCACTCTCCCCTGCCCATGCCCTCTCCCCTTCTAAAGAAAGAAAAAAGATAAAGTGAGGCAAATTAAGAATTTTAAGAGTTTGAGTGAAAATTGATTTGAATCAGGCAACATCAAATCTAGCAGAAAGGTGGTCTAAGGAGCTATACAGAAATGAAAGCGTTTTATAGGCAGGAGGGGGAAAGAACAAGGAAGTTATATGAGGCCAGAGAATGGGTTTGTTATTACAAGGTCACTTTCCTTTAGGGGATAGTAGGGGTCTGTCCGGCAGATTACCTAACCAAGGAGTGGAGATTGGGTACTTCTTGATTGACTGGTTTCAGATTCCATTTCTGGGACAGCCAAAATTTGTAATTAAGTTGTTTTGCTTTGGGGATATAAAACGTAGCATAAGTGACTTTAAATTGGGCCTTTTGTCCTGTTTTTAACAGGTACAACAGAGATCAATTCAAACATGCAGTGAGTTTTGGAAAAATTTGCTTTATAGGCCAAAATCAATCGATCAGGGGCACCTGGGTGGCTTAGTCGGTTAAGCGTCCGACTTTCGCTTAGGTCATGATCTCGCGGTTCGTGGGTTCGAGCCCCGCGTCGGGCTCTGTGCTGACTGCCAGCTCAGAGCCTGGAGCCTGTTTAAGTCTGTGACTCCCTCTCTCTCTCTGCCCCTCCCCTGCTCACGCTGTCTCTCTCTCTCTGAGAAATAAAAAAAAAGAAAAATCAATCGATCAATCTAACAAAGGAAAAGACGAAGATAAAAGATAAGAAGCAGGGATGATAAATCTTGTAAAACTTGTTAAGTTTAATAACTAGATTAAACAATATTTGGTATAATAGTAATTCTCTTGTGAAAGGATTTCTAAAGCTGTGTGGACATGTAAAAATATTAATAATAATATCAATGAAAATTCCAAGTATTTTGAATAAAATATAGGTGGGGAATGGAGAGTAAACAATAAAATCATGTACTGATTATATAGTTTTAGCACTAGAGATATTTTAAACTTTAGAATTTGATTGAAAAACAGTTATGCTTTTTTTTTTTTTTTAATGAGAGCTAATACATTCAGAGTAACACAGTAAATTCCTCCACTCACTTAATAAATAATTATTGAATACCTGTTCCACACCGGGCACTGGGCTCAGTGGATACAATAGGGAGATGTGACCTTGCCCGTTGGAGCCTAGGATACACTGCGGCAAATTAGGGACCTGTCAAAGGAAGCTCAGGGCAGTACAGGAGCACACAGGAGGGGTACCTGACCTAGAAATAATTTCCTTATTCCTTTAGGAAATTATGGCTAAGATGAGATTAGAAGAAGTTATCCAGGGAAAGAAAGAAATGTATGCATGAGAGAGTTACAGTGAGGGAGCTCATAGTGTTTTTAAAGAACTGGAACAATTTGAGGCTGGCTGGAATACAGGGTCAGTGGAGTACAGATGCAGGAGATGAAGCAGAAGACTCAGGCAGGGCCTGGATCATGCCAGTCTTTCTACCCTATGTGGGAACAGTAGTAATAGGCACTGAAATATTCTTCAGCAGAGAAAAGAGTGGCATGATAGATTTGCATATTAGAAAGTTAAGTCAACTTCTGGTTAAACATGGTAGAAATACATCCTTTTCCAAAACCAATAAAATTTTGCCATAAAGAATGCATTTAATGTACCTTGGGTTTGTAATTTTGGGTGCACATCTCAGTTCTGTCATTTACATAGCTGTGTGATCTTGAATATGTGTCTTAGCCTCTTTGAGCCTTAGTTTTTGTCTTATAAAGGAAAATACTGATATCTTCCCTGCAGGGATTTTGTGGAGTCAAGAGCTACAAATGAGAATCTAATGTGAAAACATTAAGCACAGTGCTGGCTACATGTGGGATCTTTTGTTCCAAGTAGCGGAAGCCCATCTTAAACTAGGTGTGACATCAAAGGGAGGCAATGGTGAGAACACGTGGGCACATCTCAGAAGCCATGGAGGAGAATGAAGCTTAGCTTCGGTAATACCTGGAATCGGATTTGAACACTAAAAATCTTGCACCTCTCATCCATACGTTGACTTCCTTCCCATTCCCTCAGGCCTGAGTGCTTGCACTCTTCAAAAGCTTACAGTTGACATTTCTTCTGCTCAAAGTCACAGTCAGGCTGAGTTGTAATATCTTAGTTTTGTTTCCAAATTTCTAGGAAGGGAGTTTTCTTTGCTCATCTTAGTCCTGGTGTTTTTTCTATACCCAGTGAACTGTGCCAGTGGGTAAGTTAATGTACTAATATGGGCATGAGGATATATCCCAGGATAGGAGTAATTCTTGAAAAAGAGACATAATAGGACTTCAACAGAAAGCACGTGGCCCACACAAATGATAATAATTCAAGAAAAGTTTCTATAAAAAGTGGCTGACCACAAAAATGTGGGCAAATTGGAAAACTCTAAGGGATTATGCACAGACCTGGGCTAGCCGCATCTCTAAACTGTTAAGGATGAGAGGAGAGAGAGTTGACTAGAGCCCAGAATGAGATAGGTGGATAGTCCAGGCTGCCTTCAGAGAAACAGTAACCTTGTGTTCAGGGACATGGCCAGCCCAGGGCAACCTCATGAGGAAAGACTTGGGAAATATGCACCTTCCATACCTTGTCTCCCACATCGTGTCAGAACTCCTCATTGGCTAAAACAACATGGAAGCCCAAAGGCACAGGAATCTGTTAATACCTTTCACACAGGTTAGCCTCTGGGACAAAGACAGCAGAGGAGAGAGTCTGTCTGCCTCAGGGAGTTTCAGGCAGATGTAATAGTTAATGTCCTCTACGCTGTCATATAGAATATTCTTATTAAACTTTAATTTCTGTCTTCCAAAGCAAAATCCACATATTCAGAATATATGTGTGTATGTATTCATAAATATATACATATATGTATATTCTACACACATATACACTGACTGTTGTTTGGACATTGACTAATTCCATCCATTGACTGATAGACAATAAATTACATTTTTTAAACATGAGTGGTAGAAGTTTCAGTTATGTAACCACCAGGGTTGGTGTTTATTGAGTCTACTTGACATAGAAACTGATTCTCTCAGATCCCTAAGTATTTAAAATATCAGAGGTCAGTCTTTGGTTGGAAAATTTGGTGAGCAACATAGATCTTTAAAAACAAGTGCACTAAGATAAATATTAAAAAATTGTAATTTTCTGAGCAATTTCATGTATCTTGGCTAACACTGCTTATATGTTAGTGAATGATGAGTATTTTATTCAGAATTTTAGTATAGACATTTTTGAGAATTCTAGTCCTTCATAATTTAGTATCTAAGCATTACTTTCAATTGATTTAGATTGTTTAAAAATATAACTTCATCATATATTTGGGATAAATCTATACATTCTGTGACTATTCTAAAAATAATGAATTCATAAGGAAAGTGAGAGAAAAAAGCCAAAAAGCTTTAAAGTGATTTCTCTGTTGGAATAAACCATATGAGAAATCTAAAACAGCTCTTCATTTCTTCATTTTAAAAATAATAGAGTGGGGGTACCTAGGTGGCTCAGTTGGTTGGGCATCTGACATTGGCTCAGGTCATGATCTCGCAGTTTGTGAGTTCGAGTCCTGAGTCGGGCTCTGTGCTGACAGCTCAGAGCCTGGAGTCGGCTTCAGATTCTATGTCTCCTACTCTCTCTGCTCCTCCACTGCTCATGCTCTGTCTCTTTCTGTCAAAAATAAATAAGCATTTAAAAAATTTTTTTAAAAATGGTAAGAGTCTCATTTTTAATTAGATTGTATGAAATGGTGGGCATTTGAATTACGAACACTAACAGAGTAGGAAGTTTTGTTTTGTTTTGTTTATAAATTAATCTCTATAACTGCCACAGAAATGAAAGGTAAAGTTAGGACAAGAACTACTGAATGAAATACATGCAAGTTATTCTAAAAGGAAAATCTTATCAATCTAATGGTTCTGAGTCTAGATTTCTATATAAATGAATGGAATTACACATGCAATAATACTGGAATGAAATTTTAAGATTAAGAAGAAAGAGATTCAAAATTAACAACCTACTTACCAACTTCTAAGCTTAAAAAATACTCTTATCTTTTTTCCCATCCTACCCTGTGGGTCCTTCTTAACTTTAAAAATAACACTCTCATCCTTATTCTTTGAATTGGTGTTTATAGCTATTGAAAGGTTAATGTGGCATTTTCCTTAGACTAGTTGTTGATGTTTACAAATGAATGTATTTTTTAAAATGTTTTAGGTCAACCAGGGAGGTGAACTCAGGTAAGCCAAAGGCAATGTCCTTTGGGAACAAGGAAGGAGCTTTAAAAACATAGCCTATTATAATCGCTTTTCTGTCTCAGGTAGAAGAAATTCCAGACTTTTCTGGAAAGCACTGGCTTTTAATTATTTATGGTCTTGGTTTCTTAACATGTCAATTTGGCCTTTCTATGATATTTGTTGCTTACTAAAAATTTTTTTTAAGATCCAGAAGACATTGGAAAGGCTGCTGGCTTATAAATATCTTCCAGATATTAGAAAAGTCACAAATAGTCTTGCCCGTTCAGATGAAGTATCCAAGGCTAGGGCTGGAAGTGTGTGATTCCATCATCAAAAAAATGCAATTGATTGAGCCACAGTATCTCACTGTGTTTGGAAGGCTCATTAATGTACAACCTTTGATAAGCAACCATCTAGGTCTGAACCAGACTTACCAAAGAGAACAACAGACTGATGAGTGTTATGCAGCCTGACTCCTTGTATTGCGGGCAATGCAATTTAATAAAAATGGCCCTTAGCTCTGATTTCATCAAACGAAACCTAGATCCTGGTTACTTGTAGACTATTGCGTTAAACCTAGTTTCATTTAAGTCTATATGGAAATAGAGGTACATGACCAATTTTATATATAAAGAAAATATAATGCATTTATAAAATTAAAACTGAGTTTTTATATTTTTGAGCAATATACAATTGAGAAATGCTCACAATATAAGACTGAATTAGAAAATCAAGAAGCAAAATAGTATTTAAGGTAAGATCCTAGTTTTGCTAAAATACAGTTTAAAATTTACTGTAAACTAAATATTAAAACATAGAAACTTTATATGGTAAGAATAGGGAAAAATTTCTTCTTTATATTCCTCTATATTGTAATTTATTTTACTATGAATTAACAGAATTATTTTTATAATCAGAAAAGAAGTAAATGTTTAAAAAAAAGAAAAATAGAAAGATCTGAAATCGTATACACACAATTCATTTAAAAATATTTAACCATTCTAGGTAACTGTTTCAAGAACAGATGCTATGAATAAACAACCCTACCACAAATTCTACTGGAATTAGAGCTTATATTAGAGAAACTGTATGCATGTTGTTTATAATTAAAAAAACAGCAGTACAAAGTAGCCCTCTGGTTTTGTAGCTTGTGATTCAAAACCAATCATTTTCTTATTCAACATTAATAAATACTCCTATAATTACTATCATATTAAGAATAGAAAAATGTACTTGTTCACTCCTTGAAAAATACAAACTCCAAAGCCTTGTGACTGCTTCTGTTTTATGAAAGCGGTCCATAGTGACTCATTGTTCTGTTCCAGACACCCTGGAATAGAGCCAACATAAGATATTAATAAAGAGTAAGTACTGAGCAAAATAATTTAGTTATCAGTTGTTGGCTCCTTCCATTTTAAACTACATAAATCTTTATTCCAAGGGCACAAAGGCATCATTTTACTAAAGCTGGCAAATAACTGCTTACATATCTTCCTATAGAATAATTAGAATTTGTCTTATCCATTTACATGAGTTTTTGTTTGGCCTGTTAAAGGCATTGTCTATCAGAGTTGTGGCAAGTATTTTCCTATATTGCTGAATAATATTTAACTCTATTTATGATACTTTAAAAGATATATAATTTATTTCTTTTATAGCTTCATATCCATTGGCCTTTTCCTGTGTTTTGTACTGATTTTATTAATGGATTCAACAAATATTTACCACAGAAAAATGGGGCACCTGGGTGGCTCAGTTGGTTAAGTGTCTGACTTCAGCTCAGGTCATGATCTCATAGTTTGTAGGTTTGAACCCTGCGTCGGGCTCTGTGTTGACAGATCAGAGCCTAGAGCCTGCTTCAGTTCTGTCTCCCTCTCTCTTTCATTGTCCCTCCCCTACTCATGCTTTCTTTCTTTCTCTCAAAAATGGATAAATAAACTTAAAAAAAACCCAAATATTTACCACATACTATGACAGGTACTCCTGTGTGCTATATAGATGCAACAGTAATCCAAAATCACAAAAACCCCTGTCCTCATTGAGCTTACACTTTTATAGAGGGGGGACAGAAATAAATAAGTAAAACAGACCCAAGTTTTGTGTCACCTTAAGGTTAAATAATTTGGGGGCTATCTTTTTTTTTTTTAAGTAGTCTCTATGCCCAGTGTGGAACCTAACGTGGGGCTTGAACCACAACCCTGAGATTAAGCCCTGAGCTGAGATCAAGAGTCGAATGCTCAACCAACCAAGCCACCCAGGTGCCCCATGTCTTGAAGAGAAAGAATAGAAAATTAGGCATAGAATCTTGGAAGGGACCTGGACAAATGATGAGTTTCTGAATACATCACATGAGAAAGAGGGCTGGGGAGGCAAATAAACTGGAAGAGAAGACTGGGAAGTGCTAGGGCAGAGATAGATCTCACAGCTTTTTTTTGGGTGGTCAGAGAAGATCAAATTTTTGAGAAGATCCAATTTTAACAAAGACCCAGAGAAAAGATGGGAGCATGCCAAGGGCATCTTCTGGGGCAAAGCATACCAGGAAGAAGAAAGAAAATACAAATCTGTACTGGGTGAGCATGCCTGTTTTATTCAAGGGTAGAAAAGGAGTTTAGTGGGGCAGGAATAGAGGGAACCCAGGAGAAAGTAACAGAAAAGGAGCTGTAGAGGTAACAAAAGAGAAATTGTAGGAAAGGGAGAGCAGGCCTCTATAAATTTTCTTGGTTTTTGTCCCTGAGTGAGGGGAAGCCACTAGAAGTAAAATGGTCTGACTTATGCTTTCATTCAGGTCATTAAGAATAAGCCATAGAGAAAAGGATGCAAAAAGGGAGAAGGATGAGGATATTAGTGTCCAATCAAGAGATTATGGTAGATTTTACTAGCCTAGTAGTGGGGATGAAGAAATGTCATTTGTTTCAGAATATGTCTTGAAGGTAGAACTGATAAGATTTCCTGGAATATTGGATATAGGTTGTGAAACAGACAGACTTTAAAGGAGAGTTACAAGTTTCATCTTGAGTAAACAAACTTGGAATTTTTAATTAATGAGATGAGTAACTCTCTCAGAATAAGCTTGTGGATATAAGATAAATGAAAAAAATACATTTGGGGGTATACTGAATTTTAGATGCCCATTTGAAATACTAGTAGAGGTTGTCAAATGTGCATTTGGGGTACAGTGGAGAAGTCTAGATTGGATATGCACATTTGAACATCATCAGCATATACCTGGAATTTACAAACCATGGTATATGTGAGCTTTATGGACCATCATTTTGAACTAACCTAAGGAGTATGTAGATACAGAAGAAAACAAGATCTGAGAATTGAGCGCTTGGAGTGTAAGCCAATGTTTAGATTACAGAGATGTGAAGGAATCAGCAAGAGAGAATGTGGTAAATAGAATAATGGCCTTTCATAGATGTCCACATCCTAATTTCCCAAAACCCGTGAATATATACCTTACATGACACAGAGATATTACAGATTTAAATTAAATCTCTTGAGATGGGGAATCTTGCCTGGATTATCCCCATAGGTCCAAAGTTATCACAAAAGTCCGTATAAGAAGGAGGTAGGAAAGTCAGAATCAGAAAGAGATGTGATGACAGAAGCAGACATTGGAGCGAAATGATTTTTCAAAGAGGACATAAGCCATGGAATGCAAGAACCTCTAGAAGCTGGAAAAGGCAAGGAACCAGTTCTTCTCTAGAGACCCCAAAAGGCTTTACTTCTTGATAGTAGCAAGGGAGCCCATGTTGGACTTTTGACTTCTAGAACTGTGGGATAATAAATTTGTATTGCTTTGGACTACTAAATTTGTAATAATTTGTCATAGCAATAACTGGAAACAAGTATAAAGACTGAGAAAGGACCAGTTAGTGAAATAAGTAGGGAAATAAGACAGTGCCATCTCCTAGGGACGAAATGAGGAAAGTGTTTCAAGAAGGAAGAAGTGATCAACTATTTTTAATGCTGCTTATAGGTGAGGTAAGATAAAGCCTGAGAAATAATCATTGTATTTAGCAGTATGGAGGTCATAGATGACCTTGACAATAGATTTAGTAGAGACATTATGGGAAAGTCAACTTGGAATTGACTTAAATAAAGAATAGAGGGAAAGAATTCTTTTCTCTCCTTTTGAATGAGAATATCTACAGTCTCCATGCCACTGGAATAAAAGGAAACAACTATTAACACACACAACAACTTGTTTGGTTCATAAGGATATAGTGAAGAAATCAGAAGCTGAGTAGCTTCTAGTTTACACGTATAGAAAAACAATAATAAAATCATTCAAAGAAATAATATATACTCTATTATTCCATTTAGATAATGTTCTTGAAATGACAAAATGATAGAAATGGAGAACAGATTAATGGCTTCCAGGAATTGGGAGGGAAGGTGGGAGAAAGGAGATAGGCGTGGGTAACAATGAGAATTTTGGAGATGAAACTATTCTCTGACTGTGGTGGTAGATACACCATCTACACATGGGATAAAACTCCATACACCTACACACACACAAACACACATGAGCATACACACATGAGCACATGTAAACTGGTGAAAACTGAATAATGTCAATGGCTTGTATCACTGTCAATTTCCTGATTAAGATATTATGCTATAGCTATTCTGATATTAACATTGGGGAAATTGAATGAAAGGTATATTTTATAACTCTAGGATGATTTCAAAGTAAAAGTTAAAAAAAGTTTTAAAAGTTTTTTTAAAACCTTTAAAAGTTGAAAGAATCGTAGAAATAAATTCAAAGTAAATTGACTAAATTTGCAAGTTAAATGGCAAGAATTCTTCGGGTAGATTAAGAAATAATCCATCTGCCTGTGTTTTATTTATAAAAGACCTACTTAAGGCATAAAAGACACAAAAATGTGAGTGTAAAAGAATCGAAAATTATATTTGAGGTAAATACTAAACAAAGAAAGCTGATGTCACTATAATAATATCAAACAAAATAGACTTTAAAGCCAAATGCACTCTTTAGGAAAAAGAAGGTTATAGCAAATTGATTAAAGGAGCAATTCACCACAATGTATTCAACAGTGTTGCCCCCAAATATATGAAGCAAAATGAACTGATTTACAAAAAATGATAATCAAAGCTATAATTATGGTATATTCTAACATAGTTCTTTATGGAATTTTCAGATCTACCATATACAAATTAAGTAGATATATGTGTGTGTGTGTGTGTGTGTGCTATATATAAATGGCTATATATATATATATTCCTTATATGTATACATTAAGCATATATAAGATCTATAAAAAGAAGTTACAAAGTTAACATACATAGAAGCCTGTACCCAAGAATTAAAGTATATATTTTTTCAAGCATATAAGGAACTATTAACTAATAACAACACATTTAGGGATAAAATAAAGCATACTGATAATGCATGTGCATAGAATGTAGTAAAATTAAAAGTTAGGAAAACATGGCAAAAAAATCACCATATATTTGGGAATAAAATAAATTTAAAAATAACTCCTAGATTTAAATAACTGATGGGACATTTCAAGTAAAAGTGGTGATGGAAATTAAAAAAAATATATTTATACCTGAATGATAATGGAAACACTATAAATTAAAATGTGTGGCATTTACCTGAAGCCACTGTTAGAAAGCAAAGCCTTAAATGCATACATTAGAAAAGAAAGACTTGAAATTGTAGCTTCCAGTTTACACAGAAAAACAATAAAGTTATCCAAAGAAAGTAGAGGAAGGAATAAAATAAGAAGTACAGAAAAATTTTAAATAGAAAATAAAAAATAAAGAGGACAAGCAATACCCAAAGTTAATGTTTTAGAGAAATTAATGAAATAGACAAATCTCTGGCAGATTAAGCAAAAGAAAGAAGCCATAAGGAAATTAGAGCACTAATAAAAGGAAATAATCCATAAAACTAATAGGCAATCGATGGAATGGGAAAAGATAGTTGCAAATGACATATCAGATAAAGGGCTAGTATCCAAAATCTATAAGGAACTCACCAAACTCCACACCTGAAAAACAAACAATCCAGTGAAGAAATGGGCAGAAGACATGAACAGACACTTCTCCAAACAGGACATCCAGATGGCCAACAGACACATGAAACGATGCTCAGCATCCCTCCTCATCAGGGAAATACAAATCAAAACCACACTGAGATATCACCTCACGCCAGTCAGAGTGGCTAAAATGAGCAAATCAGGAGACTCTAGATGCTGACAAGGATGTGGATAAACGGGCACCCTCCTATACTGTTGGTGGGAATGTACACTGGTTCAGCCCCTCTGGAAAACAGTGTGGAGGTTCCTCAAAAAATTAACAATAGAACTCCCCTATGACCCAGCAGTAGCACTGAGGAATTTACCCAAGGGATCCAGGAGTGCTGATGCATAGGGGCACACGTACCCCAATGTTCATAGCAGCACTCTCAACAATAGCCAAAACATGGAAAGAGCCTAAGTGTCCATCAACAGACAAATGGATCAAGAAGATGTGGCTTATCTCTACAATGGAATACTACATGGCAATGAGAAACAATGAAATCTGGCCATGTGCAGCAACATGGATGGACCTTGAGGGTGTTATGCTGAGCGAAATAAGTCAGGCAGAGAAGGACAGATACCATACGTTTGTACATATAGGAAGATTAGGAGGAACTTAACGGAGGACCATGGGGGAGAAGAAGGGGAAAATAGTTGGGGAGAGTAAAGAGGCAAACCATGAGAGACTCTTGAATGCTGAGAACAAACTGAGGGTAATTGGGATGGGGGAGGGGAAGGGGGGTGATAGGCATGGAGGAGGGCACTTGTGGGGATAAGCACTGGGTGTTATATGGAAACCAACTTGACTGTAAACTATTTTAAAAAATGAAAATTAGAACACTAATACAAAAAAGCATTTTTGCTAATGATTTTGAAAATATAAGTTCCTTAGAAAAGCACAATTCACAGAATAGATTAAATCAGAAATAAAAATCGGAATGATTCTATTAAAAGACATTAAATCAACCATTAATAATTTAATTATTGGAAAAAACAACAACAATCAAAAAATAAAACAGTAACAGCAAACAAAACAAAACAAAAATCACCAAATAAACAAAGTGACATGAATTCTAAATATTTTTATAGGATAATATCACCAATCAGGTGTTAGATAATCTCTATTTTATCCACACTGTTTTAAGGAAGGATTAATAAGAAAGCTCCTCCACAATTTTATGTTTTGGTAAAGCAAATGTAACATTTGCAAAATCTTGATATAACCTGACAGGGACAGTTAATAAAAGAGAAGTGAAGACCATTATCTTTTATAAACACAGATGCAAAAATCCTAATTAAAGTAATACCAAAATATAACAAAACTATGTATATGTAAATTATGACAAAAGGATTTTTTTAAGAATGCAGGTTTAACAACATTAAAATACCTATCAGTATAATTTATCACACTGGGTTTAAAAGTTTCAAAACATGATTTTCTCAATACTTGCAGGAAAACTGTCCAATAAACTCAGAGCCCATTTATGGCATTCTCAGCAAACAGGAATAGAAGAGACCTTATATACTATGTTAAAAAGTTCATCACCAAATATTACTTACATGAAACAAGACACTTCATAATTAAATATTAAAACATTATCTTTAAAGTCAGGAATGAGTCTTCAAATTTTCTGCTCAACATTACTGGAGTCTCTTTTAAATCAATAAGTATGAAAAATACATTTATAAGGATTAGAAAGAAACATACCTGTCATCATTTGTAGCTATTATTATTATGTATGTGAAAGTTCAAGGGTAGCTCTAGAGAATGATCAATATTCTAAAAAAAAAAGAAAGACATTAATATATGAAAACAGCAAACAATTTAAAAATACATTTGAAAATATAACAGTCACCATAATTTAAACCAAGAATATGTGAAACCCTGTGATCATTTAAACATTTTGGTTCCATAGGATCACTAAAAACTACATGTGAAATTCAAGCTATTGGGTTTCAGTGAGTGTGAGAAATGCATTTGGATTTGGTGACAAGTTTGAGCATATATATATATATGTATATATGAGCAGGAAATTGATAATGGTATAACTCTCACATAAATATATATTAAATCTTTACTTTTGACACCTTCTCCATTCTCTGTCACACCAAAAAAGAAACACATCTGAGATCCTATATTAAGTCTATGGGAAAATGATTCAGAGTACACTTATGTCATTTACATGTAGGTTTTCAGTAAGGCTACATATGTGAAAAGTGGCATAGGTATAACAGTAAAGATAATTTAATAAGAATGACAAATAGTGCCCTAATCCATGGTATAAAAATTTATATTATGTAAAATATTACAAAGTATGATGGCCATATATAATCAATACTTCTCCCATTACACTCTACTGGAGTTAAGTAATATGAGTTTGGCTTTTTTTATCTTCTGAGTCATTCTGCTTTACTATCTCATCTTCCTTCAGTAGTCATAATTCTAATTGGTAATGGTGTTACAGAACCAAAAAAAAAAAAACCTCTTAGCTCATCTTGATGCCCTAGATTTCTTTGGATTACACCAATTTTGTTTATTAGGTCACATAAGGTCTCAGTCTAAATTAGATGAGTTTATGTTTGGTATTAACAGTGAGAGTGAAGATAAAATACAAATGATGACTTGACCATTACATTATTCCATTAAAGTGGAAAACCCTATAAACACAGCCAGTTCATAGTACTTCCATCCAGTCTGTCTTTGTTGCCATTAATCAGCACTGGAGATTTTGAGTTTTTAGACCATTGTTTTTTTTTTCATTTGATGCTTGCTTAATTTCATAGCCTCCATGTCTTGAAAACACACAAAACCAAGATATTGAAAGTGAAAGACCACAGGACACAGAATTTCCATCAGGCAGAGAGCACTGACTTTCATATACTTTATTTTGCTAATAATATAGATTCAGATTATATGCTAACTTAAGGTGGGAAGCTTCACCAATGGCTCTCCTGGAGTTTTGTGTGTCGGAGATCCAGTGCTGCAAATTAAAGCTAACATTGATTGTTAAGTCCTGGTTCTTTATTATGCTAAGAGAGCTTTTGGTTAAAGAAACTGAAGTAATTTTATTTACACCAGGTTCATGCAGCTGTAATCTATTCTATAATCTTCAAAGTTATGTTTGTTGCTAGAATTCTTTCTGTAAACCCAAATCTGCAGTCCATTTGTCTCCGTCTTGGATGTTTTCTCTACTTTGTGAGCATGCACAATTTAAGGTAGGCCTGTGTCATGAGATTGAAACAAAACTCTGTGTAGGCTTGAACAATTCATAGCAGTTAGTCCTCCTATCCTCTGTCTCAGCAGATTCAAAACGTTTAAATATAGTATCCTGCTTTGAAAAGGTATTTTTGTGTTTAAGGTAGCAAGCAGGGGTGCCTGGGTGGCTCAGTCAGTTAAGTGTCCAACTCTTGGTTTCAGCTCAGATCATGATCTCACAACTTGTGAGTTTGAGCCCTGCACTGGGCTCTGCACTGACAGTGTGGAGGCTGCTTGGGATTCCCTGTCTCCCTTTCCCTTTTCCCTTTCCCTGATTACTCTGTCTCTCTGTCTCAAAAATAAATAAATAAACATTAAAAATAAATAGATAAAATAGGAACATTCTGAAGAAATAAGGTACAATAAATTTCATTGGAAATTCATGTTTTCACTACATTTTTGCCTTTCCTTTTGATAATCAATGATAGTATTGCTCATTAAATTTTTTTTTTAATGTTTTATTTCTGAGAGACAGAGAGAGAGAGAGCGCGAGCGAGCAGGGGAGGGTCAGAGAGAGAGGGAGACACATAATCCGAAGCAGGCTCCAGGCTCTGAGCTAGCTGTCAGTACAGAGCCCAACGCGGGGCTCAACCCATGAACCCCACAAACTGTGAGATCATGACCTCAGCCGAAGTCAGACGGCTAACCGACTGAGCCACCCAGTGGCTCCTATATTGCTCATTTTTGTGGAGCTTTAAGGTGTCTCAAGAAGTAAAATACTAGTATTGCTAAAAATTAAAATTTCCTTTTCTAGAATATCAAGGAAAAGTTTAAAATTCGAATTCATTTGGAAATGCGTCTATTTTTAAAGATTTTTGAGCACCTACTCTATGAATGGTTAATTAGGTCCCAAGATGAGATTAAACAATAAATGACTCTTGTGTTGCTGTCATGGAAATTATGATAGAATGGAGATGACAAGGAATATGTACAGGAAAAGTAAAAGTATAATAGGCCATATTAACCATGAGAGTAATAAAGAATACCTCCATTAGGAATATTAAAGACAGAAGAGGTCACAATGGGTTGGAATGATGTGGAAATCTGTAGGATTTTGAGCTGTACAGGTTTATGGTGAAAAAAAGTTTAAGAAGAAACCTCTGGAAGATGTACATTAAATTGGTTAGAGAAATGAGGCAAGGGGGAAAGGGGAACATTAGTAAGATGTTAGCTAAGAAGACAGGTCAAGTAAAGGTGAAGGAGAAAGGAAATTAACAGGTCAAGTTAGAGGTTAGCCTTGGGAAGAAAGATAGGTTATCTGTTCCCTGAGAAAGATGAGAAGGAGAAGATGTGCAAAAGTTTGGATATTTGAAACTTAAAAAAAAATTATATCCCATATATTGATTGAGTCATATGAAATTGCAGATATTAGACTATTTTTGTCTCTTAAAATTAATAAATAAACATTTAAAAGGAAAAAAGTTCAAGTAAACAGCATTATATCACAAGGAACTAGAAAAAGAAGAAACTTAGCTGAAATTTAGTAGAGGAAGGAAATGACAAAGAAAAATCAGAAATAAGTAGAGACCATAATAAATAACAATATAACACTGAAAGTAATGACCAATTATTCCAAAAAGATAAACAAAATTGGCAATACTTTAACTGTGTTAACTAAGAAAAAAAAAGATAAGACTCAAAAACCAAAATGCAAAGTGGAAGAAAAAACAATACAACAGATAACCACAGAAATACATAGGTGATAACATTACTATAAACAATTATATATTAACAAGTCAGATAACTTAGGGGAAAAAAACCCCAGATGATCCCTAAAAATGTATAAGTTACCATGATTTAATCATGAATCTTGAATCTAAACAATAGGAAATCTTCCTAGACCAATGACAGGGAAAGAAAGTTGAATTAAGAATCAAAAGTCTCCTAGCACAGAAAAGCTCAAGACTATTTTTTTTTAAACAATGACATCTTTATCAAAATATTACAAATACTGGAATTGTGGGAACACACTCAAAATCATATGAAGCCAGTACTACCATGATGCCAAAGCAGGATAAAAGCAATATAAGAGCTAAAAAGTCTAGTTTGTCTGATATGAGTATTGCTACTCTGATATTTGACATCCATTTGCATGATACATGTTTCTCCGCCCTCAATTTTAGTCTGCAGGTGTCTTTAGGTCTAAAATTAGTCTCTTGTAGGCAGCATATAGCTAAGTCAAGTCTTTTATCCATTCTGACACTTGATGTCTTTTGATTGGAGCATTTAGTCCATTTACATTCAAAGTAATTATTGATAGATATGTATTTATTGCCATTTATTACTTGTTGTGTCATTCATTGTTTTTGGAGATTTTGTCTGATCCTGTCTTGTCTTTGTCACATTTGATCTCTCCTTTCCTCTCAAAGAGTCCTCTTTAATATTTCTTGCAGGGCTGATTTAATGGTCATGAACTCCTTAGTTTTTGTTTGTCTGGGAAGCACTTGATCTCTCCTAACCTGAATGATAACCTTTCTGGAGAGAATATTCCTGGCTATAGGTTTTTCCCATTCAGCATTTGAACACATCATGATATTCCCTTCCCATAAGTTTCTTTTGAGAAATCTCCAACTGGCCCTATGGGTTGTCCATTGTAAGTTAAGGATTTCTTTGTCTTGCTGTTCTTGAGATCTTTTCTTTATGAATATATTTTGCCAATTTAATTATGATTATGTCTTGATCTTGGTCTGCTTTTGTTGATTTTGATGGGAGTTCTCTGTGCCTCATGAATCTAGATGTCTGTTTTCTTCCTCAGATTAGGAAAGTTTTCTCTTATTCTTTGAAATAAATTTTCTGCTCCCTTTTCTCTCTCTTCTTTTGGGACTCCTATAATATGAATGTTATTACATTTAATAGAGTCATTTGGTTCTTTAAGTCTATTCTTGTGTTGCATAATTCTTCTTTCTCCCTTTTTTTCAGCTTCATTATTTTCCATTATTTAATCTTCTGGGTCACAAATTCATTCCTCTGCTTCTTCTAGCCTGCTGTTCATTGCCTTAAGCCTGTTTCCAATCTCATTTATTACATTCTTCATCTCCACTTTTTTTAACTCTTTTACCTCTGTGGTTCAGGTCTCCCTGATGTCTTCTTTTCTCGAGCCTATTGTGTAGCTTTATGATCATTGCTTTAAATTCTCCATCAGCCATGTTACTTATATCTGGTTCACTTAGATCTCTGACTGTGGCCTTATCTTATTCTCTCATTTAGGGTAAATTCCTCCATCTTGGCATTTTGTCTAAGCCTCTGCCTTCTTCTCTGTGTTAGAAAAGCCAGTTATGTATGTCTCCTGCTCTCAAAAATAATGGACTTATGAAGAAGAAGTCATATAGTGCCCACTGCCTGGTACTTCAGGGACTGTTTCTGGTGTGTGATTCATGTGCTCTGCTCTGGTGTTTTGGCTGCTTTATCTTTCAGGCCAGTCATCTGTAGAGGCTCTCCTTGCCTACTGTGAGCAGTATTTGTCCCCTCACCTGAATGCAGGGAGTGTTAACCAGGTGTGCTCTGGTCTGCTTGTGAAATAGACCTGACACCAACTCCACTGGAACTGAGACCTATAGAACTCTTTGATTGGGAGACATGTGTGGGCAGGGGTTTGTGCTTGATCTTCTGGGGGAAGCGCCCACCATGCTGGGACTGATGCAAGCTGGGCTAAGAAGGGCAGTTTCACCATGACACAAGGGGGTGGGTCTTGGTGTAAGCAAGTTATGCAGCCAGTGTCCATGCTGAGCTGCTTCCCTCATGTGTCTCTGTGTCTGTACTGAGGGGTGGAGGAGGGAAATGATGCCAGCCAGCTCCTTGGTTGCTGGAGAGGAGAGTCATCTCCTTAAAGACTGCCTTTCAGGGAAGCACTCCTAGGATAGCAAATAATCTTCTCTGTGTGTGCCCCAAACATTTTTCAGATTTCTGTTTCTATGCTGTCTGTCTCTGTGGTGTTGCCTCCCTTCTCTCCAGAGCAGCCCAGTGCTCTCCTGGCTTGATAGCAGCCAAGTGTGCTTACATTAAAACTCCAGGCTTTAGAAATATAGTGTAGGCAGGGGTTTGTGCTAGTTTCTGGGGCAGGGTCCTGTTGTGCTGAGACATGCTTGACTAAGAGGGGCCATCTTGCCAGAGTGCAAGGTGTAGGGGGGCTGGTGTAAGCAAGTGGGACAGCCAGTGTCAGTGCCACACTGTCTCCGACCAGTGGCTCTGTGTTTATGCTGAGGAATGGGGGGAGGGAAATGGTGCTGGCCAGTTCCTTTGTTCCTGTAGAGTCAGAAAGTTGCCTTTCAGGGATGCTTTCCTCACTGTGTGTCCCGGAGTTCCTCAGATTTCTATTTCCACATAATCTCCCCCCTGAGTTGTTTGCCTTCTTTCCAGGAGCAGGGCAGTGCCCTCCAGGCTCTATTCCAGCCAAGCCTGCTGACCATCAAAATTCAAGGCTTTAAGCCCTACAGGTTGCAAGAACTCATAAAATTTGGCCCCTCTCATTTTCCAAACCAATGACTTTGGGGCAATGCTCTTCTCATGTATTCCCCTTTGTGCTCCCCTCTCTCTCACCATTCTTCATGACCATGGCTCCCTCCCCTCTGCAACAAACAGGATTCAATCCTTTCTCCCTTAAGCAATGTCTAGGCGCTTCCTACCTTCTTCGATGTGGCCTCCTCCGTCCCTCTATTTGTAAAGTTCTGTCAGTCTTTGGGCAGATTTCTGAGGTAATTAGTATGATTTGATAGTTATCTAGTTGCGTCATGGGATGAGTTGAGCCCAGATTCCTGCTATTCTGCCACCATCTTTGATCTCCCTGTTCTTCTTTTTATATTGCAAGGATTTTAGTCTCACAGAAGGTTTCAGTAATTACTACATATTTTCTTTGTAAAAACGTATTAAATATGCAAGCAAAGATTTGGTAGCATAAAGTATGTTTTAGAAAATCAGAGCATATCTATTTTTTTTAATGTCCTGATTCTCACACCTTACTAGTTGGTTTATCATACAAGTATAACAAATACAAGTCCTGTGACTTATTGTGGAACCAGTAAATTTGGAGAGCTTTTAATGTGATTTTTGTATATTACAAAGACATAGAATTAAGTTTATAGAATTTTTATTTCTTATAGATTTGGTGTTAAGTTGACAAAAGTAATTGGCATATGTAAAATATCATGTTAAATATTTAGGAAATTAAACTTTAAAAAGGGGAATCATGAATTTTCTCTTAGCAGAGGATACTTTTTACCACCTTGGCAATGCTATTCTACACTATCAACTACCTTAGAAAAAAGTAAACAGCAGCATTAGTTAAAACCCCAGAGCAAGATTAATCTCAGATTTCTAGATGAAAACAGAAAAAAGATATCAGTTTTATTTATTCACCTTGGTTAGTACTTATCTAAAGAAAACTATAATTTTTTGTGCCTTCTTTTTCATAGACTGACTTCATTTTATGTGCTGCCTATCTTTTTTGAAACTCAGCAATCTTTGAATGTCATAAAATATTTAATAAACTTGTAAGTAACTTTGAAGTTTAAAACTTCTCTATCCCATATTATTGCTAAAATAATGAAATCTTGCACTTATAAAATACATTTGCCTTCTTCATTTAAACTTTTTGACATATATTACTTCGGTTTCCCTACAACTGTCTATTATTGTCAAAACACTTTACACAGAGGTTTCAAATATTTAACAAAGGTAACAAGCACTTAATATTACTTTTTAAGTCATCACAACAAATGTAAATGGTATCCTCACCAGGAGAGTGAGACACTGATATAAGAATAGGTCTATAAGAAAACCTACAGGAAATGGTTTTGTGTGCATTTATACTGCTAGTAGAAACCACAGTCCCTGGAATTGTGTGATTCATTAGTTTTTCAGAGTATAAGATGACTTGTTTCAACCTTGAATTTGGATTGGACCCATTAAATGTGTAATTATATACAGAGGCATTAATATGGATTATTGAGGTTTGAGAAAATGTTCATACTTTAAATCCTAGAGTGCATGCCTTCTAAGAAACAACTAGAAGCATAATTTTCAAAATGAATAGCCAGTTTTAGTCTGTGTTTTTCTGCAGGGTAAAATTATTTTTAAATATTATAATGAAAGCTTGTTAAATCTCCTTTATTTTAAATTTTCTTTTGTTTTTTAAAAATGTAGTGGGTTGACAGTGAATACAGTGTCTTGAAAAGGAAAGTTATCAATGGGTTTGATGTTCTTCTGTGGGCACATTCGGCATATATAAGGGACTCAATGTATCATTTATAATGACAGATACAGTTGGATTTTTGTGACACCTATAAATTCACCTTCAAATGAATGTCTAATGGACTTCCAAGTCACTTCCTAAGTAATATTCCTTTTATTATTCAAATTTACTTTTATTCATGTGATTTCCAGTCTCAATAAATCTTATATTCATCTGATTTTCAAATAAAATAACTAAAATTAGGTCAGTTCCTGGATTTGGTTCCTGGCTTCTACTAACGTTTACTTCTCTTTATTTCTTTTCCTCTTGTTTATCCTCCTTACTTTGTAGTGTTATTTTTTAAGTGGTTTGTATGTATGCTATAAAGTTAGAATAACACTTACTTCAGTCCAAAAGCCTCCATTTATTGTTGACAAGAGGCAAATGACTTGCTGGATGTCCCACTAATTAGGGACAGAACCAGACTGCTATTTCTCCTAATTGTATTAAGTGACATTTATTATGTTCTTACTGAGCTCAGTGTCTTGGAGCTGCTATCCCCTATGCTACCGTTAATATGCTCTAAAGAGGGCCTATTTCCCTAATGAACATAGATGCAAAAATCCTCCATAAAAAACTAGCCAGCCAAATTTAACAGCACATTAAAGCACCGTGCATCATGATCAGTTTATTCCACAGATGCAAGGATGGTTTAACATGTACAAATCAGCCAAGATGATATAAGACATGAACAACCTGAAGACTAAAAAATCATATTATCATTTCAATAGATGCAGTAAAGCATTTAACAAAATCAATATTCCTTTATGATAAAAACTCTCAACAAAGGGGGAAGGAACCACAACAGAGAAGGACGTATAGGATAAGCCCATAGTTAATACCACACTAGGTGAAGAGCTGAAGGTCTTTTCTCTAAGATCAGGAATAAAAGTCTTACCACTTTTATTCAACGTAGTATTAGAAGTCCTAGCCGAAGCAGTCAGGCAACATAAAATATGAAATATAATGAAATGAAATGAAATGAAATAAATGAAATGAAAACTCATCCAAACTTTCTGGAAAGGAAAAATTAAAACTGTCAGTATGTCTGGATAAAGTGATGATATACAGAGAAAAGTTACAGCTTTTCCTTTAAGGAAATAATATCTTAGTGATGATAGTATTTATAATATCTTCTGATGTAACATCATAATTAGACATTGAAATCAATATCGTTTAATACTGTAATGGTTGACCATTTGTATATGTCTTCCATAAGATTCTGGGGTAATTGAATTCTCTTGAGATCCTCATGAAATCTAGGAGCATTTATACTCTAAAAAATGCAGCTGATAGTAAACAGGTAGATAGGTAGACAGACAAGTAGACAGGTAGATAGATACTAAATCTAGCTTATAATTTCGGGGGAGTCACAGACCATTAGAGTCTCTCAGTAGCCATTGTCTTCATATGATCCTTGCTTCAAACTTTTGAATATGTCAATAACTGCTGAGGCCTTGGGCATAGAGAAGTCACCTGAGAATAGCTATACTATCTTGATACAATGTCACCCTGATTGATTTACTCACCCATTTAAAACTATGAATGAAATATGCTTATTTAAATCTAAATCCTGACCAGTTAGCATCATGTTTTTATATAGAACTTGGGATTTTAAGAGGAACCACTTAGGATTTTAAAGAGGAACTATAATTTAGGAGTCTTGATACAATTAGGAATAGTCTATTTTACTAGGACAGTCTTTTTTTAAAATATTTTTAAATGTTTGTTTATTTTTGAGAGGGAGAAAGAGTGTGAGCAGGGAAGGGGGGGCAGAGAGAGAGGGCGACACAGAATCTGAAGCAGGCTCCAGGCTCCAAACTGTCAGCACAGAGCCTGATGTGGGGCTCAAACTCAGACTGCGAGATAATAATCTGAGCCAAAGTCGGACACTTAACCAGCTGAGCCACCCAGGAGCTACTAGGATGGTCTTTCTTGATGTGATCAACTTAAACTAGGCAGCCCTAGGATTTCCTAGTTTAACTTAATAACCTACTTTTACCTCCCTTTCATGTCTTGGGCCTTAAGGATTGCTCTAGATTTTCTCTGCTGAGCTCCGTGTTATTTTGCCTTTGAAGCTTAATACGTAGGAGGTGACCATGAGGTATGCCATGTGTTGAAGTCTTTCAACTAATAAATGATAGTCCTCGCGCTGAGCTTGTAAGTGGTAGCTGTTTATATGAGGGCAGGGACAGAGCGCTGTTTACATGGGTGCAGGGAATCTGCCCGATTCAAAGTAAGATTGCACACAAAAGTGAAGACGATGGTCGTTTTGTCCCTTGGTTCTCGAGACCTTGTTTATCGTATTACAGAAGACACAGTATATGTCAGTGGTCCTCCCTTCTCTGTTAGGGATGTTAGCGCCTCACTCCTTGCTGCAGGTAAGAGCACTACTGAATAGACAAGTAACACGGGACCGGAAGCTTTTCCCCAGCTTTCTGCTTCTGCCAAAGTCATGGGGAAGATTTGCTGGATCAGTTCATTCTTAAAGAAGGTATTTTAAAGGGGTCACCCATTTTTTAAAATATCGAATATATTCCTGACGCAATGGCCATGAAAAACTAATGAGTTACATGCATAACACTATTGCTTGCTCAGCAATCACGGGAGAGAGTTGGATTTACAACCAGAAGACAATCACATTATACTGAACGACACGTGCAGACTTCATTTATTTCCCCCTCAAGCACTGCAGCTGGAAGAGCTGCTAGGAAGCTATAAAAATATGCGAGAACGTTTTAAACCTCCAGGAACACTCAGACTTCAAACTACTTTTTCTTCTTGTAGAGCATGCTTAAATAATTAATTATTTCTTTTGTTTCTTTTTTGGTCTTCTGGTTTGGGAAACATTAAGGTGACTGGAAATGAAAGGGAAAATTCACAGAGGAATTTTTATGTGTGATTTTTCAATTTCCATAAAATCAACAACTTTGCTTTTGAGACTGCCCAAGTGGATTCTAACCGAGGTCAGTGGTACGCTGGTGTGTCATGAAAATTTCTTAGCGCTCTTCTCTGAAAGCCACAGGACAGCAGCCAAAGCCTATGTGAACAGCAATGCGAGGGATCCACAGGATTCTCGGTTTCTCTTACCACCAGTGGATCTTTTTTTCCAGACCATTTTTGAGAAATGGTCATAAGCCAGCCTCAAATGGTTTGGAACACATCTGTTTTGTTTGAAGAAAAGGTTTAATTAACTTCTGAGCTGCACAAATTAATCTGGACCTGAGCGAAGTCCTGAAAATGGATTAAACTGTGAGCACCTATTCAGAAATTATTTGGCCAGGAAATAAACTTATTTCTTCAAGGTCAATGACCCTACAAGTTGATGGGTGGCTTAGATTCGTGCACCCTGGGTTTCCAGTTTCAACAATTGCTGGGCAGAGCATCCTCACCCTTCTCTTCTGCTTGGCATCTACCTGATCTTACTGTCACTTTTTTCTCTGGACCCACATTTCCACAGAAACCACATTCATTGTTTTCTTTTGGGGGGAGGTTGAGTAAGGCATGCAGTCAAGGCTTTGTTTATCTTAATGCCTTTATTTTTACCCAAGGATGAATCATCACATGTTATGATTTAAAAATAAGACAAAGAATGGGCTTTCCCAGATTAATTTTTCCTTCTGAAAAATGTTAAATGACCATCAAAGAGAATTGTAATTATCAAACAGTTTCATAAAATCTCAGTTGGTAGAATGAAATGCTTATTTTCTAGCAATGTCTTCTTTGTTTTTTTAAGACTAAACATACATAACACACACACACACACACACACACACACAGTGAGCATTTGGAGACTCTCTTATGTATCACCAAAAGACTCTCCTTTTAAGTAATGCAAACTGGAGGCGGGGGTCAGGTATTAACTATAAGAAAATATTGAAATGATTAGAGAAATTTTGTTTAAGAACTGAGAAAAAAGATTGACTGTTTATTCTTAGAGGAGAGGAAATAGCAAAAAAAAAACAAAAAACAAAAATCAAAAAAGGTCTCATCATTGACTTAAGAGAATTTGAACCATGATTCAAACTTGCTACTCTCATTTATAAAGTAATAAATTATGGTCTTACTAGGGTCTCATCTACTATGTTCTTCCGTAGTTTACATAAAGTATCAATGGATGATTTAAGGTGTTTCTGCCTCCCCTTGATTTAATGGCAATTATAATTTAGTGGACAATTATAGGCAATAGTTTTGTTAATTAATTTTCCACACTAAATTAGCTTTCAGCAAAATTACTTTTATCTTTGTATAATTTTTCTTATAGAATTATCTGTATTTTCCTTTTTTCTTTTTCATATAAATTCTTAATTATTTTTGAAGTAAATGTTACCATTCTATGTAATTTATAAGTAAAATTTTCAGATTTTAATAGTTAAATTTGTTTCTTATTATAGAATGAAACACACTCTTTGCAAAAACAAGTTTGTGAATACCCAGAGAAGCAAGTTAGAGTTTACTAAAATAATTTTTCTTTAATTTTCTAAATTTAAAAGAACTAAAACAGTTTGTCATGTGCTTTAACAATTTCTGGCTTTCAAAAATATAAATAAGTTTAAAAAAAGAAATAAAATAGAGGCGCCTGGGTGGTTTGGCTGGTTGAACATCCATGTCTTGATTTGGGTTCAGGTCGTGATCCCAGGGCCATGGGATCAAGCCCCTGCTGGGCTCCTTGCTGAGCATGGAGTCTGCTAAGATTCTCTCTCTGTCCCGCTCCCTGTCCCTCTCCCCTGCTTCCATTCTTTCTCTTTCTCTCTCTCTCTAAACATAGAATTTAGAAAATTAAAAAACACACACACACAACTTCTGGCTCTCCTAGAAGAAGAGTTTTAATATGGCAAATCCAAAAATACATTTGAAAGAAGTACAAATAATGCCCTTATCAAATAGTGATATTTATGCTTTCTAAAACAACTCAAAAATTCTTTAATTAGTGAAAGAAAAAAATTATAACTTTGTTTTTCATAGGATAAGTTTTCTTCTGTCAATAGTAGCTTGAGTCTCTTGCTCTAAGTACTGGATTAAATACTATTTTGTATCCTAATTTTTATTCAAAGTTTATGCCTGTGTCCCCAGTCAAATCATGAACCTCTGGGCATACTTGTTCGGATTTCCTGTTGCATTAACATAATGCTCAGCAGATAACAGGTTCTCAAAAAATAACTGTGGATTTAGTTGAGGAGGCTAGGACCGCACTGAGCAGTGAGAAGCTGGCCAAAAACGTAGCTGAGCTCCCATTATCTTTGGCCCCCAGGACTGCTATGACCAGTCAAAGAGACTAGAGAGATGCCAGATAAGATGAAAGGTGTCAGGTACTAATAGTGATTATTTTCATAGAACTTTTTCTTCCCCTGAAGTATTAGATAGTCAATGTGGAAAATAAGCATTACGGGGCGGGGGGTGGGGGGGAGGGACGACCATTCATAATCCTAAAACTCAAAAACAACCACTATTAACATTAGCTTCATTCCCCCCCAGATATTCATATAACATTAATAGTACCCTTTAATTATTTGTTTCATGTTACAAATTCTCTTTGGATCCACAGTTTTTATTGATTATATAGCAATCCATCATAGCTCTAGCATGGCTTCTATAAGCATTGTCATACTGTCAACAATGTTGGATTGTTTCTAATTTGTAATATTATAAATAATGACTTGATGAACACCTTAATGTATAAATCCTTTCCAGACTTTTTATTTCCTTAAATTCCCAGAAACGAAATTATGGATCAAAATGTATGAACTTTTTAAAGACTTTGACATATACTGCCAGGTCTTGGATTATTCATTGAGATCAAAATTAAGTGGAAAGGTGCTGCATTTCAGGAAATCCCACTTAAAGGGCCATTGTGCTCTTTATATAAACTGATTATTATTGATTTTGATTATCCATTTGCATTCCTCCTTTGTCACCTAAAACGGTATCTGTTGAGTATAGCCTAAAAGTGTCTTGATTGATCTGGAGAGCAATTGTAGTTTCTCCTATGAAGGTTTGCAAACCCAGTATATTAACTAGAAATGAGACTTGTGCTTTCATGGCTGGATTGTGTGTGACTTCTCAGATTTAGGATACTGATTGGGATAAAAGACTTACCCCTTTCATAAACAATGATAGTAGGCTTTCTAATTTTTTGGTGCTATTTAAGTGAGGAATTTTAGTTTTCTGTATTTGGCAGCTATATGAGTTACAACTATATAAGTGGATGGGATGAGGGATTAATATGGAAATCTTGAAGCCAACCTACTTTTACGTGTTTTCCAGTTTATGAGAATATCATCCTGTTTTTAGTTTATTCTTATAACAGTTTTTTTTTTCCATTCAGGCAGACAAATTTTTGTTACCTAGAAATAAAATTTCTGTAATGCTTCAGTAATTATAAACCTTCAGGTTTAGAAGGAAGTATTTTTGATGATAAATTAGCTATTTCCATAGCTAAGAATTTGATTACAACTATTAAATCTACTGGCATATAGTAATCTGCCATTACAATAATTAAAGAATATATATTTCACCAGGTTATATTTAAGTCTGCTCAATTCTATTATTTGTTTTTCTCTAGGTTCAATAAAAAGTCAGAGTAAAATAATATAATACTCAGGGATATTGTACTGGTTAATACCCTCAGACCTGTTCCCCCTTCCCTACCTTTTCTGTATCTCAGGACATTACCCAGGGTCCCATGCCCATTGGTGTTTCAGTCAAAGGCAGTGTTCTAGACTGAATGTTTGTGTGTCCCCAAAATTCATAACTGAAGCCCTAACTCAAAGGCAGCTAGGGTTGGAGATAGAGCCTAGAAGGAGAAAATCAAGGTTAAATGAGTTCATAAAGGTAGGGCCCTGATGTGATAGGATTAGTGTTCCTTATAAGCAGGAGGCACTGGAGGGCTCTTTGTCTTTCTCCCTCTCTTCCTCTCTCTCTCTTACTCTCCATGCCTGGAGGAAAGGCCAAAGGCCGTGTGAGGACAGAGCAAGAAGATGATCATCTACCAGCTAAGAAGAGTGACCTCACCAGGAACACTGATCTTGGACTTCTGGACTCCAGAAGTGTGAGAAAACAAATTTCTGCTTCATAAGCCACCCAGTCTGTGGTAGTTTGTTATGGCAGCCCAAGGGGACTTATACAGGCAGGAATTGGCCAAAGATTAGAGGGCAGAAGAAGGAAGAGAGAAGCCTGGCTGGTCTGCCCCTTTACTTCTGCTCCTGTGGTGTCTCTAGCAGTGCCTGCTTCACTGTAACTTGTTCCCTCACTCTGAAGTGCCAGTTAGGACCAAGCTATTTCTGCCATAGCTCTGGCTCCCTCCAGAGAGACAACATTACCTGCCATTGTTCCTCCTGCCTTTGACATAGAAATGGCTACCTTCTGTTACCTTACTCTCCTGTTTGTTCCTCAATAATTATATCATCCACGAAATAGTTTTTTACACTAAATCTTTCTGGAGTAAAGACCTAGAGTGGCTTCAGCTTTCTTGGATAGTTTGACTACTACAACGACATTTTTCTTAATAAGGCTTATTCTTTCAAAAGTTAAAGTGAGTCTTTTAGGTAAGAACTGTTAGAAATTCCTTGCAATCTATTCTAATTTGACACATTGGCAATATGCAATATCTTTCTCACTTTCTACTAAAGTCTTTCATTTTTTCCCTAATAAGCCATGTACATTAAAAGAGCAAAACAGCAGGTTAAAAGCTTCTAGAATATTAAAATTACAGTATTTACTTTTTGTTTCCTTCATGTTCTCCCTCCTTCTTAACTTTTTTGTTATAAATATCTGTCAGTTTGAAGTTTTTAAAAAATGATGGAACCCAAATGATCCATGCTAAGATTGACAACTAAAAGACCCAGAGAAATCATGAACTCAGACACTGATTTTGTCACTCTGATTGCTTCTTTAAGATCTCTGATGGTCCTTTAGATGATATATTAGGTGATGAGTTCTGATTCCCACAGATAATTGAGTCCTCTATCCCTAGGATAGATTTTTTTTTGCGGGGGGGGAGGGGGAGGTGTCTACAATTTGAAGTGCTGAGAATATTCCCTGGATAGAATTTGATTGCAGATGTCTGTTTTATTTTGATGAACTCATATCAGTTCAGTCTTCCAAAGCATTTTCTATTAAAGTGAAGCTGACCTTGTAATATAGTATCATATAGGCCACTGAAATGTCTCTCTTGTGTAATAGTAGCCAGTCACAATTGACTAGGAACAGTTCTGATGGACATCCACTGGAAAGCTGTCTGAATATGTTCTCCACTTTGGTTTCTTTCCACAGGACCTTGAGTTTTCTATAGCATATTTCAAGTAAGGGCCACAAGAAACATGATATAAGAGTTTAATTAAGACTTGACAAGTGTCCCATAGAGAAGATTTTCTATAGATTTCAATCATAAGTACAAAGTATTTATTGCATGCAATTCAATATCATACTTCAATATTTATCAAACACCTCTAAATACACTTTAGAGAGATGTGATGTGATGCACTTTCTTCTCGATTGCTGAATATCTTCAGCCTCGTTCTACTAAAACAAGTACTGTGCGATTAATATTACTATACCAATAATTTAATTGAAACAGTAAAAATAATCTAATTTATAACCAGAGAATTTATATTTTGACCTAAAGTTATCAGCATTCATTAGCAAATGCAGTGTTCTTTCCTTCTCCTTCCACATTTTCATCTGAACAAATAAGATTCTTTTCTTACCTTATACTTGAATTAGCAATAGTTTGGCCTAAGTTACCTTTCTCAACCCACATATGACACCATTGCCACAAAGACCCACTTAGTTCAATTATCTGTTCAAATTTATAAATGTATAGAACTCTTTTCTTCTCCAGCTTCACTGTACCTTCATCTCTATTATTATTATTGAATAATACTTAAACGACTGCTGTCCTCAAGTACATGATGCTGGTCTGGACATTACTAAGTTGAATTCAACTGCCTCTGTCCCTTTTTAGTAAAAACAATTTGCCCAGTTGTTAAGTAGTATAGAATGAGAAGGTGAGAATTGAGCGTCAGATCCAAATCATGTGTTCTTATGTGTTCTTCCACACCAGCATTTTACCGTAATCCAAGTGTACTGTATGTTTTTGTTCTAAGCTAAAACCAAGCTTGGGAGAAAATCTCATTTTCTACACTGGAAGTCTGCTGTGCAAGAAATAGGAAAGGATGTCCCCAGGCAGTGTTAGAATGCTGCTTTTCCCCTCATTCCAATTAGAGTTCTGGCCCCAGGTGACTGGGTAGTTTCAGAAACATGTGACTAGGTAGGTACAGACACAGGTGACTTGTTTTTGATTGACAAGCTGGTGACGCCAGCCAGGATGAAGGATTCCAGAGACTAAGTGGGGGATTCCTTTGCCTTCAAGGCTGGTTTTGGTTTTCCTTATTCTGGTTTTGGAATAAGTTCTTGCCTCTTGACTAAAGAAAAACCTGAATTCTTCATATCAATCAGAATCAGACTTAGAGTCAGAAAGCTCCTGAGAAACAATTTCCTGAAAGGCCACCATCTCTTGTAAAGCTTCTATAACAGACACTGTTTCCATCTCTGGCTGACACGTTTTCATCAGGATTTTGTAGCTTCAGGTTTGCAAATTTCAGCCCTTGCTGTTCTTTTCAGCAGAGTTGCCCTCCAACTGCGCTGTGGATCAAACAAAAAACACATATAACATAAGAGTATGTTTATTTTCCTGAAATTAACATGTGGTTTTTCTGACCAGATTGAAGAATTAAAAATAATGATCTTTCCATAATTTAAAAACGAAAGAATATAAGGACACAGAGATATGAAGTTAGCCTGGATTAAGTGAAATACATCGCTATTACATAGCAGTAAGTCATTTCAGAGTGGATATAGTCTCCTTTTCTCTTGTAAATATTATCATTCAAGCCATAATAGAACTGTATTCTTTCTTTCTAACTCATCTGGAATCCTACTTTAAGTGATTCCTTGACTAGGCTACTAATTTCTGACACTGTCCTTTTTCATAGTCTGCTGCAGAACAAACTTGGCAGCCAAGACACGTTTCTTGAATTTCAGGCAATTATATCTAATTACTCACAAGAAGGCTTGATGTAGATGCTCCATGGACGACTGAAACTTATCCGTGAAAAACTGAAGCCATCATTTCCCCAATGAAAACCACTTTCTACTCTGTGGTATTCCTTACTTCAATGAATGTCATCCTACATACCCATATGTCCAAGAAAGAAATCTGGAAATTGCTCCAGACTTTCTTATTTCCCCGTGTGTTCAATGTCCTATACCTCTGTTTTGCCACCTCAGCTGTTACTGGCATATAAGTTCAGGTCTTCAACATGTCTTGAAAGAAAAGTATGACAAGATACACAAATACATGTGTGTATTCACACTGTGACATTATTTGTAATGCCTCAAAATAGAGGATTTGTTACAAAGATTTATGTATGCGTAATATCCCATGTAATGGAATATACTGCAGCCAAATATTAATATGTATATATTTACATAAAGTTTTATAGAAAACCATGTTTAGTATGATTCCATTTATGATTAAAAAATGCATACACATGTATATTTGAGTAAACCTTTTTTTTTTTTCTGTTTGGAACAATATAACCTAACGCTGACAATATGGTTATATTGGGGAAAGGAATGAAGCATTGGGTGAAGAAAAAATTTTCTGTTTCTTTTCTTTGTTTTATATGATGCTCAAATTTTCTTCTCACATGTAGTGCTTCCTTAAACAATTTCTAAAATTCCAATGAACTCATTTATATTATGATAACTTATAAGAATTAACAAACAAGGGACAACGTTTTAACTCAAGGAGCATAACTATAGGAGTAAAACACTTTAAATGAAATAAATGAGATAGGATGGTGGCTTGCAAGTACTAATATCTTCTTGGAAGTACTGAAATTGCATTAAAGTGCTGGCCTCTTCTGTAGAGTCCTAGAATGGGCCTTACCTAGGCCTTTCCAGAGCCTAGATTTGAGCTGTCCTCTAGAGAACAAAAACAGAAAACACAAGTTAGAAATGTTCAAGTTTTGTGTTGATAATGTGTGGCTGAGTAATTCATAAACACTAGTTAACAGAATCTCAAGGGAATGTGTGGTGATTACTTGGAGTGGCTTTCTGAGAACAGTCAGACCTCTGAAGATATTTATTTGGATGTACTAAACCCTTCAGAAGAACATCTAAGACAAGTATCTACCCACTTCCTCAGTACCTTGCCATGAACACTAATCTGTTGCTAGGTAATGTCCTATGAGCTTTATAAATGTTATGTTTTTAATCTGCATGACAGCTTTTAAATTAAATACTAATATCCCTATTTTATGGATTAAAATACCTAAAGTTTAGGGAGGCTACATAACTCTCCATGGTCAGATAATAAATATCAGAGCCAGGATTTGAACCCAGGTGGTCTCGTCCTGACAGCTTAAGAACTGGAGTCAGTGAAAGTAATGTCTGGGTTATGCACTGGGATGAATGCAAGGTCCAGGAAGCTAATATAAGTGAACACAAAGGACCAGGTGTAAATACAAAGTAGTAAGAACTGTGTGAAACAGAGAGCGGAAGACAGCCAGTGTTGTCAGATCTCCTAATTTTCTACGAGAAGTCAGAACCCAGAATGGTCTCCTCACAGTCTACAAATTCGGGTGTTATTGCCCTACTTTGGGTTAGGGTTTGCTTTTTTGGGTATTTTGACATGGGACAGCCAGGAAGCCAGCTCTTTCCTAGGCATAAACCAATCGGCTATTTAGCCTGGGAATTTTCATGCCCCCGGAGCTCCATATATTTGATTATCAAACTGAATGGAAACTCACTTGTGTTTTGTGTGGAGACAATTTAGACAACTTTCATAAAGCAGGTTAATACTTTTTTAATCTCAGTTCAACATTTATGTTACTGTAGAGTATGCGAGGAAAATGCTTGCCTGCTGGACTAGTGCTGAGAGAACAGAGGTAACTAATAAAGGTCTTTGGAGACAACTCATCTCATCTCCTTCTGTCTCTTCCCAAACATCTGAAACAGCGACTATGATAAGCAATAATATGAGGTTGCGGCACAGACTGAAAATGGGACATTCTCTCCCTTCCCTCTTAAAAAATAAAAAAGTTATTAAGCGCTTATTGAACTAGACACTTCAACCACATTATCCCATTTAACTCTCACAAGAGCCCTGTGAGTGGATACGATTTTACAGTGTTAAAATGAGAAATCCAAGACTCTGAGTGGTAATTATGCATTTTTTTAAATCACCAAGGGGTCGTACAAAAACTAGCTGTGTATGACTCTAAAAATTATGGCCTGAATTTTGTTACCCTTTTCCTGCCTCCTCCTAGCTGATTTAATTTTCATTTGTATTGTACCAGCTCCCTTATGCATTTTCAGCTGCTTGTCACAATGATATCATCGTCGTTACTTGCACGCATGTACACTTCATTCTCAATGACTATGATCATGTCCAGGACAAACCTTATGATTTCCCCTTGTTCCATGCCCTGTTGAGGAGACAGAAACCCTGGAGTCATTCCTTGACACATCCATTTCTTTCCCCATCCTATATCTAATCCATCTTAAAGCACTATTGATTCGGTCTCCTAAATATTGTTCGACTACAAACAGTTCTTTCCATTTCAATGGCTACCATTCTAGACAAATCTATCAATTCTCACTTCCACTCCTGCAGTAGCCTCCTTCCCTTATGGCTTCTTTCAATGCCTCTGATCCATTCTTAGCATAGGGAGCTTCGGGGAGATTCCTTCCAGCTAGAGAGATACTCTTAAAGTGCCAATACTGATCAAACCAATTCCCTGTATGGCAAACTCAAATCCTTACTCTATTTAAATATTTTGGCAGTGGTTTCCTATCACTTTGTTTTTTATTTTTATTTCACACTATTCTGTTTTTAATCATTTGTAGTGTTCTGAAGATCACATTCAACATTTTTTAAAGGGCACCTGGGTGGTTCGGTCAGTTAAGTGTCTGACTTAGGCTCAGGTTATGATTTGCCGTTATGAGTTTCAGCCCCGCATCGGATTCTGTGCCGACAGCTCCGAACCTGGAGTCTGCTTCAGATTCTGTGTCTCCCTCTCCCTCTGCTTCCCCCTGCACTCATATTCTGTCTCTCTCTCAAAAATAAATAAACATCAAAACAGTTATTTTAGGGGCACCTGGGTGGCTCAGCTGGTTAGGCATCCGAGCATTCAGCTCAGGTCATGATCTCACTGTGTGAGTTTGAACCCTGCATAGGGCTCTAGGGCTCTGTGCTGACAGCTCAGAGCCTGGAGTCTGCTTCGGATTCTGTCTCCCTCTCTCTCTGCCCCTCCCCTGCTTGCACTCTGTCTCTCTCTCTCAAAAAAAAAAAAAAATAAGCATGTTTAAAAATTTAGAAAAATATTTTTAACATTTTAAAAATATTTTATTTATTTTTTTAAATATTTTTATTTATTTCTAGGAGAGAGAGAGAGAGAGAGAGAGACAGCGTGAGCAGGGGAGGGTCAGAGAGAGAGGGAGTCACAGACTGAAACAGGCTCCAGGCTCTGAGCTGGCAGTCAGCACAGAGCCCGACGCGGGGCTCGAACCCACGAACCGCGAGATCATGACCTAAGCGAAAGTCGGACGCTTAACCGACCTAGCCACCCAGGCGCCCCATATTATTTATTTTTTGAGAGAGAAAGACAGACAGAACATTAGCAGGGGAGGGGCAGAGAGAGAGGGAGACACAGAATCGGAAGCAGGCTCCAAGCTCTGAGCTAGCTGTCAGCACAGAGCCTGACGCCGGGCTTGAACTTGCGAACTGTGAGATCATGACCTGAGCCTAAGTCAGACGCTTAACCAACTGAGCCACCCAGACGCCCCTTAACATTTTTTTTTAAAGACATGAAATAATGTAGTCGTGTGTGTGTGTGTGTGTGTGTGTGTGTGTGTGTGTGTTTAAGTACAACCACAACTATAAAGTAGGGGAACTTAAGAAGATAAGGAAAAAAGTCTGCTTCTTACGTAGAATTGGGCAATCTAATACACAATGTGAATCTATCCAAACAAGTTTGCTAACAAACAGCTCTTGTGTTTAGTGTTACTAATAAAACAACCTTCTCATTAGAAAATCAAGGCATCATTTGCTTAATAAAGCCATTATTCCCCCAGTTTTATGTTTGTCTTCATATAGAAGCTATAAATTCATGAGAAAGAGAAAAGAACAAGTTTTGTTGTGGTATAAAAATCTTAGGAACAAAAAATTACAAATATTCAGTGTTTTAACAGAAATGTTTTCTTTCCCACTATGTAAATATCCAGTTAATAAAATAAACATAATATTCCAGGTATAGAAATACTAGTAATTTGCTTACAAAAGACTGTATTTGGCGGTCACATTTTTGTTTGTCTTGAGTATAAAAGCACTTTACCAAAAGAATCAGGCCATTATTATTTAAAGTCTACCCCTTCACCCAGTTTCCTTATCTCAGTAGAAACTCATCAATTTCTATAGAATTTTGGCTATAGGACCAGGCCACAGGAACAGTCTGAAAAATCTAAAACCTATTTGGTTGGAGAAAAGTGTTTTCTTGAGACTTGGAAGCAGTTACCCATCACTTTGCACTTAAAATAATTCCTCAGTGAACTTCTTCCTACAGCCTTTAGAATCCGGCACAGGACCTGGGGCTCCCAGCACAGGATCTGGGGTCCCGGAAGGGCTGGCTGGAACACTTACTCCCAGGGCATCCTTGCAGGCAGGCATTCTACATGCAGAACTGTGAAGTTCTGCAGCCTCCTGCCCTGTGGGACCTTGGTCCTCTCCATGGCCTCCAACTTGAGCTGCTTCCTCGGGTGTTACAGAATGTTCACACTGGCCCTGGAAGACACAGCAGCAGTGCTGGGCTCTGAGGGCAGGCAGTTTCCTACCACTGTAAGGACAATGAACAAATTTAACCTGGCTTAAAAGACCTACCTCAGCCAGCTGTAGTGTATCTCCCACTGCTTCTCATGCCATGTACCCCTTTCTCTTTTCATTCTAGCTTCAAAGAGAGGCAAAGCAATAAAAGTTTCCCCTGCCACAGGGCCTTTGCACAGACTCTTTGCCTAATAAACTCCTCCCACATACCCTCTTGCAGGATTATAACCTATTCTTTCTTTTGACCTCAGTTTAATTTTCATTTGGAAAACCTTTCCTAGTCCCCCTAACTTGATTTTCCTGCTGCTGCTGATCCCACACTTCATTTCATGGTTACAGAAAGTAATTTTCTACCTACTCAGCTGATATCATCTCCAGGTAGACACTAAGTTTCATTTCATGGATCCATTATTTTTTAAAAAATTTTAAGTGTTTATTTTTCAGAGAGAGAAACAGAGCCTGAGTGGGGGAGGGGCAGAGAGAGAGAGGGAGACACAGAATCTAAAGCAGGCTCCATACTCAGAGCTGTCAGCACAGAGTCGTATGTTGGGGGCTCAAACTCATGGTCCATGAGATTATGACCTGACCTGAAGTCAGTTCCTCAACCAACTGAACAACCCAGACCCCCTTCGTGGAGCCAGTTTTGTACAATATTATATTCCCAACACCCATTTCAGTTTTTTTTTTTTAATGTTTTATTTATTTCTGAGAGAGAGACACACACACACAGCATGAGCAGGGGAGGGTCAGAGAGAGAGGGAGACACAGAATCTGAAACAGGCTCCAGGCTCTGAGCTGTCGGGGGGCTCCAGGCTCAGAGCCCGACGGGGGGCTCCAACCCACAAACTGTGAGATCATGACCTGAGCCGAAGTCGGACGCTTAACTGAGCCACTCAGGCGCCCCTCATGGAGCCATTTTTGTACACTATTATATTCCCAACACCCATTTCAGTTCTTAGGAAAAGCAGTTCCTTGTTAAATGTTTGTTGAATCGAATGGATAATTGAATGAATGTTTTTTGTTTATGTTATTCTCCTACAAAATACTATTTTGTAGTACTAATACAAAATGGTATTCGTTTCATGTGCTAACTAAATAGATCTGTGAAGGTTGCCCCGACTATTCTGGTAAGCATTATCTTCCTTCCTTGAGTATCACACAAATTATAAGTCCCATACTATTGGCATTTACTTGTTCTTTCTATTTGTATAGGAGATATGCCCCTTAAAGTCAAGGGCCATACTGTACATTTCTGTTGATTTACCTGCTTCACTACCTTCCTTCATCTTATGCTACATCTTGTGTCACAAATAAAAAATACTGCTAGTTTAGAGCATGTCATGTTTTTGTAAAACTCATTAGAAAATTGGTTTAAAAAAAGTTTGAAAGAAAAAACTGTGGTTGATTAATATCACTGTCTTTGGAATTTTATATGAACCTGACTTTGGAAGTTTAGAGAGTATGGCAAAACACAAAGATACGTTGAAAAGAGAAAAATGTGGAAGAAATGTAACAGGCAAATGCCAACAGACAACTTAAGGATGTAAATATGAAACTAGTGTGGAATGGAACTTAAGGAAAAATTATTTGTAAATAAAAAGGAATAGTTTATATTGAATAAGATCCAATCTGCCAAATAGTTCTTGCAGCTGTGAACTCACATATACTGAATAATAAAAGATCAATACAAATATAGTACAAACTGACAGAAATACAAGAAGAAATTAAAATAACAATAATTTCAGGAGCCTTTAACCTAAAACTCCTAGAACTGATTTTACACACACACACACACACACACACACACGAACACAGCTTCACATACAGCGTTGAGCCCAATAAGTAGAGACTTCATATCATTTGCTAATGACTTTGCAGTATTTATAGAAGTTCTTCTATGCTAGGGTCAACAGAAGTTCCAATAACTTCCTAAAAGTAGATATTATTAAAGCTGCATTGTGTGGAAATAGAGTAAAATAACTAGATAACATAGTGAGAAGTTATCAAATCATTTGGAAAATGCATAAATTCATTTCTGAATAAATCTTAAGTTAAAGAGGAAATGACAAAACTGAATATATGGCATATGTGAGCATATTATACTAGTCTCAAAAGCATGATACTCAAAAGAAAATTTATTGTATCACATAACAATTTTAAAATTAAAATAAACACATTTAAATATATAAGATGAAAAGGACATAAGAGTAAATACACAAAACATAGGCATCCTCCAAATCCAAAGGCCCTCAACACCAATGGTTTTATGGCGAATTTTGTCCCAGTCTTCAAGCACCAGGTAATTCTTATTTATGCTGCTCTCAAACATTGAAAAAATGTAGACACTCCCAAAATTTGCTCTATAACTTTAGCATAATCCTACAAAATTAATTCTAAAGTTCAAATCTAAGAGAAACTATCCTAGAATTGCCAAGAATATTTGGAGGAAAAATGATTTCTGACTTGCCCTAACATATGAGTATGAGATATAGTGATAGTAATTTAAGCAGTTTGTTGTTTTTTTTTTTTTTCTTAAATAGGCAAATAGATTCATTTGGAAGGATATATTCTAATTATCATTTCAAATCCACTGTGAAAATAGTATAAGATTTGAATATCTTTGAAAAGATATTGGGCCATAAGAGACTCTTATGGATTGCTGGGAGGAAGAAGGGTGGGAAATGAGCTACAATGGATGATGGGTATTAAGGAGGACACTTGTGATGAACACTGAGTGTTATATGTAGGTGATGAATCACTAAATTCTATACCTTAAACCAGTTTTATTGTATATGTTAGTTTCTAACTAAAATTTAAATGAAAACTTGAAATAAAAAAAGAAAAAGAAAAAAGAAAAGCTATCAGGATAATTTGGGGAAAGCATGTTAACATTCTACTTCACATCATGTCCAAAGAAATTCTGTAAAGATGAAAGATGTAAATGTAAGAACCAAATATTATAAAATAATTTTAAAATGGAAGGCTTTCTAACTAACACAATTAAAAAGGAAAGGATAAATGGGTATGACTTTTCAGAAATATAAAATTTTTATATGGAACAAGACATATAAGTAAGTTATATACTGGGAGAAAATATTTAACACATATATAACATAACAAAAAATCATTACCACTAACAAAGATAATCTCTAAATCAGTAACAAAATGTCGAACAAATAGAACAGAAAGGTAAATTTGAGAAAAAAGTGTACAAGTGTCCTGAAAACACAACTTCTGCCATACTAGAAATACAAATAATAAAAACTAAAATAGTAAGCTAATACTCTTCACTGAAAAACTGGTGAGAATTTAAAAAATCTATAATATTCAGTGCTACCCAGTGTGTATAAAAGGACAAGCCTATACTTTCGGTAGGTGTATAATTGGTAAAAACTTCATAAGATTTTAAATGTTCATACATTTCAGCCCAATTATTCCACTTTTAGATATCTATGCAATCGAAATACTGTGAAAATGCATGTGGATGTGCGTAAAGATGTTACTGCAATGTTGTCTGAAACAAAAAGTTAGAAACAACCTGAGTGTGTCTATACCGCTAATAAGGTGCTTCCAAAGGTGATAGTAGAAAGAGTAAACACAAAACTAAATAATAGTACTACACTGATGCTGACCACATAGAATGAATTAGTTTGAATGGACACGGACCGTAAACAATTAGCACAGGAACACTGCATTCCAGCTTGATTTCAGCCATGGGTACATCATTTCAGGCAGCTGCTTTTAAATTTGGGACTGATTTGTAGGAATTAAACTTGAAGGGTTCCCATAATATACTACTTAAGGGAAAAAGTAAGTTGCAGAATTGTCTCCAGACACTTAACATGATTTTTTATTTTGCAAAAAATTAAAAGAAACAGAAAATCCACTGTTTCTGTGTCAGAGTGTGCTGTATATACTTTAAAAAATATTTTGAAATATTTATCATTCAATTTATCACTTTCATTAATACTTGTCAGTTATCAGTTATTTACCCTTCACCATATTTTTCTGTATGCCTTAACCCTTCCTCTAATCAGCTGCTCTCTTTTCCTTCCTGCCTCTCAAAAGGGATGACACAGTGGAGAGAAGAGGAAAAAAGAAGTAGTCGAGTTTGAATCTCACAAGGTTACTGTGCTGGAAGAAATGGAAATGATGCAGGCATGGAGAAGAAATTTGGAGGAAGACATGGAAAAGCCAGAAGATGCCACCTCCATCACTTCCGTCATCAAAGAGAAAGGAGGAGGGTAGTTACCGGTAAGGAATGAGATGTTGATAGAAGGGGGTTTGTGAGAAAGGGACTCCTAATCCCATCCTTCAGCCATCCTGGGGCAAAGCCAGCATAAGACTAGGGAGGGCAGTGACAGCCTGATGGGGGGTTTGAGGAACCGAGAGGAGGGTCCCTCTCCAGAGAGGTGACTGTGTGGTATGTCTAGGGAGATGGATCTGAGTCAACTTCACAAAGTCAGGACTTCCAGGATGGTGCAGGAGGCATGGTAAGATTCCTGTCTATCCTGGGGATGTTCACAACAGTTCTTATTGATGAAGTTTTGGGGTGATAGGGGGTTCATGAGGTCCGGAGCTGACAGCCAAGAAAGAATTCTTGAAGACAATTTCGGTGCTGAAAGGTGATTTTGTTAAAGCATGGGGACAGGACCCATGGGCAGGAAGAGCTGCACTGGGATCATGACAGATAACTCATTACATACCCTCAGGTCAGGGCAGGGTCAGGGATAGAGTAAGTCTCTAAAGAATTTTGGAAGCAAGGTTTCCAGGTCCTTGAGGGGCTAGCTGTTGCTGGGGAAAATGCCATTTGTTACCATTCAATAAAACCTCAGTCATGAGACCCTTCAGATGCATATTGGGGGGCCATAAGCCTGGAGTATATTGCCAGCATCTATTTTGGGACAGTTGAGATAAAGGAAGGAGACTTGCAGGATCCTCGAAGTTGGGATAATGTGAAGCTAAGATTCCTTTTTGCCCCCAGCAAAGTGTCATCCAAGAGGCAACTGAGCTCCTAAAGGGAGGTCACGCTGCTGGTCTCAATGACTTGTGAGTGGGCTATAAGCAGTGAGGGAATTTAATTTTTCATTTGCCTTTGTTTTCCACATCACCATGGCAAGCACGTAAACCTCCCTCCTTTGTTCTTGGGTAGCCAGGAGTATCCGAGGAATATCACACACATTCCGTCTGGGGGCAGGGGTGCCAGCCTGTAATTTGCCTTCAGTTTGCCCCACGCTCCCTCATCATTATTAGTCCAGGAACCACACGAACTTAATACTGGAAGTTATCTGACCTTCAGAAGCTCTGCAGGGAAGGATTTCGCTGAATCTACCACCCAGGATCCTGTTGGACAAAAGTCAAGAAAGCTTGGCACTCAGTTGTGTTAAGCTCACAACCACGTGCCCAGCTCTGAGGAAGGAGGGGAGGTGTCATCAAGGAGAGGAACTGATTCAATAGCATGAGAAATCCTATAATGTGCTGAGTGGTTGTAGAAAAAGAAAAACACAATTTTCTCTATGCTTGAGTTTGTAGGGTGAAATTTGTACCTGCCCTTACCTGAATCTCTGTCTTCTCTCATTTTCTTTTATTTATTAAGTTTTTAATTCCTTTACAGTTAACCTATTGTGTAATATTTGTTTCAAGTGTACAATATAATGATTCAACACTTCCATACAGCACCCAGTGTTCATCACACCAAGTGTGCTTTTTTTAAAAAAAAATTAATGTTTATTTATTTGAGACAGAGAGAGAGCAAGAATGAGAGAGAAAGCATGAGCAGGGGAGGGATAGAGAGAGACAGAGACACAAAACCCAAAGCAGGCTCCAGGCTCAGCCTTCAGCACAGAAGCTGTGAGATCATGACCTGAGCCCAAGCTGAAGTCGGATTCTTTTTTTTTTTTTTTTTTATTTTATTTCTAGGAGAGTGAGAGAGAGACAGCATGAGCAGGGGAGGGTCAGAGAGAGAGGGAGTCACAGACTGAAACAGGCTCCAGGCTCTGAGCTGGCAGTCAGCACAGAGCCTGACGCGGGGCTTGAACCCATGAACCGCATGATCATGACCTAAGTGAAAGTCGGACGCCCAACTGACTAAGCCACCCAGGCGCCCCTGAAGTCGGATTCTTAATCCACTGAGCCACCGGATACCCCAGAAACGAGTGCCCTCCTTAATCCCCGTCACCTATTTCACCCATCCCCCAGCCACCACCCCTCTGAGAACCATCAGTGAGTTCTCTATAGTTAAGAATCTGTTTCTTGGGGCACCTGGGTGGCTCAGTTGGTTTGGTGTTCTACTTCTGCTCAGGTCATGATCTCATGGTTTGTGGGTTCGAGCTCCATGTGGGCTCTGTGCTGATGGCTCAGAGCCTGAAGTCTGCTTCGGTTCTGTGTCTCCCTCTCTCTCCGCCTTTCCCCTGCTGACAATCTGTCTCTCTCTGTCTCTCAAAAATAAACATTTAAAAAAAATTTAAAAAAGAATCTGTTTCTTGATATGTCTCTCTTTATCCTTTGTTCATTTGCTTCTTAAATCCCACATATGAGTGAAATCAGGTGGTATTTGCCTTTCTCTTCTCTCACTTTCTTTAAATCTCAAACCCTTACTGTTACCCTACCCCCCTGAGAATTTTTAGGGAGCAGGTGGAGATTTTTCACTTTTTTCCTTACAACTTCTGTTATGATGAATTTTTTTTTTTTTTACAATGGCACACACTTCTTCTGGAATTAAAAATAACAAAGAAATTAATAATTGGCATACACTCCACTATATCGAATAGTAGCATAAAAGAAATATCAAATTTGTTGTTCAAGATTAAATGTTTCCAAAATAAGTATCCCTTTCATTTTTGGCTGCAATAATCCTTCATATTTTCTGCATCTAAATTTAATTGACCAAATAAAATAGATGGAGACTTTTTGTTTAAAGAAGATGGTGAAATGTGTTGGACCTGCTTCTTTTCATGCCCCACCACTGCTCAGCGATTGAAGCAACTATTAACTCAGCTTATGCCTGTTAACGGCTGGATGCAGTCTTCAGAGTTTCCTTCCTAAGACAGCAGGGCAGAATCAATGGCAGTTTCAGCTCTCTTGAAGATTGATACAAGGTTTCAGTGCTTAGCAAAACCATGTGATCTTTTAATCAATCACTGAAATAAATCTATGCAACTGGTGTCGGGAACCAAAGTCATTTCACACTCACCTTCCCAATTCCCTAGGATCAAGGGAAATAGAATCCAAATTAGACTCGCTGAGCCACACTACTGAGCCTCCACTCCCAAAGGGATTTAATATTTGTCACTGTTCAAAAGACTTGTCTTGCAATAAAAAAAAAAAAAAAATGGAGAGGCTGGTGTATTTATCTGTAAATATGAAAGTGATGGAGCATTCCCTATGGTCCTGGCTCATAAATAGACTAAGCCAGAATATTGTTGCATAAAACCATAATCTCCAATCACCGGCATGTAAACAGAAGCTCTATCTTTTCATAGGATACTAGAAAGGTTTTGCAGAAATCTTATGATTCACTCTCCTGACTCATATAAAATTTAATAGAATATTTCTACACAGAAGATTCTTTTTTATTCTTAAATATCTTGAGGAAAGAAGTTTCTCTAAAAATATCAGTTATAGCCTCATCCTCTTTACTTCTAGGAATTTCTTCCACATAAAATCAACTCTTGATTTAATCTATATAAGAAAGATGAGTGAACCAGTAAGTACAGAATGATAAATATTTTAAAAGTAATTTAACCTTGCCCTGAAGTTTTGTGGAAGCATTACATAGTGAAGAACAAAGACGTTATCTAGGTTAATGTTTTTAAAAGCTTTTTTTAGCTGACCCACCCAAAATTCAAGTGTGTGTCAAAGGAGTGGCCATGTTCAGTGCTGCTCAAATTCAGGACCAAAACAGCATCTTGAATCATCTTCCTGGCCTCTATGTTTGAACACTTAGTCTCCCACCAAACCCTTTGTTAGTTGCCTACAGTCTCACTGGGTACACGGGTAGAGGAAGCAGCAGAATTGTACATTTGACTTGGATAAATGTAGCTCTCAGCATGCTATAACGTATAAAACCTGGGTTGAAAGCACCCTGAGGTCTTCATAGCAGATCAGGGGAATGAGAAAAGAAAGGAAACAAGGGACCAGAGTTGAGGAGCTAACTCCACTGCAACGTGGCCTCCAAAATGAGGGGATCCAGCATTCACCCAAATAGGTTAGGAGTATGGATACCTTGAGCTTGAATTTGACTGTCACGAGTACACAAAGCATGTACTGTAAGTGTTGGGACATAATAGTAGTAATAGTCTGGAAGCAGCATTATGCTTTATGTAATGAGGTGGTGGCATCACAATTCTAGATGGTCCTAGCAACAACTAGGAGTGTACCTGAACAGAGTTCCAGTTCCCTGAGAGAGGAAAGGTGTGGAAGTATAAAAGGATCAGTCCAAGGCATTTAGACAGAAGCCATCTGCATAGATGAGACAAATAAGTGGGCTTCAGAGGAAAGGCTGCGGTTCCCTGGACAAAGATACTCGATGTGTTGAGTATGCCAGGTGTTGTAAGATCAATCAGATTCCACCAGCTGGTCCCCTGGAAGCCACTATCATACTCTCTAATCAGCTCAGAAACTGGGAAGAAATGAGCCTTTGGTTAAGGTCTGAGGAATCAGTAAAGCCGAGGAAGTCATGAGTACCAGTTGTCTATGTCAGTTAGATATTTGGGATCCTCTCCCACCAACTACCATGCTACCAGGTGCCTCAGAGATATAGGACATAGATAAACCACAAGATTTCTTCTAGGAAGCATTCTTCTCTCCCTAATCAGAGTTTAGGACAAAATAATATGTTATTTTTAAGTTTAAGTTTAAAGGTGATTTATTGTTATTTCAAAGCATATGCTACTTGGTGTTTTATAAATGGAAACCAGGAGAAATGTATCCTTTGAAAGACATTATTTGAGGCTATGTTTAATCAAACTCTAACACCCAGATGATGGTGTTATTGGCAAAATTTCAAAATAAAGTCCACTCTGAGGACAGGACATGAAATTATATTACAGCAAGGGTTATTTAAGCAAGATCCTAAGATGACAATGCCAAATACAGTGTCTTTGGAACACAGGACTGTGAGATCACATGACCTTATGAAATTAGGTCAGGATATTTTTTAATAATAAGGTGTGTTTACCTTAAGAGTGGTGTCACCTACAAAATAGACAACTCATGTCTTATGATTTCACAAATTTTCTCCTTTTATTATAAAACATAAAACCATTAAGACATTTTACCAATGTTAAGTGAATAACATTTTTTTAAATGTTTGTTTATTTCTGAGAGAGAGAGAAAGAAAGAGAGAGAGCACAAGCAGGGGAGGGGTAGAGAGACAAGGAGACACAGAATCCGAAGCAGGCTCCAGGCTCCGAGCTGTCAGCACAGAGCCCCACTCAGGGCTCGAACTCACAAGACATGAGATCATGACCTGAGCCGAGGTCAGATGCTTATCCGGCTGAGCCACCCAGGTGCCCTGATAACATTTTCTTTATTGAAATAAATGCTTATTAAAAAAGCAGATGATGTATGGAAAGTATTGCCAACTTTGCCAAAACTAGATATTCACATACTGTAAAACCTGTATCTGAGGCTCTTATGCCAGAGACCAGAGACAAACGGCACAACGGCACAATTCCAATAGGACCGTTTTTTTTTAATTTTGTTTTTTAATGCATATTCTTTTTTTTTTTTTTTAAATATTTTTATTTATTTCTAGGAGAGAGAGACAGCGTGAGCAGGGGAGGGTCAGAGAGAGAGGGAGTCACAGACTGAAACAGGCTCCAGGCTCTGAGCTGGCAGTCAGCACAGAGCCCGATGCGGGGCTTGAACCCACAAACAGCAAGATCATGACCTAAGCGAAAGTCGGATGCTTAACCGACTAAGCCACCCAGGCGCCCCAATGCGTATTCATTTTTGAAAGACAGAGAGAGAGAGCATGAGTAGGGTAGGGGCAGAGACAGTGGGAGACACAGACTCTGAGACTCTGAAGCAGGCTCCAGGCTCTGTTCTTACAGACTGACAGCAGTGAGGCTGATGTGGGGCTCGAAGCAGCAAATTGTGAGATCATGACCTGAGCCGAAATCAGATGCTTAACTGATTGAGCCTCCCAGGCACCCCCAACAAGACTGATTTTTATTTATTTTTATTTTATTTTTAATTTTTTAAATGTTTATTTATTCTTGAGAGAGAGTGTGTGTATGAGCGAGTGAAGGGCAGAGACAGAGAGGGACAGAGAGAGGGAGACACAATCCAAAGCAGGCTCCACGTTCTGATCTGTCAGCACAAAGCCTGATGCAGGGCTCAAACTCACGGAACACGAGATCATGACCTGAACAGAAGTCAGATGCCTAAATGACTGAGGCACCCAGGTGCCTCCAACAGGACTGATTTTGATTCAGGATATATGAGCGGTCTCCTATTCACTGAAGCTTACTACTTCATCTCTTCCCAATGGGATGAACAGAATCAATCTGCTTTCAGAAAGGTGGTCTTCATGTCTCCAACGTGTCTGTGTCTACTAAGAATGTCTCTGCCAACTGGAGAGAAATCTAGTGGAAAACATTACTCTTGTTGGAAAACCAATTAAAATTTTTTTCCTTAGGAGCTAGACTATAGTATCATGAAAAGATACTTTAAAATTTTGACAGCACACTGGCAAAAACTTCCTACCCTTCAGATCAGAGACTTTGTTCTTTGCAGGGCTATGCAGATTCTGAAACAAAATGCTGTAATTACAGGCTTGGATTCTGTTTGTGTTCTCAAGCCTTGAGACATAAAGGTATTAAGTTTTCTTTCCCGGAAACAATACAATGTTTCTTACATCTGATTATTCAGTGTGACAGAGAACATATCTTATGCTGCATTAGAAAGAATGATTTATCCATTAACAACTCTTAGCCATATAGTAAGGAAACAAAATCCTGTTAAATCTGTGAGTCCATACCTCAGGGATCCTTCTGTTTTGGATAAATAGGTGCCCCCAAGCTAGCTTAATTTTCCTTTAGAGCAGGGAGCTTAATGTGAGAACTAGCCTTTGAATTTGGAGAAAACGGAGAGGCTACATCTGCACCTGTCTTGGTAAAATAATTTCAAAGTCATTTTGAATGTAACTTCTGGACAAACCAATTAAGAGCGGTGCCTTAAAAAGTGTGATCAGAAACTTAACAGTATTTATGGCCAAGATGTAACAGAAAATGATTTTAGCACAATGGGGAAGTTGTAATAAAAGGCAGGCATCTGAGTGAGAAAGGAGGACTCAGCCTTCTGATTTGTACTCCAAGTCTTGCTACTTCTGCCAAAACTCTGAAACTCCAAAGTCCCTGGGCAGGCTGCTGCTTGTTCCGGCCAGACAGCAAAGCGGCCCACCAGGTGCCTGTGGTCTCCTATCCAAAAGGGAAGAGTCAAGAATAATGAAAGCACAGGACTAGAAGGCACCTCAAAGATCTCGTCTATTTCTTGAATCTGCTTTGTAACATCCTTGCTGAATGGGCATCCAAAAACAGAATTTGTTCTCTCCAAAGGCATTTCACTTTGCATGTGTAAGGCTCCAGCTATGAGAAAAATCTTGCTGGTTAAGAGTTGACCTCTCTTTGTGTGTGGCTTCCTCTGCTCACTGTTGCCAATTTTCCTACTTGGGTGTATACTAAATGCATATAATTCCTCCTGTTTATGTCAGTTCCTCAGCTCTCAGAGCATGGCTATTGTGTTATCTCTGAGGTTTCCCTTCCTTTCCTTCCATGGTAAACACTGCTACCTAGTCCTTTGACTGTTTTCCATTTAACCTGGTTTTAGAACCCTTGCCTGTATAGTTGCTTTCTTTGAATACACTGAGTTTGTTTCCAGCTTGAAAAAGAAAATGGAATTAGAACAGAACCACTCTAAGATTGGAATAATCAAGAAACAGAAGAGAGCTGACCTCATGCCTTTCCTTACAAGAGTTTTTGTTTCCATCAATGCAGGCTCAGTTCAGGGGTTTTTTTGTTGTTGTTGTTGTTATCTCAATATTCCATTTACTTGTCTAGATCTTCTTTTTGAAAAAAAAAAAGCTTACATCTTTTGTATTTTATGATCTGTATTTTCCACATTCTGTACTTGCATAGCTGTTTCAGACCCAAGACAGAAACTTGTATTCTCCCAGGTTAAATTTTATCTTGTTAAAATCAGATCACTACTCACGTCTCTCAGAATCTTTTAGTATCCAGATTTAGTCAGTCAATATATTCTCCCTCGGCTCCTCAGTTTTCTCATAAATGAAAAGAGAAACTACCTCATAAGATGGCTGTAAAGACTGTGTGATCCAATACATGGAAAGTGCTTAGAAGGGGTACAGATATGTAATAAAATCTCCATCAAGTAAATTATTATCATTTTGTAAGCAAGTCTAGTCTACAAAAGTGTCTTATAATGTCAAAGGACATTTGTTGGCATCAAGCAAACAAGCCCTGTTTTAGAATAAAATAATTTGATCATAACTATATTGTAAGCAGAGTTTCAACAAAAAATTGTTTAAGCAACATACATGAACACTAGAGGCCTTTGTGATTGTAGAATTCAAGGAGAAAATATTTTTTTAAATCTCTATTAATTTCCAAGTAAGAGGGCTATATAGTTGGACAAGTTGAGGCTCATTTTGAATTGCCTCCTAAAACTCACATTCCTACCTCCTAGAACCATCTGCTACTAGCAAACGCTAAATCTACCAAAATGATAAATTGCTTTGCATCTCCTCTATGTGAAATCATTACTCAAAGCCGTAGGGGTGGATCCAAGTTTTCAATGACACAGCACCGTGTGTGAAAAAGTTGAAATTTTGCCTTACTGTCTATCGGACACCAGAAGAATTAGCAAGATGACATGCAGGAAATGCTCTTGGTTTGTGATGTCTCAAATCTGGGTTCACATCTTAGCACAAGAACATTTTAGATATGTGAGCTTGGAATAGTTACTAACCCTCAGTCCCTCCATTTTTGCATTTGTGGGAGTGGGATATTAGTAAGTTCTAGAGTTATAAGGAATTTGAAGTAACATGTATTTAGTACCAACTATGGTTAATATTAGCAGTTGCTAGTAATTCCTATGAAAGGGCGATGATGAAAGCAGTCAACAAGAACTTTTCAATGCATACCAAGTTTTTATGAACAGAATTTGAAAACCAGCCATGTCAATAATACAATACAACTAGAAGGCAATAGGAAGATGAGAATATAGAAAATAGGACTATATTATACTGGATTAAGTGCTTTGGAATCAATGTGGAAGCAAAATTCTCATAAAATAATAATTTTTCATTCCTTAATTGAAAACAGAGGATATAGAATGGCCTAATAATCTGACATATTATTTCACTGAAACCTGGGAATATAAAAAGTTCATAACTTCACTCAACCTTCCTTTTTTTCTCTTTCTTTTTTTTTCATAAATGTTTATTCATTTTTTAGAGAGAGTATGTGCAAATGGGAAAGGGCAGAGAGAGAGAGAGAGAGAGAGAGAATTCTAAGCAGGCTCTGAGATGACAGCACAGAACCTGATGTAGGGCTCAAAATCACAAACTGTGAGATCATGACCTGAACCAAAGTCAGATGCTTAACTGACTGAGCCACCCAGGCATCCCTCATTCAACGTTTCTTAAGTGACTGATCCATGACAGGTAACCCACACTCTAAAAAGACAATACCCTTGGTATTCATAAAACCTTTCTTAGAGTACTTCTCCCATGACTAAGCACTCTTCCTGAATCCCTAGAATTGTAACTTGGAAATATTTTTATATCAAAAATCATCGAATCATGGAACACTATTAATATTTTCTGTATCGACACAACACATTAAGCATGAAATAAAACTCCATATCAAAGAGTGAAGGCTCATCCTTTGAATAGCTTTTCTTTATCTCAATAGTCAGTAAAGAGTTTGCTTTATAGAATGGGGAATTAAAATACATTTAACAAATGCAAAGAATTCAGCAAAATTTAATCTCTGTATTATCATATGTGAGGTACGCAATCCCATACAAAAGGTAAATGTGGGTTAGATTATGAAGTAGATGTTTATCCCAAAGCTAAAGGAATCTTTTAGTAAATTCTCCTTTAAGATGGAGAATACAGGGGTCCCTGGGTGGCTCAGTAGGTTAAGTGACTGACTCTTGATTCAGCTCAGGTCATGATCTCACGGTCATGAAATCGAGCCCTGCATAGGCCTCCACACTGGGCATGGAGCCTCCTGGGGATTCTCTCTCTCCCTCTTCCTCTCCTCCCTCCCCTACTTCTCTCCTTATCTCTCTCAAAAATAAATAAAAATAAAAATAAAATATAGACTATATCTCAATTGTAAATTTCCAATATTACTATTTGGTTTTTTATATATTATGTTAAAGTGATATATCTTGTATTTACTAGTGTTAACTGCTTTGACATTCCTAAAAGTTTCTACCTATAAATCTTCTAAATGTTAGAGAACTTTAATAAAAGAACATTAAAAAAAATTATTATTCATTGAGAATATGTAAAAAACTTAGATATTTCATTCTTTTAAAATAAAATCCAAATAGGTCTTGATACAGTTCTCAATTCAAGTAAATTAGGGCCATACATGATTTACTGTGTCAGAGTGAGAACAAGATTTTGTAGACCACTGTGTAATGAAGTGTGCCATGGTGGTCGAATGCTAAGGTGTAAAAAGATTACACACCGAATACCAACTCCCAGAAATTATAACCAAAAGTGGGATAAGAAAGCCAGGCCAACTCTCTGGGTTAAGATGATTTCAGATAAGGGACAATTTAGAGACAGAATAAAGAAGGATTCAAAGAAAGGTAATAAAAATATCACATGTACTTACAGAGCAATAGCATTTCCAAGGAAGATGGGTCATGAGAGAGAATCCATCAAAGTGAGTTTGTCAGATCAACTTGGAAATGCTAAATATTTTATCTAGCCCATGGAGAGCGAGAAAGCTTGGAAGAGAAGTCCTGCAGCAAATAAATCTGCTTCATTTTGTTTAATAATTGATCATATTAAAGGTTTTTCTTAACATAAAATTTACCAGCTCAAGGACACTTTGCTGCCTCGCCAGACCTAGGGTGGGCAAATGACTTTCTTTTCATAGACAAATAGAGATGTCAGATGACCGGCCGAAATTCCTATCTCTGGGTACAAGGTGGCGGCAACACCTACCCCAGAAATCCAGGCTACTACCCAGCTCATGTGAAACTGACATAGACACACAATCATGAAAGAAATGTAAAAGGGCTTCTGAGCCTTGCTGAAAGGCAGTTGACAGAATAGACGTTTTTTAAAGAATACTGAGTTACAAGTCTGGAGCTGTAGGTCCAATTACTTGACTCTACCATTGGCTGGCTGGTGTTGGTTCCTTTGAACTAGGTGAGAATCATTTTAGGACATCCAGCAGCCCTATCGCTTCTTCTGATAAGAGACAGAATCTCGTGTGTGAGGACTCATGGGCTTGTGGTTGAATAGAACTGACTCCTCTTCCCTTTGTTCTCTCCCTGTCACCACAGGAATGGCAGTGACCGAGTACACTCTTCTTCCTCCAACCACCCCAGTCACAGAGGTTTGTTCAGAGGTAAACACATGGTCCAAATCAGCCTAGAGTTCACCCAGGAAGACAGCTGTTTCTCTCTGCTACGGTCATCAGGTGGGTAAGATGTGAGTGTGGGCCGGGAGGGGGAATCTTGTTTTGTTCCCCTTTTTCTCACTACGTGGAAGAGCTTTGCTGAAAAGAAGGAAATAGTGGAATAATCAGGATGGCATTATACATCAGCTTCTTGTGCAGCTGAAGTAGCTGTATCCTTGGTCTCACAAGTCATCTGAGTCAGTGTATCCAACATCCCACTTAACGTTAGCTTGAATAGAATTTATGATGATAGCGACTCAAATAGTCTCAATTAATATAGTGCATTCTAGGTTGAACATTTTGTAAATTTAGAAGATATTTATGTTACTCGAAACAAGGATACATTCTATTCTTAGAAAGCTCATCTATGAAATGTCAGGGAGGGAATTTCACACTTGATCCTTTTTGTTAATTATTCAGGCCTTGAAAATTCATGGTGAGGGAAATGAATAAAACATGTATTCCCAAGTTGAATGTGTAGAAAAATATAGGTAGCCTCAAGAAATTCATTTGGAGCTCTTTCTTTAGTCCTTCCATATTCATGCTGATCTTCAGCTTGAATATATAATGTACAGCGAGCCTTGTGTGTGCTACCTGAAGGCATGGGAAAAAGTCAAATTAAGTTGTTTGAGTAGTTCAGGCCTCCACATTAATTATAGAGAATAGAAAGTACTTCATCTGTAAGGGGAAAAGTCACAAGTATGTGTATGTCATGTGTAACTAGATCTCTGTAGACACAAATTAGGCAGAAGACAGGATGGGATCACAGAAGGCCTCTTTAAATTCCATGATACTTTGCACTCAACTTCCAAGGTCTAAATTAGTAGCCAGTGCAGTTATGCCTATACTGGATATTAAATAGTAAATATTTATTGATGATAATGATAAGAAGATCTGGCAAGGCTTCTTTGACCTTTGGATACAAGAAAATTGAGCCAGCTAAAAGGATGCTTGCAATAGTGTGAGACCCTGCTGAGAGGAGAGAGAAATGGAGTAGGAATTAACCACTTTCCACAATCTTCTTGCATTGCTTAGCTCTTTCACCTGGTAGTCTTTGATGCTTTTCTTAAGTCTCCTAAATGTATGATTTCCTAGTCACAGTTTTGAGAATTCAGAATCCACCTGTGAATTTCTAGAGACTTAATAGATTCTTCTTGTTTTCATTGATCTTCTCCCAATGTAGGGTCCTCTCTCATTTCTCTTAACTTAGCATTTAAAGATTTTTAAGCTTGTGCAATATATAATCTTTGACTTTGCTGTCCCTTGGGGTTTTAGGTTTTTTTTTCTTTCCAGTTCTTAGATGAAGATTGAAACATATATGTCAAGATGTAAATGTGATTGTAAGACTCCAGGCATCTTGCATAAATCTTATTCACTGAACATTTCGGGACTCTTGCAACTTTTTCTATGCATCATTTTAGTACAAATAAATAGTATAAAACAGCTGGAGAATATGTGATGCTTACTTGTAGTCTGCAGTAGAATGGATATGTTTCATCAGTATAAAATATGGGGAACAGAGTATGTGAGTAAGTGCACATGCACCTGCCTTAATCAATACTATTTTGAATATGAGCTACATTATCCCGCTCAATTTATAGGAAAAGAAATACAGGAAAAAAGACATTCTGGATCCCAGAAGGATTCTTTTCCCAAAGTAATCAGACATGTGGACTCTTGGTCTGATAAAAATCAATGACTCTTCAGGACAGTATATCTTTAGATGTGGGTGACGGATGGAGTATATAATGAAAGAGGAACTGGGGAGGGCAGAAGGCAAATGTGAAAAAAAAATCCAAGGAGAAAAATTAACATTTTCCCCTTGTAATAAACTGTGCCAACATGTAGGCTGTAGCATAATTATGTATGTGTATTCATATAACTTTGAATTCCAGAAATAGTAAATAGGAGCAATTTCTTTACTATTTGACTCTTTTGGGTAGTTCACATGCCTTCCCTCATGTGTGTTTATCTGTGCCTGTAGTTTATGGCTCAAATGAATAGGAATCATCTCATTTTCTCAGTAATAACTTGTAATGTACCATGTATACATGAGTGCTTGACAAACACGACCTGTTTGACTTGTGAGTTCGGAAAATATTCTATCTAATGGAAACCAGTTTTTAAATGTGTGCAGGGCAGAGTTTCATTCCAGCATTATCACAGATGGCTTGACCTTTTATGTATTGATCACTTTGTGCCTGCATTTACCCACTGAAAAATATTTCAGCAAGCCAACTCTTACATACATCTAGGGATGGAAATACCCTTCAAAAATAATAAATAGATAAATGAATATATTCTTTGTTTATTCTCATTGAGTATATATTATTTAGGTTAGAAGCAAGCCACTGGTGGTAAGCTTAACGAGAAGTATTTAAAAAGGCATCCAGTTATCTTTGTACAGTCCTTGTAGAAGCTCCCTCTGAAATCCTTTGAACTCCTCAGATATAAGTAGTAAATTTAGACTATTCTATTACAATCACCACAAATGATATACGACTTGCTAATAATATTGCCTCCTTTATTTTTTCCTAAACTATACTTTCCAAGAATTTTTTTTTAATGTTTATTTATTTTTGAGACAGAGCACGATCTGGGTAGGGGCAGAGAGAGAGGGAGACACAGAATCTGAAACAGGCTCCAGGCTCTGAGCTGTCAGCACAGAGCCCGATGCGGGGCTCGAACCCACAGACCACAAGATCATGACCTGAGCTGGTTGGACGCTTAACCCACTGAGCCACCCAGGCGCCCCAAGAAATTTTAAATTTAAAGTTTGATGCTATAGACTTTCAAACATTGTGAGCATTTAAAACAATGCAAAAATATTTGGAAAGGAAGACCGTGAGATTGGCTACGGAAGCAATTAACCATTAAACATTTAAATTCAGAGATTAGGAAACAATTACTATTGTTGGAACTGGCTTTAAAACATATCCCATTTGAGCAACTGTGCACATATCTAAATGGGATTTGGCAGGTGGATAAAAGATTTGTTGTATCCTGTTTGGGGGATTGCTGTAGACTTGCTGCTTCAACAGGCTTTCAAACTAGGTTTGAGTCCTACAGAGCAAACTGAACCCTGGAATCCTTTCCTGGCATTGCAGTCCCCACCCCCACCCTTGACAATTATAATAAGCCAAGGCTAACGAAGGCTCTAAACTGCATGTGGAACAGCTGCTGTGTGCTGTCACAGAGGCTCAGAGGGGAAAATGCTTTGGGGGAGAAAAATTGGCTGTCGATTTGTCTTCAAACACCCAAGAAGTTTCTGTAAACAACAGCATGTATTATCCTGAATGTGCATGATCTAGATAAATCGCTTGCCAATTATTTCCTTTTTCTGTTCATTGGGCTTTGCTTTCATTGTGCCATCCAGTGAGAATATAGAGATCCAGAATATTTAAGGCACTGGTTAGATGATATGTTATTTGTCAGTTTAGGAACTGCTGTCTACCCAGGCCTGGTTGGGTAGCTGAAATTTTGCTTTGATCATTATAAATAACATATCCTGAGTCAAAGATCACTGGACTCTGGGCGATAAACATTTCTATGCAAAGTACCAATACTGGAAAGATAAAATATATTTCTAAGGTACCTCATAAAAAGATGTATGGAATGTCTGAAGGGAGAAGGAAATGTTAAACAAGCTAATTTTCAATAGAATTGTAGAATTGGGATGTCCTTTTAGAATCCATCTTTTTTATTTTAGGGATCAAGACTGGAAAAAGCTTTCCTGCATCATAGTCCAGAGTGTCTTTCCCTTCCCACTCTCCGTTAGTAGAGGAAGACACAGTCACAGGACTGACTCTGGATCCAAGGAGAAGTTAGGATGGCTCAGAAATCAATAATCGGACACAGGGACTATCTACCAGGAGCAAGTCTGATTTTAGACCTAACACAGGAGTATGACCTTTATACTTTGACTTCTCTCAAACAACCTCAAAGTGTCCAGCACTGAAGTTCTTAATGCATTTTCAGAGAGATTGACAAGGTCTATATTAAAATCCTAAGAAAAATTACCAACAATTGGCTAAGCCCCTTATGTGGAGCGCACTCAGCATCAGAGGCTTCAGTGGTTGTCTGCACAGTCTGAGAGGGGTTACCACCCTGCTAATCTACTTACTGAGTCTCCCGAAACCCACTCCCTGCTTCTGCTGTATTTCCAGAAGGGTTTCAGGAAAGATTAAATACCTCCCCATGGACTGTGTCCAATCCAGCAAGCTTTTACAGAAAGCCATCTCTCTCTCTCTCTCTCTCTCTCTCTCTCTCTCTTGGCTTCCCACTAATTACTGACCAAATGGTGGACTTAAGTGTGTGATGATATAATCTGCCTGTTTGCAACCTTCCCTCTCAATTCCCAATCTCTTAAAGTGGAGACTGTTTTCTCAGGCAAAACACAGATAGTGACTTTTAAAACTCACTTTCCTTTATAGCATGACTGTGGGAAAGGATAGATGCTCCATACACCCTGGGCAGGATTAAAAAGTTTCATTTAATGTATTTGTAGAATCAAAGAGACAGAGCCAAAGGCAGGATGACACAGGGAGCGGCGTGGGGCACGAGAAAGCAGTTGCCGTGTGGCCATCAGGGAAAAGGGAGTGTAAAAAGCTTCTTGCACACATCACCTCATCTATAAAAACCAGAACCACTTGGCATCTCGCTAAGTAACAAATGGATCTGAGGGCTATAGAGAAGAGTTGTTGGCCGGAAATGGTCCCCGGGGCTATGATATTTTCAGTCCGTGTGCATTTCCCTATAAATGCAAAGATCATGGATTACATAGCTCTGTTCACATATCCTCTTTACCCACGGACTAAATTTTGCAGGTTCTGGTTTGTCTGACAATCACAATTTCTGGGAGTAAGAGAATACATTTGGATAGTTGAGGTAAGGAGAAACTAAATTTTCATTTGCAGGGAGGAGGAAAGAGGTATAAAGTCATATTAAGATGAACAAGCATGAAGGAAACCATATTGCTAGAGGAGATGGTAGTAACCAGAGTAGCTTGGGCAAGCCCCTTTTTCCATTTTCAGGACTTTGGCTTTAAATGGAAACGTCTGTTCTCTACAAACAAGTGAAAATAGGCCTGGAGGTGTGAAAGGAACCTTTCTGTCTGCAACTCGCTACAAGCATACACCTTGCACAGCAGAACACATAGATTCCTACAAACTCAAGCTGATTAGTTTTTGATTCCAAATCGATTTCCACCAGAGCACTGAATTCACTGATGGGCTAATAAATCTGTAGAAAGAAGGAACCCTCAGCAGATGTTGCAGCCACAAAAAAAAAAAAAAAAAAAAACAACCAAAACCCAACCCTGAGTTTAATTTTAAGCATCTGGTTTGTCCCAGCGTGAACGGGTTGCTCTGTTTTGTTTCTCTCTTTGAAACATGGAGGCAGCAGATTAACTCGGTGCCACAGAAACGGTCTACAAAATAAAAAGTCTCCATTTCCTGTCTAATCCATTAGCAAAAGTAAACTGCCTTCCATGACTCACCCTCCACTACACTTCGACTCTGTTCCCCTCCCCAGATACAAAAAACAAAAACAAAAACAAATAAGCAAACCCTTACCAGCTGCAAAGACTGGGAAGAGCAGGCAAAACTTCCCAGTCCTTTTTTGCAAGCCTGAAACCTACAGCATCCAAAAAAACCATCCAAAGTCATAATTCTGGCAAGAGTTACTTTGAGAGTGAAATCGACACTTAATAGGGATGGGATGTTAAAGGACACTCAAGCCTTTAGGTCCTCATCTTTGACTCAACAGACAGGTTTCCACGAGTTGCGCTTCTTCCCGAGTAAATGGGACGCATTATTTTCATTGAATTTTAGTCAGTCTTATATCTGCTATTGTGAAGCCTTGCATTGCTATAGCACAGTAGAGGATCCTTTATGTTTTTGAAAATATTTAGGGTCCTACCCCAAGCGTGAATATAAGCTGCTCTAACCCTCTTATCAAGTTTAGGCTTGAAGTGTTTGTATCCTATGGGTTATTTTCACATTCACAGTTCTCTAGGCTCTACTTTCCATCACTGTTCAATTTCTATGTGCTCAATGTGCCTACCACCAGCTGTAGTTCCACTGAGCCCGCCCCTCCCAGTTTGGGTTGTGAATACCCCCACAAGCCTTCAGGACCTTGGCTAACTCCTCTGAACCTTTTTGCCTGGCCTGGGGTTGGTAACTCCAAATTAAAAAAAAAAAAGCAGGCCGCATTCCACTTTTGTTCTCGCGTTTTCTCTAGAAAACGTAATACGGCAAAGACAATGCATGTCATGTCTTAGTAAATTATGTTTTACCTCAGGGAGAACTAGCCTCATTATGTACTTTAGCGGCTTCTTTCCGTCACATTTATTCATTAATTATTTATTTATTCTTCGGCAGCATCCCGACGCCCTCTTGCTGACGTTGGCCAGGGCCAAGACGCCCTCCCTGAAGGCTGGCCCAGCCATCTCTTCCTTTCATTAGCGGTGTAACCCTGGGTTCTCGCTGGAGCCCTGCGCGGAAGTGTCATCTGCCCCGCGGGGGCCTCCTGCAGTCTGTCCGGGCTCAGAGAGCTGAGCCCAAATGAAACACAAAATACTGTTAGAGAAAACAAAGATGCTGCCTCCAGCAGGGCTCCTGTGCCTGAGGCTTGGCCGAGTCTCACTGGTCCCTAGGCCTCTGGGTCTTGCCCGCACCCTCGTCCCTCGTCCCTCGTCCCTCGGCGGGCGGGATCCACGAGTTGAGTTGCAGCTCTCCAAAGTGAATTCCCTGGGCCTGTAAACCCGACTCCTCACCACCACGCACTCCCTTCTGCCCAGAGCCCAGAATGACCACCAGGAAGCCAGGAACAAAACACTTAAATGTTGCATTTATTAAGGAACTGTTAAATAAGGGGGGGAAAAAAGTCCAAACGGTGTCATGAATGTGAAGAGCACTTTTGTGGCGTAAACCGTGCAGTCATGAGCTACAAGTTCTCTTCCAGGTGTTTGCCCCGGCACTAGCTAGGGCGTTAACCACCTCCCTACCCCCGTCCCCTCACCCCCCACCCCGCCCCCGTTGGAAATGCAATGAAAGAAACAAATCACCTAGTTCACATTCGCAGGCTCCCCCTCCCCCCACCCCCTTCTCTCAAGATAACAGAACTCTAACCCCAGGCAGGCAAACAGGCCACTAGGGCAACAAAAGGACTTCTCAAATATTTGTATTCAAGCAAACGAACACAAAATCCCTTAAAACGGCACATTACAATCAATCCAAGGTATTTATAGTCTTCCGCGCCAGGGCTGGGAGGAGCGGGAGAGAATGGGCGCGAATCCCGACACTGATGTTTGTGTCCCTATTAGTTCTGCGTGGCGTATACACCGGTCCCTTTTTGGGCCACCAGGCAATCGGGGCCGCAGGGTCTCTCCCCTGCCCGCCCACTCCACCTACCCGAGAGCTCGGCCCACCTGTGGCGGAGAAGGGCCGTCGACCCCGCGGGTCTCCCCGCATCCCACGCTAGCGGCAGCTTCCAAAGTTCTGCGCCCTAATTGCCCTCTGTCTGCCACTTGCTGCTGAGTCCGGTCAGGGCGCTCTCCTCCTCCTGCCCGGAACGGGGGCTTTCGGAGGGCCAGCGAGAAACGGGTCGCTTCATCCCGAAAGGCAAAAGTCGAGAGAAGGAGCGGACTCCGACAGGTTTGCTTCGCCCAGTCTCGGATGGTGAGGGGCGCGGCCGGGCTGGCTAAGTGGGGAGGCGCTGGGGCGGCTGCCGCGGAGGTGCGAGGGCCGGTCAGTAGGGCCCCACGACCACCGCCTCCACCTCCTTAGACGGTCTCCGGTCTTTCACCAGGAAGTTGATCATGCCCTCGGACTTGATGAGGAGGTTGCAGCCGAGGAAGAAGATGCCGAAGACCACGGTGAGCGAGAGCACGCACATGACGGCGATCTGCACCACGCGCATGATGTACAGGCTGCGCTCGTCCGGGCCAGCCTCGGCGAAGCCGTCGTCGGTCACCACCGACGCCTGGGTGCAGCAGCGCACGGCGCGCTCCAGCGCCTCGCTGCTGTTGGCCAGGAGCAGGCCCGCCACATCGGTCTGGTTGTCCGGCGCTGGATTCATCCCGGGAGCCGGCGGCGCCCTGGAGAGGCGCGGGTCCCAGCGGCGCGAAGGCGGTGGGGGTGCGGGAGGAATGGTAGGGAGCTGAGCGCTCACTTGCAGATTAGCGCGCGCCGGGCTGCTCGCGCTCTCCTTTCCAAAGTCCCCGAGTCTTGGGACTTTCCCAGGAGCCCTTCCGACGCGCGCCGCCGCTCGGCTGGTCTGCGCCGTCTGCTCCTGCCTGGGCGGTGCTGGTTCCCGGCGCTCGCTCGACTGGGGGCTGTTGGAACTTGGCGGGGCTGGGCCACTGGGGCCGTGGGAGGCGCGGCGGCGGCGGCGGCCGCGTGGCTGCTCTGAGCGAACAGCGGCCCCTTCCGGCCGCACCGCCGCTCTGCGCCGCGGCCGTTCGGCGGCAAGGGAAGGAAAGGGGCGAACCTGCTCGCTCTAGCTTCCTTGTTCGCCTCCTTCCCAACTTTTCTGGCCTGATGGATGATTAAAGAGTTTCGGGTGGGGGAGGGGCTGCGATCCGCTGAAAGTTGCCGAAGAACTGGGTCACACCAGCTCTGCGCGTCCTTCGCCTTCGCCGTTCTCACCTCTGGGCGGACGGCAAGTGGCAATGAATCGCAGGTGCCAGATGGTGCTTGCGAAGGCGCGGGCCTGCAGCCTGACTCCGTCCTGCCTGCGACGGAGTTCTGGTGGAGTGGGGATGATCTGGGAGGCTTTTTGTTTAAGTGCTGGTTTTAGGAAGAAAGAGAAGCAGGTAAGCAAGGAAAGAAAGAAGGGCCGCGGGGGGGGGGGGGGGGGGGGGGAGAGGAAGGAAAGAAAAGGAAAGGAAGCCATTGGGAGAGTAAAGCAGGTTTTGTAGTGATTTTTGAGGCAAAGGAAGGGGGGCTAGGGGGAGGAGGCGTTCTTCTGTGGCCTTTGTGGGGAAGTGGTTGCCAGAGGCACGGTCACCTCGGGTTGAGGATGGGAAGGTGAACAGTGGGCACTCTTATAATCTTCATTGCAGATGAGTTTTTGGATGGGCTTCCAATGTTTTTCTCTGTTGGCAGTAGATCAGTTGTTTTATTGTTCATCAATATCCATCACCTAGAACACTGGCCAACTGCTGGAAGCCTTCCTCATTTTCCGTAAACTGATGTGTTTCATCGTAGTCATTTTAAACAAAGCTACAGATGTTTTAGGTGCCTGAGGCTTCAGCCCATTATGATTTTGCTGCTAGTTGCAGTGCAAAGATATAAACCTGTCAGCTGTTTCTTAAACTCTAGAAAAATACTTAAGGGTTTTTTTTTTCTCTCTTCTACTTTTTTCCCTCCCTCGCTCCTCTCATCCTCCTTTCCCTTCCTTCCTTCCTTTCTTTCTTTCAACTATTAACAGGTGGAAACCAGTAATGGGAAGCCCAGTCCAAACTTCTGATAGAATACATTTACTACATTTCTATTAAAACATAGTAGCTGTCTTGCCATTTTCAACTCCATTATCAATTCCATTCTAATTGCCTGTTAAACCCACTTATGTTTCTCTCTCCAAACATCATTTATGCCATGTTCAGAGATTTCCTTAATGTTTTTTTACTAATTCATGACCACCTTGTAGAATGAACTCTCTTTTCAGTTAAAGAGTTTTCAATTTTGGGATGTTGATTATATATCAGCCTCAGTAAGCTTAGATCCTTCTAAATAGCTAATTTTATTTTAGGGGTAGTTTACTACCTAAAGATCTAGACTTCTGGGTCTTATCTATAATTTATCTGGTTTATTGCTCTAATGTTCCATGATTACGTTAGCCTTGAAGACTGCTCCACTCCCAACAATTTCTTCTTTGTTTTTTTTTATTAATTTTTTAAATGTTTATTTATTTTTGAGAGACAGAGGGAGACACAGTGTGAGCAGGATGAAGAGCAGGGCGAGAGAGGGAGACATACAATCTGAAGCGGACTTCAGGTTCTGAGCTGGCCGCACAGAGCTCGAAGCAGGGCTTGAACCCACGAACTGTGAGATCATGACCTGAGCCAAACTCGGACACTTAACCAACTGAGCCACCCAGGTGCCCCAACAATTTCTTCTTTGGACAAATGCATTATTAACTGATTGGAAAAAAACTTATTTAAATCTTATTTTACAATGTCTGTCTTAGTTAATATGGATGATACTCAACAATGAAACATGCTGTATATGTGAAGAAGTTACAGAAGAATTTAAGACAATATAAAGCAATACTAAAAAGAATAGTAAAGGCAAGTGGTAGGAATTTAGAAGAGCAAAATGTGGAGAACAGAGGTCAACTTCCAGGGATATTAACTTGCACTGATTGTACGTTTAGTAGAAGTTGAGTGTGAATGAGTAGAGATGGATAGTTCCTTCTTTATGTGAGAAAACTGAATAAGAGTTACATAGCACATTTGTTAGGTCCCACATAATAGGACTTATGTTACCAAAAAAATCCTTAAAATGTTAATTGAAACATTTTCAGACTTTGAGTATGTTTATTGGTGTTACCAGTATTACTGTTTTAGTTAGAAGCTAGTGTAAAAGTGATCAAACCTTGGAGCTTAGTGGAGACTTACTATCATCCAACCTTTAGATTTGAGGATCACATTCTTTTTTTTTTTTTTTTTAAATATTTTTTATTTATTTCTAGGGGAGAGAGAGAGAGAGAGAGACAGCGTGAGCAGGGGAGGGTCAGAGAGAGAGGGAGATACAGACTCTGAAATTGGCTCCAGGCTCTGAGCTGGCAGTCAGCACAGAGCCCGACGCGGGGCTCGAACCCACGAACCGCGAGATCATGACCTAAGCGAAAGTCGGACGCTTAACCGACTAAGCCACCCAGGCGCCCCGAGGATCAGATTCTTAAAAGAAGTAACTTTATTTTCTTTTGCTGTTATCTACTAACCAGCCACATATTTGTGAGTAAGAGGAAAATAGCTATTCCCACCAGCTAGTTCAGATCTCTGGGAATGTGGTTCTGTTACCTTCATCTGCACACCACCCTGCCCCACTCGGATTTTGTTGAATAAAATTGTTTGAAGTATTTAGATTAAAAATAACTATAAACCTGATATGGTAAAAAAAAATTATATTAATGGTTACTAGATTTAAGAAGATCTAGGCTGCTGGGGCCTTTCTGCAGAAATATTTTATTTATCTTTCCATTTTGTATTTTGTGTGAACATTTTTCTCTCGGCTTTACTCCTGTTATTCACCTGTTTCCTAGGAAAATCTTACAGATGTGGGAAAAATCCCTTAGAAATGTGAATCTAGTAAAAACTGATTTCTAGAAAAATAGTTGGTGGTGCAGAAGACTTTAAATAAAAACTTTCTGATACATGGAAGGACTCACTGTTATATTTATCTAACTAGTGACTTCTACTTCATTGGAAAGAGGTTTAACTTTCAGAAAGTTAAAGGCTCAGCATTTCACAATATACATATTAGGTAAGGAAAGAAACACTTGTTTATTCTTTGCAAAAAACATATCTATGGCATGTAATAAGTTCTACAAAACTATTCTAGGCCGGTATTGATGGGCATCTGAATCAGTAGTCATTGGATCTATAGGTTAAATTATCTTGATATAGGACCCGACGCTTTTAATATCAACAGCCTTTCCCTTGGTTCTCTATTTGTATATTATGAAAATATCAAGTAGAAATTTTTCAAAAACAGCATATCAGACATAGAAAGGATATTTGTTTTGGGGGGCAAGCTTTTTTAAAAAATAAATTACATTATATGAAGAGTAAGAGTAAGCACTCATGTTCATTCATAAAAGCCGACTCAGCACCGAGAACACAAGAAGCAAGCCAGAAATAAGCAAAATATGTCATCAAACCTCCAGAATAAATATATGCATTTAGGTATTTAGAAAAGCCAACTTTTCTTCCTATGTTTTTACTATGCATATTTAAAAAACACTTTTTTAACATTAATTCGATTTTGAGAGATAGACTGAGAGTGGGGGAGGGGCAGAGAGAGAGGGAGACAAAGAATCTGAAATGGGCTCCAGGCTGTGAGCTGTCAGCACAGAGCCCCACACAGGACTCGAACCCGGGAGTGGTGAGATCATGAACTGAGCCAAAGTCGGACGCTTACCCACTGAGCCACCCAGGTGCCCCTACTATGTGTATTTTAACTTAGTCTTGACCATGCAGTAATACAATTTAGACCTTACTTTCCCCCTTTAGTCCTGTATTTTCTCATGACATTAAAAACTTATTGTTTGTACATTTTTAATGAATGTTTAGCACTTCATTATGTGAACATACCATTGTTCATTAAACACTTACCCTATCGCTGGGCAGTTATGTTAATCTCAAATACTCTCATTGAATCAATTACAAAGACACTTTCACAAATGTCTTCTATATTTAGATTACAAGGGTAGGAAATGTACAAGATTACAATTTTTACTGAAAATGATGTTAGTTTTTAAAAAAGCAACACACAGCCAAATTGTTTGTAAAAAGGGTTGTACCAATCTTCACTCCCGTTTGAAAAGCATATGAATACAAATTTATCATTCTGTAGTAGGGGTTCTCACCTTTGGCCACATATTAGAATTACCTAAAGAGCTTTAAAAATGTTTAATATCCAAAAAAACCCCATCAGGATTAAATCATAATTTCTGAGGGTAGGACTCAAGTATATGTACTTCTTAAATTTCCCCAAGTGATTTGATAGGCCACCTATGGTTGAGAACCACTCCTTAGAGTAATATTTTCAAGCTTGCCTTAAGGGCACCCAGGATAGGGGTGGGAAATTTCTGATTCCCAGGTCCTTACTACTGTAAGCCAAATGAATCAGAATTTTTGTAAGTGGCTTCCTAGGTCCATCCACTGGGACTTTGCTCTGGTAGGTCTGGGCAGAGTCCTATAAATTTGTATTTTTAGCAAGTCCCACAGAAAATGCTGTTCTTGAGCACCAAATATTATGACTTAAAAACATTATCATTGCAATTTGATAAGGAAAAAATGGTACCTTGTTTGAAATTACATGTTCTCACTGTGGACGGATAACATTTTCAGGTATGTGTTATGGAACTGTGTGCCCTCCTTTATACTCTTTAGGTTCAGATTCAGGTCCTTTGTCCATTTCTCATTTGACATTTTATCGTTTGTATTGATTTACTGATTTATAGTAAGCCTTCTTTATCAAATATATTAACCGTATATAGGAAATATTTATAATTATTTTTCCAGTTGATTTGCCTTTTAAATTGAGCCATATTCTCATTGGGTATGTGGAATTTTCATGCATCAACATTTTTATCTGTGATTTCTTTCTTTGCTTTATTTATTTAATTTTTTTTAAAGGGGAAAGCACATATTTATTACATCAGAGAAAGTTCTTTCACATAAGACCCACCTTAAGGACCTAGGTTCGGGCAGGTGTCTAACACAGCTGCCTTGGGGAGGTGGCTCACTGGGGACGGACACTCCAGCCTGGCTCTGCCTTAATCTTATAGAATGCTCCCATAACATCTGCCAAGGCATTGAACCGGGTGTGAAATTGTTGCAAACTCTTCTATAAGTTTTTCATCTAATAAACAGTCTAGCGTTGCTATCATAAAATTAACAGGTTCCCTAATAAAAGATAACATCTCCATTTTATATGTAACATCAGACAGGATTGCTTTCTCCTCCTCACTAGGTGCCAGCTACAGGAAAGCTGTTCTGTCTTGGGTTATATACATTATACACCCATCTACCAGAAGACATTTAGGAATATCTCCCCCAGACCCCAACAGGAGACCTTTCACATCCACCTTGTAAATTGCTGACCATCCATTCACACTGGCAAACACATCTAAGCTCTCATTCTTTTGGTCAGCCATAAAAGCTTAGCATACAGAAGGAAGTAAAATGAGATAAAATAAATTCCTATTAATACATAAAACCCACCTGGACTATGAGAAATAAGCTAGTCACAGAAGGAAGCGGCAAATACAATGGTAGTTGCCAGGGGCCAGGGCATGGTGAAAATGCGTGGTTCAATGGGCACACAATTTCAGTTACTCAAGATGAGTAAGTTTTAGATATCTGCGGTTAAACATAGTGCCTATAGTTAGCAATAATGTAATGTGCACTTGGGAATTTGCTAAGAGGGTAGATCTAATATTGAGTTTTCTCACCACAAAACAAAACCCAAAAACCGAAACAAAACAATGCAAGAAAACTGTTGAGGGGGTTGGATATGTCTATTACCTTGATTGTGGTGATGATATCATGGGTATTGTTATAAGTCCAAACTCATCAAATTGTACACGTTAAATATATGCAGTTCTTTGTATGCAATTATACTTCAATAAAGTTTTTTTTTTAAAGAATGAATTAGTTGTCTGAGAGATAGAAAGAAGAATGTCTTCCAGAATTCATTGCAGAAGGAAAAGCAGCCTGAAGTGTTTTGCATGTTAGCCCCTTACCCTATCCAAAAAAATTATCTGGTTATCACTCCCATGAGTAAAGCTACTATCTGCTATGTATTCAGGAAGCTATGGACTAAGGAGGGATTTTTTTTCTTTGCTTCTAAACTTAGAAACTTTTTCCTCATTCAGAATCATATTTATATGCTATTTTTTATTTTAAAAACATTTTAAAAATATTGGTATTGCCTTACATTTAACACAATGGTCTATGTGGAAGGCGTTCTGGTACAAGGTAAGTTTGCCCCCACCTTAACTAGTCCATTACTAGGTAAATAATAATACTGACAAAGTTTTAAAATTTATACTTGAAATAAGGGATTTCAGATATTGATTTCTTTACAAGACAAAATATTTAAACTTTCATGTTTAGTGAAATATTCAAACCTTAAGTTTCCAAAGTATGAAAACTGCATCTGTCTAGTTTATCTTTTGACTTTTGCATCGATTTTCTTAAAGGTAGGTAGTTCAGAGGAAAAACAGCCAGCAGTAAATAAGAAAAAATAAACCAAGTGCTTGCGCCTTCCTCTTTTATTTAAATGCACTCCCTGGATTTCTACCTGATGCCATCTGGTGACTGTTGACTTCTTCCTGTAGGAGGAGAGTGAACCCTGTCCTTGAGTCAGAACCTCCTGCCAGGGCACAGGCATGTGGAAGAATACAGTGAGTAGCAGCCATTACGTTCTCATCTGTTAATACCTTTTTACAGTCATTGAAATAAAGGTCCAGGAAAAGCATGTAATAACTCACCCCCACGCTTGATTAAAAAGCCCTGACCACTGAACTTGCAGAGGTTTTCAGAATGATACATTGTAGACCTATAGCATCCTATTTTTAGATGTGCAGCATAGGCAATTTTTGCCTCCATGAAATTTTTGTCATTATTTCATCCTGATTTTCTGCCCACTCTTTAAAGCCTGTGTGATTTAGATTTTAAAGTGAAAAAAGCACCGAGCTGCATAAAGCCTTTTAGTGTCACTGGTGCATCCCTTCCCACATTAAAGAAACAGGACTTGCACCAGCCTCAAAGTGGAGAGAAGCAGGTGGCCACAAGGACGCATGAAAGATGCAATTTCTCCAATTTCTCAGCCTCAGCTCAGTGACTCCAAGGCAGGATTTCTGCAGCAATGCTAAAGATTATTAAGTTAAATGAAAACCCCTTAAAGAGTATAGAGTCCTGTGTCTTACCTATTAAACAAATCCCATCAGCGATGCCTGGTGGCCCACTGACAGAAGTTGCTTCTCATTTCTGGAACTTCATTTTGTTATTCACTGAAGACAGGATCTAGAATATAAACATGCACGTTTTGGCTTTCGTTTCTTCAGTTGTGCTGGACACACACTTCTGTGAAAGAGGACATTGTCCCCAAAGTGAATCTGACTGAAATGACCGGAGAAGACATTTCCACCCTGTGAACTTCACATCTTTTTCTGGAATGACCACTCTTCCTTGTGCAGTGTGTTTCTGCATTTAGCATGTCACATTCAATCATACTGAGCAGTGACTCCGAATCCTTCTTGCTAGGATGTTCTTTTAGGCACTACTTGTCTCTCGGCAATCCACAGCTATAATACTCTGCTTCAGGTGCAGATTCTGGGATGCTTCATAAATAATTTTTCTTTCTTTTTTTTTAAAAATATTTTTATTTTATTTCTAGGATAGAGAGAGACAGCGTGAACAGGGGAGGGTCAGAGAGAGAGGGAGACACAGACTCTGAAACAGGCTCCAGGCTCTGAGCTGGCAGTCAGCAGAGAGCCCGACGCGGGGCTCGAACCCACGAACCGCGAGATCATGACCTAAGCGAAAGTCGGACGCTTAACCGACTAAGCCACCCAGGCGCCCCAAGNTGAAACAGGCTCCAGGCTCTGAGCTGGCAGTCAGCACAGAGCCCGACGCGGGGCTCGAACCCACGAACCGCGAGATCATGACCTAAGCGAAAGTCGGACGCTTAACCGACTAAGCCACCCAGGCGCCCCAATAATTTTTCTTTTTTATTTAGGCTGCTAGGTGACCTACTTTCACTTCGATAGCCACCAACCAGTTCTATGTCCTACTCACTAATGACGTCTTTAATGATGTGCCTAACGCTTCAATAAACATAAGAATGCCAATATCTCTTCCAGAGAGTGACTATTTCCTTTGGGTATATGTATCCTGAAGTGAGATTGCTAGATCATATGGTAGTTCTATTTTTACTTTTTTCAGGAAATGCCACACTGTTTTCCATAATGGCCACACCAATTTATATTCCTTCTAACAGTGTACAAGGATTCCCTTTTCTCCAGATCCTTCCAACCCTTGTTATCTTTCGACTTTTTGATAATAACTGTTCTGACAGGTGTGAGGTGGTACCTCATTGTGGTTTTGATTTGCGTTTCCCTGGTGATTAGTGATGTGGAGTACATTTGCCCATACCTGTAAGCCATTTGTGTATCTTCTTTGAAAATTCTCTCTTCAGGTTCTTTGCCCATTTTTTAATTTATTTGCTATTGAGTTGTTTGAGTTCTTTGCATATTTTGGATATCAAACCTTAATAGATATATTGTTTACAAATATTTTCTCCCATTCCATAAGTTGTCTTTTCATTTATTATTTCCTTTGTTGTGCAGAAGACTTTTAATTTAATGCAGTTCCACTTGTTTTTGGTTCTGTTGCCTTTGCTTTTGTTATCAACTGCAAAAAATCATTGCTCTGGACCCATGTCAGGGAGCTTACTGACTCTGTTTTCCTCTAAAAGTTTAACCATTTCAGGCCTTACATTTAAGTATCTTTCTAGTTGGAGGTGATTTTTGTGTGTAATGTAAGATAGAGGTTGATTCTCACTCAAAAGAGAAAACACATAACCTAGAAAATACCCTGGGATGCTTAAGAATTTGAGAAGATAGAAGAACTAGTACAAATCGGTAGGAGAAAGGATAAGTTATGAAATAAATGGTGCTCGGAAAATTGTTTGGATTAAAATAAATTCAAGAAAATTTCTATTCTATGTTATATATCAAAATAAATTCTATTCCATAAGTCAGTCAAGATGCCTAGACTACAATATGAACTGATTTCTCATAATAAAAGAAACAGACACTGAATAAATAGCACTTGACTACATTAACATTAAAAAAGTCATCAGCACATTGTTTCACAACAATGCAATGTAATTATTATAAAAATTAATTTAAAAGAATAATTTTATGATCAGTGGGGAAAGCAGAATTAATGTCCCTCAAAAATATGCTTGCGTCCTGATCCCTGGGACCTGTGACTATGTTAACTCACATGGCAAAGAGACGGGTGACAAATAAAACTAAACTTGCTAACCAGCTGAATGTAGGATAAGGAGATTATCCCGTCTTACCTGGTAGAAAATATAATGACAAGTGTCCTTATATAGGGACGAAGGAGGCAGAAGAGGTCACAGTGGTAGGATAAGTGAAAGCCTGGCTTTGAAGATGGAGGAAGGGGGCCATGAGCCGAGGACTGTGGATGGCCTCCAGAAGTTGAAAAGGGCAAGGAAACGGATTCTCCCTTAATGCTTATAGAAAGGAAAACAGTCTTGCCAATCAATACCCTGCGTTTAGCCCAGTGAGGCCCATTTTGGACTTCAAAACTATACGATAATTGTTTTAAGCCACTAAGTTGGTTACAATGTATTATAGTAGCCATAGAAAACTATGATCTAGAGCAGTCTTCAAAATTATAAGAGAACACGGGGCGCCTCGGTGGCTTAGTCGGTTAAGCGTCCGACTTTCGCTTAGGTCATGATCTCGCGGTTCGTGGGTTGGAGCCCCGCGTCGGGCTCTGTGCTGACTGCCAGCTCGGAGCCTGGAGCCTGTTTCAGTCTGTGACTCCCTCTCTCTCTGACCCTCCCCTGCTCACGCTGTCTCTCTCTCTCCTAGAAATAAATTAAAAAATTAAAAAAAAATTATAAGAGAACATTATATATAATTCTATGCAAATACATTTTAAAGGGTAGTTGATTTATTAGATAAATGTAAATCATCAAAATTGACTCAAGAATAAGAAAGCCTGGCAGGTTAGAAATCAGGTACTATATTAGAAAAAGAACTTAAAATTTTATTCAAGAAAAATACTGGTCCCAAATCATTTTACTCGTGAGCTAAATCAGACCGTGAGGAAACAATGATCTCATGTTCCATAAATTGTGTTAGCTCATAAGTAAATGTAGAGAGCCTCCTTATACATTTTGCATTTTGAAAATGTGTCTTCACCCTGTTACCCTAACTATAGAATGACAATACCAACAATAAACCAAGGACTAATCTTACTTATGAATAAATGCAAAATTACAAAGAAAATATTTGTTAATTCAATCCAATAGTATCTTAATACTATACCCTGATTAATTATGGTTTATTCCAGGAGTGGATGATATTAATTAAGTGGACTTAATGTTATAAAATATATTAATATACTACATATTAATTTGTCATATAATATGTGAACATAGTTTATCTAACTGGGGGCTTAAATGAAAAAAGCTGAATGGTCACTATTCAGAATAACAATTTTATTTCAACCCAGCAATAACATTCTATGTTAGAAATGAGTCACTTCACAATAGCAATGAAACATATAATATGCATAAAATAAACATAAGAAATGTGGAGCTTTATAGAGGAAAATTTTAAAACTTTACTAGGAAACATGAAGATTTGAATAAACAAATAATGTACCACATTCCTGGATGCCTGGATGATGTAATTAATACAGTAAAGATCTTAATTCTGTTTATAAGGTACAGTGTTGTATGAGTCAAAATCCCAAGGGGATGGATTTGCTTTAATACTGATGAGAATATCTGAAATAGTTTTGAAGAGGATCCTAATGAGCATCGACTTTCCCAGTAAGAACTAAAATAGAAAGAAAAAGCCAGACGAGTATCTCAGAAAACTCGGAAAGAAATCCAAACTATACTACGTATATTTCTATATTATTAAGAATTTCAAATCAAAAGATGAATTTTGTAATATATGGAGTTAGGAAAACGGGTTGGAGAAAAATAAAATTCCAATTCTAGTTTAAAAATTAATCATAAAATCTGACTAAAATGGCAAACTACACGTAAAGGAGAAAACATAAGTAAAGCATTATGAGTTTAAAAGACTCTGGAAGGATGAGGCTGGTGGCAGAATAATTTATGTTGAAATTCCCCTATGAAAGCAGAAAGCAATTAAACTATGGAAATCTAACCCAAAGGCAGCATCTACAATGAAACAAGGTCACAGAATATCCCCATTAACTCTAAAATATAGGACAAACCACTGGCAGCTAGAGATCAATGCAGTATTAGTATCTGTGCAGGAAGTAGCAGAGGAAAAGGACATGAGAAGCCCCAAACACCTCGCTGGCACCTATCCAAAAGCTCAGGCTAGCAACTGGAGAAGATAAACCAGAACTTCATGAATTGGTTTGCACAATCCGATTACAGATAAGTACAAGGGTCCACAGATAAAACTAAAGGAGCTGGCAGGAGAGCCGAGACCATGAACTTTATGATGAATCAGCCAAATTTCCCTTCCCAGCAGGGAATAGAGAACATATTGAGCAGAACAACAAAAAAGTAAAGAAAACAATGTTCATGTAAAGGTGGAGCAAGTAGCAGAGCTAGAATACTCAAAAATTAAGCTACCATTGAAGTGCCTGGGTGACTCAGTCGGTTAAGCTTCTGACTCTTGGATACAGCTCAAGTCATGATTACTCAGTTTGTGAGTTTGAGTTGTGCTGACAGCACGGAGTGTGCTAGGGATTCTCTCTTTCTGCTCTCCCATGCGAATGCTCTCTCTCCCTGAAAATAAATAAACAAGCTTAAAAAAATTAAGCTGCAACCATCTTAACCCAATCAATATTTATAGAATACTACCCATAATAAGTATAGAATACACTTTTTTAGTGCATGTGATACATTCATTAAGACAGACCATATGTTTGGATCCAGAACTAGTCTCATTAAATTTAAAAAGTATTCAAAGATTATAAAACATATTTTCTGATTGTAAAATAATTTAGTATTCAGCTATAATGAAACATCTAGGGAAACTCCAAATATTTGGAAATTTGACAACAACTTTTAAATAATCATGAGTAAATGGAAAAACATAAAGAAAATGAAATTTTAAATTGAATGATAATGAGAAAACAATATAACAAAATATGTGGGGTGTAGCAAAAGTACTGTTTAGGGGGACACTTTAATCTTTAAATGCTATTAGAAAAGAAGAGCCCAAAACAAATGATCTAAAGTCCTACCGGAAAAAGTTAGAAAAATAAGGGCAAAATAAGCCCCAAATAAGTAGAAGTCAGGAGATAATAAAATAAAGAGCAGAAATCAATGAAATTGAAAGAAGGAGGAAAATTTAATCCAGAAATCTGATTCTTTGAAGCTATACAAAACTAATAAACCCCAAGCAAAAATAGTTACTACTTTAGTGACAGAGAGGGAAAAAAATCACCAATATTAGAAAAGAAAAATCCTAAAAATATTAGAAGAAAAATAATAAAATATTATCAATAAGTTTTATTCCAAAATTTCTATAACTTAAATGAAATGGACAAATTCTATGACAAATATAACTTGTCAAAAATAGATACAATATGAAACACAAAATCTTCCTAAGCCTATATTTACCAAAAGTAAATTTTTTAAACCAAAAGACCTTCTTGCCCAGAAAACTTCAGATTATTTCAATGGTGAATTTTGTCACAATTTAAGGAGGAAATAAAACCAATCTGACACAAAATCTTTCAGCAAATAGAGGGTTAGTAAAGAAGGAACATTCCCCAACTGATTTTTATAAAGCCAGCATAATCCAAATGTTGAAACCTGATAAGACAATACAAAAATAAAACCATTGCATGCTTATACTCCTTATAAACGTAGATGAAAAAAATCTTTAATAAAATATTAGTAAATCAAAGTCAACAATATATGGAAAAAAATCAAGTAGAGTTTATCTCAGGAATGAAAACTTCATTTTAACATTAAAACTGTCAATGCGGTTCAGCTGGATAATCGACTAAGTGAGACCAACATATTATTTTGAGATTTGCACTATATTTGACATAATATGTATTGAATTGCCAATTTCTAAAAAAGCTCTCAGAAATTCAGAATAAAAGGGTGTTTTTTTTTTTTTAACTGACACACAGCACCTACAAAACAACGTAGTCAACACCCTTATAAACATTTTTCCTATGATTGGGAACAAGACAAACATGTATTCTCATGACTTCTATTCAATACTGTACTGGCATTTTGGGCGATTGCAGTAAAGCAAGAAAAACAATAAAAGTTATAAAGTTCACAAAAAAATAAAACTCTTTCTCTTGGCTGATAAATTACTCCGTTTTATAGAACTAGAGAATTTGAAAAAGAAGTACTAGAACCAGTGAGTGAATTTTATAAGATCAAAGGATCAAGGGTTAATATACAAAACAAAACAAAACAAAAACAAAACAAAACAAACAAACCACAAATTTTTGTGTACTAGCTTACAAACCATACTTAGGGATAATTTAACAAAAGATGAACAAGACGGAAATTAGAAAGACCTAAGTAAATGAACAGATAGACATACCATGTTCGTGCATGTAAATTCTCAGTATTATTAAAATGGCCCTTTCTCTCTCTCTATTTTCATATATATATTTTTTCCAACACAATTCAAACATGAATTTTCCACAGACACTTTTAAAATATAAATTGATCAGATGCTTCTAAAAATTATATAGAAATCAACACAACCTAGAATACTCAAAACAATTTAAAAGGGGAGCAAATTTAGTGGACATAGACTGTATTATGTGTGGAATTGGCAAAAAGACAGACATAAAGAACAACAGAACAGAATAGAGAGTCTAGAAACAGACCCTATATATAGCTAATTGATTTTCAACAAGTGCTCCAGAGCAACACAGTGGGAAAAGAAAAATTTTCAAGAAGTTGTTGCTGGGCAACTGGATAAATGTATGAGGTAAAACAAATATTGAACCTTACTTTATAATATACCAAAAAACGAACAAGAAATAGATGATCGAACTAAATGTAAAAAAAAAAAAATCAAAACGTTTTCAAAAGGAAATATCTTTGGAAACTCACAAAAAACATAAGCCACAAAAGAAAAAAAAATGTTACATTGGACTTTATCCAAATTTAAAAGTTTTACTTTCTGAAAGATACCTTGAGCCAAACAAAAAGGTAAGCCACACAGTGTGGGAGAAAATATACATATCTAAAGTATATATAATACTCTTATGAGTCAGTAATGAAAAGGCCAGAAGAAGCCTAATAAAAATGGACAAAAAATTTGAATAGACACTTGTCAAGAAAAATGTACAAATGACCAAAACATTCAATGGAAGAAGATTCTCAACATCTCAGTTGGGAAAATGCAAGTTAAAACCACAATGAGATATCACTACACAGCCTAATCAGTCATGCCACAAAACAGATACAGTTTGACTTGTTCTTATTGATTTTTTGGACTTTGTTTCTTTCTTTTCCTTCTTTATAGTGGCTAAAATTTAAAAGATGGAAAATAGTGTTGGCGGAGATGTCTACAACTAGAACTCTTAGCGTACACCACTGGTAGGACTATACCATGGTGCAACTACTTGAGAAATCTGTTTAGCAGTTTCTTAAAATGTTGGACATTGGACCTATACAGGAGTGATCCCCTGTTCCTTGGCATTTACCCAAGTGAATGAAGCGTCTGTCCACAAAAAGACTAATCCAAGAATACTAAATTGCTTAAGTCATTGTAGCCCAGACCTAAAAACAATCCTAACGTCCATCAAGATATGAAGGCAGAAATGTTTTTTCTATGCATATGACAGAACTCTTCAGAAAACAAAACAAAAAACACAAAGAAACTTGCCACAAACAACAAATTGGACAAATCTTCAAATGCTAAGTGAAAAAATCTAATACACAAACAGTCCATAATACTTGTTTTTATTTATATAAAGTTCTAGAGAATGCAAACTAATTCATAATACCAAGAAACAGATCAATGAGGCCAGGAGGGAGTGATGGAATGCAAAGGGGACATCAGGAATTTTTTGATTTTGTCTTGTTTGCAATGGTGTTTTTCTGTATATCTACCATCGTCAAAATTTATGAAAGGCTGACTTGAGAGGAGCAATGAACTTCCACTGAGGGAAAAGTTAGCGTGAAGGAGCTACACTGCAGAAGAAGGAGTTATACTGCAGGAAAGGAGCCAGGAAAACAAATATCCTGACCTCACTTTGCTTCTTCTCTTGGTCTTTTGCCAGATAAAGCTCCCATTGACTCAACTGACTGGAAATCAGAGGTGATGGCAGCCCTATTGATGTAATCCATACAAATCAGTTTGCAGCAGAAGACAGCAGTGTGGAGAAGGGCTTGGAGTAGAAGTGAATGGGACAAATGGAAGATACCCAGCACTGATCATCTGCCAATGTTCAAACAAGAGTTTAGAGTTTGACTCTCCCCAAGCTTCCTTAACAGCCTCGAATACAGTATATTCTTCATAGCATTGTCCCAGTTTTTTAGCTCAACAAGTTCACATAAACCATGGTTTCTGCTAAGAGAATGCCTTTTGAACCTTTTTGAAGGACACCCTAGTGGCAGAAGGGAATCAATATTTAATCAATTTTTTTTGCCAGGATATCTGAGAGCATAGCTTGAAATTTACTGTGCATATGAAATTTCTTCCATGTTTCTTTTCAGCTAAATAATTGATGTGAGTTTTGAATTGTACTGCATAAAACCCTTGTTTGTTCTTATACCGAAATTAATTACACAAAGGAAAAAAGAAAACCAAAAAAAGATCCTAACTTTTTAAGATAGTCTTTTCAGATCTGTCAATTTCCAATAATAAAGTAAAAATAAGATCATGCTTTTTTTCTTGAATCTATATAATGTTAGAAGCCATAAATATTACATCTTCACATTCCTATCTATCATCCTCTGCCGTGGCTGATACTACTTTTCAGTAAAACTCTGCTCAGTGAGGTTCTGGTATTCCTTAAGATGGTATCGCTTGTTAAATAAGACACGAAAGGTATTGCATTCCCCTCTTAGAGACTTAACAATCCACATCTAAATATTAGAAACTGAGGAATTCTGTAATTAAAAACATGCCTGTTGTTTTTTAAAATAGCCAAATGTTTTTCAGATTCATTTGACCATGGAATTCCTTTCTGTTGAACGCCTATTCACATCTCACAGAGCACTAAATACAATTGATAAATGTCACTCTAGGCTAAGGAAGAACAAGTAATAAGCCACCTCAAATGTGTATATTTACGTATGAGTTCTTCAGATGAAGATCAACTCTGTTTCTTTTGGGGCTGATGTCCATTACCTAAACCCTTTAGGAGCCTCTTCTCTATGTTCCCTGAGTCTTTGTTTATATCCCCTTCATGTGTAGACCTCCTGGTGCCTAGTGATGTTTGGCACATAAAGGGCACTTTATGACTATGCCGAATTTGAAACACATTAAGCCCATTAGCTAATTTTTATTTTCTTCAAGTCTCTCCCAGCATCTTTTAAAAGAGAGACCATTATTTACTCATTAAATACAAACATTTCTGTTTGATATTAGGATTTGGGGAGGGGGGAGTTGATGGTAAAAAGAAAACTTACAATGTTTTGTATGTACTTTAATGTATAGAATTGGATGCAATTGACCAAATACAAGCAAAAGGGCCTGATTCTTGGGAACTATACCTTGAGATTATTTTATTCCTTTGTTAATCTTGCCTATAAGGATTGCAAAGACAGAGATCAAATTACAGCCAATATTTCAGGTCACACAGTGACATCTAGTGTGTGCAGGAGACAGTATGTTATATTCACATATCTAAGTGACTCTCAAAAGAATTTTTCTTCTTTTTTTAGTATTTAATGATTTTACCCTAAAGTTGTAAAATAAAGGTAGTGATAACTTTTGCTTGTATGTAGGAATTTGAAACTGTTGTAAATAGTTAGATTAATGTACAGGCAGTACAGAAGAAGCATGGATAAACTATTTAAAGACATTTTGCAAATAAATTGAGTAGATGGAATTGCTTAAAAGCATTGTTATGGAAGGTCATTTAATTGTTAACACATAAATAAAAGGTATCAAATTTCAGCAAGCAACATTTAACTCTGTGTGTGTGAGTGAGAGAGAGAGAGAGAGAGAGAGTTCTTTGTTTAGCTAACAGATTGGCTAACTTTGATTAATTACAACTATTTTCTTCCTCTCTCAGATTAGCTTATAATATACAAAGCTTTAGTCCCTAAGAGATTCTCAGAATTGACTAGGAAAAGGCCTTTCTTTTTTTTTCTCTGTAGATTATAAAGTTTTTCAAGAAGTCCAACTTCATTTCATTAGGATTTGGGGGAGCGGGGAGAGGGGAAGAGGAGATAGCGTTCTGCTCGTAATTTAAAATGTTTGGTATAGAAACAACTGAATTTGGACTTTAGTGAATCTTATTTTACTATTAAATATATTTTGATTTCATTTTCACCTTGCATTACGTTGTTTGACTTTACTTATCTGATAAATGTTTTGGTACCCATGCTAGGATTTATCTCTCAGAAGCTGTGGCCCTTTAAGTTCTCAGGGAATTTAGAAAAGAGAGTATTTAAATGCAAGTAGAAATGTTCCAGCCCAAAGGTGAGTCAGAGAATGCAGATCTCACAGTGATTTATTTTAAGCCACAGTATTGCAATATCATTTTTAGTCTTGTCCCAATTTCATTTCCCCACCCAAATCATAGTGATAATCCCAATGAAAGGAGCCAGGGGAAAGGTTTCTGAGGTATACATTGTTTCCAAAAGCCTTATCTGGTCCTTTGATGTTATGTTATTTCTAATAGCAACACACATGCTATGGCCAGAAGCCTTAGCTCCTCAGTTTGACTTAGATTCAGCAAGTGACTCTGGAGTACCTAGGACATGCCAAGAACCATGCTTAAGGGTCCTGTCCTCAAGGGGTTTGTGTTTTGAGGAGACTAACAACAAACATATATAAAATAAAAGTGGATAATACTGAGTACAGGTTGAGGAAGTATTATTTTACATAGGTTGGCCAAGGGAAGACCTTGGTGATGAGATGACATTTGAGTGAGTCAGGGGAGATACCTGAGAGAAAGAAGAATGTTCTAGGCAGATGGAATGCCAAGTACAAAAGCAAGAGTGTATCTGGCATGCACAGAGAACAATACAATACCTGAGGTGGTAGAGTGGAAACAGAATGGAAGGAGATGAGGTCAACATAGTAGCACGGAGTCTTATACAGGAAGTTCAAGTGATTGTCGCTATTGGACAGTACTAAGCAGGTGTGACATGATCTAAATAATGCTGTAAAAGGATTTCTCTGCTGTCTTTGGTGAAGACTAGCAGCAAGAAGACCAGTTAGGAATTATGGTAATAATGCAGAGAAAAAAGGTAAGGGCTCAAATTAGAGCTTAACATCGAAGGTGGTGAGATAAGTGGGCACCTGGGTGACTCAGTCGGTTAAGCATCCAACTTAGGCTCAGGTTATGATCTCACGGTTTGTGGGTTCGAGCCCCGCGTTGGGCTCTGTGCTGACAGCCAGCTCAGAGCCTCGAGCCTGTTTCAGATTCTGTATCTCCCTCTCTCTCTGATCCTCCCCTGCTCACGCTGTGTGTGTGTGTGTGTGTGTGTGTGTGTGTGTGTCTCAGAAATAAATAAAAGCATTAAATTTTTTTTTAAAAAGCTACAAAAAACAAACAAAAAAAAAGGAGACAGGATAAGATGGTCTTCTACCAGTCTGAAAGTGGTGAGAGTGAGATAAGCAATCAGATTCTGGATTTATTTTGAAACAGAATTGGCTGAGTGTTTGTAGATGAGACACAAAAGAGAGTCATATGCGAAGACCCCAAGATAACATTTACTCTGTGTGGGCACATGTAGCTGGCAGAATAGAATTGTTAGTGACCTAGTAGGGGATGAAAGCAGAGGACATGTTAACTCTGGAAACTGTGTTATACATCCCAAAGCAGGTGGCAACAGGGAGTTACAAATGGAATTCCAGAGTTCAGGAGAAAGGTTGAGGCTGAAGCTATACATTTAGAAGACCCCAGGTGTTGCAAGATCTGAAGTTGAGGTTGGATAGGATCACCTACAGAAGTGCAGATGGAAAATATTCAAGGTCTGAGACAAGCCCTCGGCCCTCCTGTGTTTACAGTAGTGCTTTTCATCCTGGCTGCACATTAGAATCACCTGGGGACATTTAACAAAATTGCCTAAACCTTTCACCCTGCCTCCAGAGATTCTGATTTAATTAGTCTAGTTGAGACCTTGGCATGAATACATTTTAAAAGCTCACTAGATGATTCTTCTTTTGTTGAAGGATAATTGACACAGCGTTTCAGGTATACAACATAGTGATTTGACACGTTTATACGGAATGCCCTGCACACCACAAGTGTAGCCCCATTTGTCGATGTACAGCACTATTACAATACCATTGACTGTCTTCCCCATGCTGTGATGTATTCATCCCATTACTGGAAGCCTGTACCTCCCTCTCCCCTTCCCCTGTTTGGCCCATCTCCCAGCCCCTCCCCTCTGGTGACCAACAATTTTTTCTCTGTATTTACAGACGTTTCTGCTTGCTTCTTCTTCTTCTTCTTCTTTTTTTTTTTTTTTTTAGATTGCACATCTAAGTGAAATCATGTGGTATTTCATAGGGTCTTTCATATGGTCCTTTTCTGACATATTTCTCATAGCATAATACCTTCCAGGTTCATCTGTGTTGTTGCAAATGGCAACAGGTGTTTCCTATATGCTTCCAGAATTGAAAAGCACTGGTCTAGAAGCGGTAGGGGGTGGAGTGTATCAGCAAAGGAAGCAGAAGCCGTGCGGTCAGTGAGGCAAGATGCAAACAAGAAACCTGTATTTCAGATTTCAACTGAAGAAAATGTTTCAAGCAGGAGAGGGTGACCAGTCAAATACTGGGGAAGAGAGAGAATTGGCCACTGTAGTTTGTAGCAACATGGAGGACGCTACCAGACAAAAGCAGACTCATCTGGGAGGTAAGGATAAAAGCTCTACTTTTCATTCTCTTTCTCTTTCTCCCCCACACCCTTCTCTCTTTCTCCTTTCTCTTTTCATAGGAGCTGTTAAAGTATGTTTGCATGCTCATGGGGATAATCTAGCAGAAAGAAATAAATTGGTGAGGGAGGGTAAAAGGAGAAATTTCTAAAAAAAAAAAAATGTCCTTGAGTGTCAAGGAGGGACTTTTGTAGTTCTTTTGTTTCAGTGAAATTGAAAGCCAAAGAGGAGAATGTGCTCAATGTCTGAGGCAAGAGAATATCCTCATTCTCGGAGAAAGGGAAAATGAATGGACTGCGACTACATGAAATCAGTGGTCATGAAATTAAATACAAGCCAGTTAGCACGGCTGTATATTTTTCACCAGCTACTGTCACCTGTGTGAGTAGAAGTTCAGAGTAAATGAAATGAGTAAGAGAGTTGATTTTTACCAAGGCTGGATTCATACTAAATACATATGACAGAACTGAGTAGGAGCATAAGTTTTCTCAGTAAATACAAGTGTTTATAAATTTGAACTCTATAATGTCACAGTGGTAACAGAAGCTAAGACAGGAAGGGGGTGGAGGGGCAGGGATAGGTGGTCAGATAAAATACATCAGGTCCCAATGGGGTTGAAGAGTAATCGGAGTCTGAGTACTGAAATTAGAGTGCTGAAAAGAAACTTTGTGTTTCTTTTGCTTGAATGTGAAATTTTGAAGGAGATGCAAAATCAATTGCTTGATATAATCTATATTTTTAAAATTTTAAACTTAAAAAATATAAAGGAATGTTAATTCATGGAAAACTGAAAGGAGATGCAGTTATTCATAATCTCTGTGTGACCTAATACATGAGACGGTGAGACCTGGTGGGGACTATGTTCGAGGGATGGAGGAATTGAACTGAAAGTCCAGGGAATCATAAAGATTATAAGGATCCTGGAACCAGTTAAACATGGTTAAGTGATGTTTGAGGACAGTATTCCTCTCCAATGACAGTGACCCACGGGCTCAGTCATTAAGGAGAGGAGGAGGACCCTGCACTTTGTAGTTGACTGCTTCAAAGCGAAACCGCATGTGGTGAAAACTGATGATTTGAGCTTCCAAACTGGGTTTTTAGGGAAGAAAAGGGTTCAGCAATTTGGAAGGAACATTGTGGTGGTGAGAACGGGGGGAGGGAGTGGAAAACACCTACACAACTTTTAGGCATAATGAACAAAATCTGCGGAAGAAAAAACAGCTGCTACTTGAGAGGGCTACAGACTTCTTACACCAGATGAGAATAAAAGCAGTATTTGTAAACTGATCGACTGCAGCAATATGCAGCAATATGTAACGATGGTTAAGAGTGTAAGCTCCAGAGCCTAATTGTTCAAATACCCATCACAGCTCCTTTACTTACTAACTCTGGGGTATTAATGCCTTTGTGTTTTGGCTTCCTCATCTATCAAACTGGAGAATAATTGTGTCTGTCTCTTACGGTTACTGTGAAGAATGAAATGAGTGAATACAAGTTAAAACGAGTTAGGATAACACCTGGCACGTATGAAGAACATGCAGTCAAATGTTAGCCACGATGACAATGAGGATGATGATTACTCCTTTTTAATTTGCCTTTGAGGAGCAAGAAGATTATTATTATTATTATGAGTATTACTCATTTTTAATTTGCTTTTGGGGAGAGAGAAACAGATGCCTGGCAAAGAATGAGTGAAACTGGTTTCTGCCCAGTTGAGTTTACTCCAATGTTGTTTGAACATTTGGTCTCCATATGATATACATTAGGTTTCTTCAGCAGCAGGCCTCTGTAATATTAATAATTTTCAACATATGTTATTTGCCAACCTAAAAAAATTGGTACAATCTTCTGAGAAAATCCCAGACAAGGGAATCCTCTGTGGAATGCCAGAGCCCCACATGTGGTATTGAATTTTAATCTATAGGATAAAATAAATATCCACTGAGTTCATAGCGATTGAGATAATTGAATAAATACATTTCCGTTTTGTTTTTAGTCTCTCTGCATTCTTTTGGGTTAAATACATTTCTCACAGACATAAAGATCTTTCCAATTTGAGAGATTCTGAATCTTCTTTACTTTTAGAGATTGATATTTATTGAAATTGCTTCCCTCCTAAAACTTAATTTTGTCTTCCTATTCAGGGAATTTTATTTTCCATAATTCCTGTTTTCTTTTCTATTTTTTTTTTTTTTGCCTTCCTCATTATCTTGAACAAATAATTCTTTTTCTTTGGGAGCACACTTTCAAATGTATCACCTGTAGTTATCCCTAAATTACTCAGATCACAACTTTTGTTTGCTTCTCTTTGTTGATGTCTAAATTTATTAATATCTATCTAGTGAATAAGAAAATCTGAGCAAATTTTTATATCCTTTAGGCTACTTGCTTTTACCCTCTTTAAAAAGAACACTTTATTAAGGTATGATTGACCTGTAAAAAGTTGTACATGTTTAATGTCTACACCTCAAGGAGTTTGGTGATAATCTGCCCTTGACGGCATCACCACAATCAAGACCATAAATGTTTCTATTACTTCCCCATACTTCCTCCCACTCCCTCTATTTCTCACTCTTTCTTTGTCAGGTTAGTGCCTGAAGTTTGGATTTGTTTATTTCTCCACTGGTCATCATTTATCTAGACAACATAAGACTTTATTCAGATCCTCTTTTACAGTCTGTATCTGTTTCTCCCTCACGAACACCCTTCTTTTTGCGAGAGTTCAACCTCTTTATGTTTTGTTTTACAGTATACTTTGTAAAGTATCCAGAACTTTATGAATCAGAATATATTTAACTTTCAATGGGAGTTTTAACTCTGCATAAAGACCTAAGTTTACAGTTCTTTTCCTTCAAAGCTATGAAGAAAATGTTCCGTTAGCCTCTTGTATCCAGTGTTGTTGTTAATGAGTTTGGTGACTCTTTTCTTTAGAAGTGATCTTCTTTATCTCTGGAGGCTCAGGTGTGTGTGAAATACTTGTGTGTATTTCAGTAGATTCTGGAGAAACTTTAGGTTCACAGCAAAGTGCACTAGAAGGGACAAATTCCCCATATACCTTCTTCCCCCCTACTATTCCCGTCCTCCACCAGACTGATATGTTTCAACTCCTGAAACTTCATTGACCCCTCATTCTCCTCCAAAGTCCATAGTTTACATTACGGTTCACTTATGGTGTTGTACTTTCCAAGGGTTTGGACAAATGTATGTTGCAGAGTAGGTTTATGGCCCTAAAAATCCTCTGTGCTTGGCCTGTTCATCGCTCCTTCTCCCCCAGCCCCTGGTAACCACTGATCTTTTTACTGTCTCCATAGTTTGCCTTTTCCAGAATATTAGAATCCTACAGTATGTAGCCTTTTCAGATTGGCTTCTTTCACTTAATAACATGTATTTAAGTCTCCTCCTTTTCATGGCTGTAGATAGCTCTTTCTTTTTAGCACTAAATAATATTACATTGGATGTACCAGTTTATCCATTTACCTACTTAAAGACAGTTCGGATTTTCCCTAAGTTTGGGCAATTATTATGAATAAAGGTGCTATATACTTTCGTATGCAGGTTTCTGTGTGGACATAAGCTTTCAGTTCCTTTGGGTAAATACCGAAGAGAATGTCTTTGGTGGTTTAAAAAAAAGGATACATTTTATTTGAAGAAGGTGAGGGGTGGGATCCTGAAGAGAATGTCTTTCATTAAGTTTGGGGGTTTGTACTAGATCCAGTTAGTGGACCTACCCAGATTTGCTTGGCCTTTCCTGTCCCCAGTCTTTGGCCACTTGCTTAACAGAATCTGGACTGCACTAAGGGGGTGACTGTGTCACATTCCCCTAAGGCCATGGCTTCAGCACAGCTTTGAATCCTGCCTACTGCTCTGGCTTCACTGATCAGGGTAGGCCTGACCGGACTCGTGGAGGTTATGTTTTTCCGTTACTTTCTTGAGCTCAGGGGAAGCCCAGAAGTGTGGGGAGTGGCTTCTCCTAGTCACAAAGGTAGCCAGTTGGGGTGGGGAGGGGTACATAACACAAACAAGAGGTTCAGGGATGTTAACATCCTGTGAGGAAACTTTGACCAATGAAGGACAGAAAATGGAAAGAGATGACAGATAAATCCTATTCCTATTCCCTGAGCCCCTTGCTTCTCTGGTGTACATACAATACACATAACTGAGCACCGAGCTGTGATTTACTTTGGAAGCTCTGGTGAACTTGGAAACCACCTTATATTTGCCTCTCCTCTTTCTTTGGCTCACCTCCCTTTTTTACCTACTCATGCCACCTGAGAATTGCAGTTTCCAAAAAATCTTTAGCCTGTAAGCTTCAAGTTCTGTTTTCTAAGAGATATTTATAACATTGCATTACTTCTAACTTGAGATATTTTATTTTTCTCTAATTCAGGGGAATTCTTTTTCATTATTTCTTCAGATCCTGTTTGTTCTTTCTTCTTGCTCTGGAATTCTTAGGTTGACATTTTTATTAAATTCTCCTATATCTTATCTCCATTATTTCCTTCCTTTTATCTTTTGTTCATTCTTTCTTGAAGACTTCCCTTGCCATAATCTTCCAGCTTATGAAATCATTTTTTAGGCCTATTAAATCTCAATCTCTCTCTCTCTTTCTCTTTAACACCTCCACTGAGTTCCTTATTTCAATGAATATATTTTTCAAGTCCAATAAGACCAATTGGCTCTGCTCAGACTTCATGTTGCTTCTTTATCTTGCTCCTACCTTCCCCATCTCTGAAAGAAAATGGTGAGTTTGTGTTCTCACTTTCTCTGCTCCACAGTTGTTAAGGTGATTTTTGCAGTGGCTGGCCAAACCTATCAGCCTCTTCTTGCTAACTTCGAAGCCTGGGCCCTGGCTTCTGGAACTCCAGGAGAGTGGGGAGGTTAGGGATGAGGTTCATAGACGAGCATTTCTAGAGTTAGAGTCAAGATTTGAATCTCCCTTTTCTCTCTTTCTCATCCTTCACCTCTCCTCCTTCCCAGAGAACTTGCTAGGATTTTCACTCCAGTCCTTGCTATTATCCAGGGGCCACTACTCCTGTTGTAATCGCCCAAGGCTTTGTAAAGGAATCGGGATAAGGAATGCTCAGAGACAGTCTCTTCATTCTACTGGCTCCTTGCAACATGCTCTCGGATGCTTGCTATGATCCTAATGCTTCTAGCAGCAAACTAACCTCCTGTCCCCAATCTGGGTCAGAAATCCTTCCAGAACAGTGTGGGAAAAGAAAAGCACATAGATGGAATGCTTCCCCTCCCTGGCCTGTGGCTCCTGGCCTTCTCCAAGGTCAAAATCTTCTATCACTTCCCCCTACTCTCTGAAGACCTGAGAGTTTCTAAGTGTTACGGTTACTTGGTAAATATCACCCTAAGATCCATTATCCTTCCATCTTTTTGGTCTATTTCCAGGTTGAATGTTGGAGAAGGGATACTGTAACCCAAACTGGTTGACTATCTGCTTTATTAGCAAAATTAAAGGGACTTAAACCCTTCAGTGGCTTCCCATAAGATATACTCTGAAGGGTAAGTTGCTTAACAGATCATATAGACCATCTTCTGGTCCATCTTCTTCCCAGACAGGTGTTTGCACTTTTCTGACCTACCTCACTCTGTTCCTACAGCAGGGGGTCCTTGTCAATCCCCTGAACATGTGCTGCTGTTTCAGGCTTCTGTGATTTGCACTTGCTAGTCCCTTTGCTATGAATGTCTTCTTTTATATACAAAATTCCTGGAAATATTTACCCCTCCACCTTTCACCATCAGCAAGCAATGAACAATTCTGATTGGATCTTTAGTGAACAAATACTTGCTGAGCAATAGCCCTGTACCAAACACTTTGGTATACACTAAAATAACCATGGGCAAATGAATTAGAACCTCATATGGTGAAAAAATCTGGTCAGTAATGAGTGGAAGTTCTAAAATGTGATAAGGTGTAATGATCCATATGATAAGGGACCACCTAATGCTGGTGCCCAATGTACTTTATCTAGGGGAATTAGGGAAAACTTGCTGCTCAGATTAACTTAAATGCTGATGAGAAGTTAGCTGGACAAAAGGGATAAAGAGGATAGTTTCTGCAAAGAGGTATTTTCTATTCAGAGATCCCGAGGTGAGAGAGAAAAGGAGTGTCTTAGAAACTAAGAGGGCTTATTTTGGTGAGAAGCAAGAGGCTGGATGGATTGGCAGGTGCCAGGCCACTGTGCCTCCTGGTATTCATATTAAGGAGTTTTGTCTGTGTTCTACCAACAGGCCATGACAGCAATTGCATGATTGAATTTATTTTTTGAGGAATCACTCTGGCTACTGTGTGCAGAAAGAACTGTGGGGTTGGGGTGACCATAAAAGAATAATTATGACACCGCTGTATTTTAGTCCAAGGAAATGATAGGAGTTGAAATAGAGTGGTTGAGACCAAAATTCTCATTCCTCTGCTACCTCTGACTAGATCCATACCAGTATTTCCTAGCATAGTATTCCAGCCACGTCTTTGTCTGCCTGCACAGTTTAGACTAGCACTGCTAAATGTAGTTGCTGTTTATTTTTTTGGACAATGGATTCTCAGTGCCTGATGTATTATAAATCATCAATAGATAGCTGTAGTATGAAAAGTGAATTATTTTACTGGATGATCCATTTGGCTAAATGGATTAAGAAGGCAAAGGGTCTAAGGGCAGGGTCCTAGTCAGTTAGAAGTTGGGGGCATTTGCAGCAGTTGAGGGATGGATGAGGATGAGTCTTGGCCTTCAATGGGAATAGAGACACTTTATTCATAGTAATAGGTTGGAAAGAGAAGTATGAATATAGCTTTGGGTAGATTGCACTCAGACCTATGGAAGAACAATACAAAGGATCAGATTCAGAGCCCCACCAAAATACTTCTAGATTCTCTTTATTCCAATTTTCTCTTGTACCCAGTACTCAGCTGGGAGTAATTTCCTCCTCCCAATTAAACAGCTTTCTCTCCCATAGGGTTTAATTTTACCTTTCCTTTCATTCCCTTCTCAGTTCTTTAATTCTTAGTAATTGTTCTTAGTATCCTCCTCTAGAATCTTAGAATCCAGGCTATGATTCTAGGTCAGAAGAGACTAGAGGTTGATCTGGATAAAAGACCAGAGAGTATCTAGAAAAGGAGCTCTATTGGGTTTGCTATTGCAGGATGGATAATTTTTTTTTTTAAATATTTCCAACTTTACTCTGTATCAGGCCATAGATACAGCAGACTTGATTTTTTAGAACACTAGGTCTCAACCATGTAAAAGCATTAGCTTAAAAAATGTATATACTTACTCTATGGCTTTTTAAAAATTCAGGGATTTAGGCTATGTATTCAGAAATTCAGATTCAATAGATTTCGAGTGGTTTCAAAGCCCTCAGGTGAATCTAATATGCACTCTGAGTTAAGAATTCTTTCTCCAATGAAGGGAAACCACAGCTTCTAGGAGAAGTGATTGGTTTCAGGGCTCAGATAAGAAAAAGTATAAAATGAGCCTAGAACCCTTTGTGGGGCCACAAAGAAATGCTTATAAAAAAAGGTTTGTTGAAACAGTAGAGAGGACAAAACTGAAGGAAGTAATGGCCAAAGCTGGAATAATTTGAGCAACAAAATAACTCATGACAGTATTGAATTTTAACCCGTATAACAAATCTCCATGAATCCTTAGGCATATAAATAATTGAATACATAAGAATTGAATAAATAAATAGAATAATAAAAAATAAGAGCACTTTCTCACTGTAGAATTTCAGTTAATGTAAAAGGAAAAGAATAGACAATGACCATTAGGCAAATACTACAGTAATAAATACTGCAGATGAGATCCACCAGTGGATGCTAAAATTAGTGGGCAAAGGTTGAAGAGAAACTGTATTTGTACAATCCCTAAGATCCTTCTCAACTACAGAAGGAAAATGTTAAGTTTATACTAGGGTAACCCAGCACACAGCAACTTAATGAAATAATCACAGGTACAATCACGGGTAATAAGACCTATGGATAGCATGAAATCCTTACTTTAGATCTCCTCTGATGCACAGAAGAGAACACATCATTTAAAAACAATTATTTTGGGGGCACCTAGGTGACTCAGTAGGTTAAGCGACCTACTTCATCTCAGGTCATGATCTCCTGGTTCTCAGGGTTCTAGCTCTGCATCAGGCTCTGCTAACAGCTCAGAGCCTGGAGCCTACTTTGGATTCTGTCTCCCTCTGCTCCTCCTGGACTTGTGTTCTGTTCTCTCTCTCTCTCTCAAAAATAAACATTAAATTAAAAATCTTGAAGGAAGTGAATACCCTCATTATAGCCATGAGAAAGCATGACAGTGCCTCAGGGACTTCACACATGTTTTCTCCATCTGGAATGTACTGCCTCCATTTCCTGAACCCTGCCCAACGCACATATCTTGTACTCTTGTTCTGATTGGTTCTTTTCACTTTTCCAGCTTTGTTTCTCCTTAATTTGGACATGTTCTCCGACTAACCAGTCTAAGTATACCCTGCTAGTATTGTTTTCTTTTTCTTTTTTTATCATAGTTCTTTCCGTGTAGCCCTTATTATAATTAGAATTTTGGTGTCTGCAGTGTGCTCCTTGATGGGAAGGACTAGGTTTGTTTTGTTCATCAAGCTATACTTCATGCTGGCATCGGTCCAAACTGTGTATAACAATTGTTGAGGATGTGATTGAATGAATCAACAGAAAAAGTCCTGTTTCTGAAATTGAAATAAAAAAATATGTTAAGGAAAAATATGCTGAGTGTTATAATACATAGGTTTGAATCATACCTGCTAACTACTTACTTTATACTCCCTGGCAGGTTTTTACTTCTTTGTATTCTAGTCAACCAAAACTATAAAATGAAAGGTTTGTAGGAATTCTTAGTGTTGGGGAAAGATTATTTTTAAAAAGGTTTTTAAAATCCAAGTTAGTTAACATATAGTGTAACAATGGTTTTGGGTGTAGAATTTAGTGATTCATCACTTACCTTACTTGTTGGGCTCCTCCCAACAAGTGGCCTCCTTAGTGCCCATCACCCATTTAGCCCATCCCCCACTTCCCTCCAGCAACCCCTAGCTCTTTGTATTTAAGAGTCTCTTAGGGGCACCTGGGTGGCTCAGTCGGTTAATCATTCGACTTCGGCTCAGGTCAGATCTCACAGTTCGTGGGTTCCAGCCCCCCCGGTGGGCTCTGTGCAGACAGCTCAGAGCCTGGAGCCTGTTTTGGATTCTGTCTCCCTCGCTCTCTGCCCCTCCCCCACTCCTGCTCTGTCTCTCTCTATCTCAAAAATAAACTATAAAAAATTTTTTTAAAAAGTCTCTTATGTTTGCCTCCTTTGTGGTTTTCTTATTTTTCCTTCCCTTCCCCAATGCTCATCTGTTTTCTTAAATTCCATATATGCGTGAAATGATATGGTATTGGTCTTTCTCTGACTTATCTTCCTTAGCCTAATACATTCTAGTTCCATCCACAGTGTTGCAAATGCCAAGATTTCATTCTTTTTGATTGCCTGGGGAAAGATTATTATTTTAAATGGTTGAGTAGTTATTCTAGCATTAGCCTCTGTAAGTATTTAATGGTTTCTAAAACAACACTGACATGTGTGGACCTCATTTTTTCTTTTTTCCCCTACCCATATTGAGGTATAATGGACCTATCACACTGTAGAAGTTTAAGGTGAATAATATATTGCTTTGATATACTTAATACTTTGCAAAATGATTACTACCTTAGCATTAGCTAACACCTCCATCACGATTCTTTTTCGTGGTGAGAGTAGTTAACGTCTCCTGTTAACAACCCACAAAATACAGTATTTTAACTTAGACTAAAGTTACAAAAACTGTGTATAATAGAGCAACATTAACCATAATCACTATGCTGCATATTAGATCTCTAGAACCTCTTCATCCTGTAACTGGAAGTTTTTACCCTTTACCAACATCTCCCCAATTCTCCCATTCCCCCACCCCTGGTAATCACCATTCTAGCCTTCTTCACCCCTAGGAGTTATGCTTTTTTTAGATTTCACATATACCTTAGTTGTCTTTCTCTGTCAGATATATTTCACTTACCATAAGGCCCTCAAAGTCCATCCATGTTGTTCCAATGTTAGAATTTCCTTCTTTCTCACAGTAGAATAATATTCCATTATGTGTGTGCGTGCCTGCTTGTATACATGCAAGCAGCTCACACATGGACACGTAAATGCTAGCGGGTGGGAGTGGGTGGGGCTAGCTCTCTGTCTCACATGCAACTTCATGGGGGCAAGAGGCTCGGCCGTGAGAAAGTGCTTGCAGTCTGGGGTTTGCAGAGTTCTCAGCTGGGTGCACCCATCAACTCTAGCAAGTAGGTGGGATAGTTCCAAAATGGTACTGCAGGAATGGACCTGGATGAGGTAGAAAGAAACCAATATGGCATCTGCCTGTATCTCCATCCTTGGAGAAAGTTGTAATGGTTTCCTGTTTCTCTGGTAGGTACTTAAGTGGATCTCCTTCACAGAAGGCTACAGGTGCTATCAAATTGGTGTTTTTGTGCTGGGTCCCAGAGCAAGTGAATGTGTACATGAGCACTTTAAGAGCAGGTTCTCTTTTCCCTACAGTTTTTCGGTTTTTTTGGATGTAATTCCTGTTGGTTGTCAAAGCCCGGTGTTTATAGCACTCCACTCCCTCATGTAGAATCTAAGTGTTGGAGTGATGGAGGTGAAGTACAAATTCTTTATTCCTCAGGGAAAAATGTTGAATTTTGAGATGCCTTCAGACTGGATTGCTGCACCTGAGATGGGGCATTTTTAGTGAGATGGTGTGTCTGCCTCTCCTACCTGTCTCAGTGCTGTTCTTTTTTTTTTTTTTTTTTTTTTGCTGTGTTCTTCCAGGTTTCTGTCCCCCCTCACCCCCTGAGGAAAATATTCCCCTCATACAAACTGTAGTATCTGTATGGGAGTAAATTTAGGATCTTCCCCACTGCAGTCTTGAACCCAAGTCTGTTGCCTAATGTAGGCATTTATTATTAGGAATTGCCTTCTTGGAACTGTTCTTGCTGCATCTCCTAAATTTTGGCATATTGTCCTTCCATTTCCTTTTGATTCAAGATCTTTTTAGGGGCACCTGGGTGGTTCAGTTGGTTGAGCTTCTGACTTCAGCTCAGGCCATGATCTCGTGGTTGGTGAGTTTGACCCCAGAGTCGGGCTCTCTGTCTCCCTCTCTCTCTGCCCTTCTCCTGCTTGTGTGCTCTCTCTCAAAAATAAACTTAAATTTTAAAATTTCTTTTTTGATTTTTCTTCCTTGATGCATTGGTAGTTCAGGAGTGTGTTGTTCAATTGGTACATATTTTTGAATTTTCCAGCTTTCCCCTATATGATTTCCAGTTTCATACCATTGTGGTTGAAAAAGATACTCGCTACAACTTCAAACTTTCTAAATTTAAGGCCTATTTTGTGGCCTATCATATGATCTATCCTGGAGAATGTTCAGTGTCCGTTTGAGAGGAATGTATATCCTGCTTCTGTTGGATGGAATGTTTTATAGATGTCAAGTTCATTTGATCTAGTGTGGTTAAGTTCTAATGTTTCCTTCCTGATTTTTCTGGCTAGACGATCTACTTATTCATAAAAGTCCCCTACTATTATTGTATTGTCTGCTTCTTCCATATTTGTTAGTGTTTGCTTAATATGTTTAGGAGCTCTGATATTTGGTATATATTTTTGATATATCTTCTTGATGAATTGGCTCTTTATCATTATATAATGACTCTTGGTTTCTTGTTAGCATTTTTGTCTTCAGGTCTACTTTGATAGATATCTAGCTACTCCTATTCTCTTGGTTGCTGCTTACATGAAATCTTTCTCTGTTCTTTCCCTTTGAAGCTATATGTCTCCTTAAGCTGAAGTGAGCCTCTTGTAGGTTGGATACAGTTAGGGCCTGTTTTTTGTTTTTTGTTTTTTTATTAATCTAATCAATCCAGTCTACTTAATATATTTTATTGGTATCCATTATAGATAGAACAGTCTGTTTTACACTAACCATTTAACTTTAATGGCATATAAATCTCTATCCTTCCACTCTCTACTTTTGTTTTTGAGATAATTTACATTTCCATGTACAATAATGAACAAATTATTGTAGTTATAGCTATTTTTAACATTTCAATCTTTTAGTGGCACCTGGGTGGCTCAGTGAAGTGTCTGACTTCAGGTCATGATCTTGTGGTTTGTGAGTTCGAGTCCTACAATGGGCTCTGCACTGTGTGGAGCCTGCCTGGGATTCTTTGTCTCTCTCCCTGTCTCTCTCTGCCCCTTCCCAACTTGTGCTTGTGCTCACACTCTGTCTCAAAAATAAACTTAAAATATTTGAACTTTGACCTTTAGAGTAGATTTAATTGGTTAATGCACTACCATATTACAGTATTAATATATTCTGAATTTGACTCTATGCTTACCTTTACCAATGAGTTATACATTTTCATATATTTACGTTATTAATTAAAATCACTTCATTTCAGCTTGAACTCCCAGTATTTTTTTTTTAAATACTTATCTATTTTTAAGAGAAGGAGGGCACAAGTTGGAGAGGCAGAGAGAGAGAGACGAATGTGAAACAGGCTCCAGACTCTGAGCTGTCAGTGCAGAGCCCGATGTGAGGCTCGAACCCACAAACCATGAGATCATGATCTGAGCCGAATTTGGATGCTTAGCCATCTGTACCATCCAGGTGCTCCTCCTCTCAGTTCTTATTACTTCAGGTCTGGGGTGATGAAATCCCTCAGCTTCTGTTTGCTTGGGAAAGTCATTACCTCAGCTTTTCTGAGCGTTTCTGATGGACCACTTTGCTGGGTAAGGTATTCTTGGCTGCCAGTTCTTCCTTTCAACAACTTGAATATATCCTCCCTTTCTCTCCTGGTCTGCCAAGGTCTGTGCTGAGAAATCTGCTTATAGCCTTATAGGAGCTCCTTTGAATGAGAGAAATTGTTTTTCTCTCACTGCATTTAGAGTTCTCTCTAGGTCTTTGATCTTAGACAGTTTCATTATAACCTGTCTTAGAGAACATCATTGTGTATTAAAGTCTTGGGTGGACTACTGTATTCATGTACTTGGATGTCCAAATCTTTCCCTAGGATTATGAAGCCCATAGCCATTATTTCTTTAGATATACCCTTTTCTACCTCTCTTCTTTTGAGATTGGTGGCTAGAGCCAGTGGTGTGCACACACTAGCTGCAGGTGCCTGTGTAGACACTCATGTGGTGGTGGCAGCTAGCAAGGCCTGGGGCCAGCTGTGGACTCCCTGGCAGCTGCAGGACCCTGACTGTTGGCGTGCACTCCTGTGCTTGCTGCACCTCACCAAGGATGCATGGCAGTGAGCCGGGGCCAGGGGCTGTGCAGGTGCACAGTAGGAGGGGCTGGCTGCAGGTGAGCACAATATGTCAGGCCACTAACAGAGACTGATCTGGGCCATAAGGAGCTACATAGGCCCTGATGTCTGGCAATCCCTCTTCTGGCTATAAGCCTCCCCTGGACATGCCTGCCCACCATAGGGTAAGCCAGTGATGGGTGTCAGGCTAGTGACCTACAAGTGTGTAGCTAGTGGGGCTGGTTCTAAGCACCTGCATGATGGTGGAGATCAGCCAGTGTGTCGAGGCTGGTGTCTTACACTGTCATAGCCGCAGAGGTCTGAGCTGGCTGTTCTGTGAGGTGGGGAGGTGGTGAACACTCAGGCGGCTGGTGTTAGAGGATGTGAATGCCTGTGCGGTGAAAGCTGGTGAAATCTGCAAGGGATCCATTAACGCAGCTGGTCATTGGTTTCTTCAGTGGCAAAAGCTGCTGGATTTGTATGCAGAGCAGGTGAACTGTGATTGCTTTTGCTGCATGGCTACTCCTGGTATCCTCTGCTTTTGTTTCTTGGTTGTCTCTGTATGCCTTATTTGCCAGTCTGGAGGAGGTGAAACTGCAGCCATGCCTTTGTGTGGTGCCCCAAAAGGCTAGAGAAGCTGGTTACTCACTTTGCTCTTTCTTTCCCATCAGGGGAAACTCTTTCTAGCTGGCAAGTTCATTGACGGCACCAAGCAATGCCAGCGTGGAAGATGGGATGACGCAGGCAAAATGAAGCTGTCTTATTTCTATTCTTGTGCTAGTCTCCGTTATTCTGGTTCTACTGTATTGCTCAAGTTTTTTAAGTGAACTCCAGAACTCTCCCAGAGCTGTTTTTGTTTTGGATAGTTATCCAATTGTTGGTCTTGGTAGGAGAATGGAGACTGGGGTCCTTATGTGGTCATTTTGGTGACATCACTCTGGGCCTTAGTTTTCTTATTCCTAGGGATGGAAAATTGGTTTGATCTGAAGTGAGAGCTTATTGAAAAAGGCTTCTATTAGTTGAATATAATACAGTTCTGTAATTGGTTGGTGATTTCTGCCTTAGATATATATAAAGGTATATAAAATTCATATGTTAGGTGATTTTCATCCTTGTAATAAATGACTTCTGTTTCTTCAATTTCTGTTAGTTACGTCATTCTATACATGACAGATTGCTTTTGTCTATAAGTGTTCCTAAGACTTATATGAATGGGATTAAGGGTGAGCCTCTTGGGTTCAAGGCACCTAAGACCATTACAGACCCATTCAGCCTAACTTTATAACAAAGTGTTGCTATTTCACCCATTTTCACATTTAAATAGGTTTCTTTTTATGAACTCTAAAATAGATACTTTCCAAAGTTAAATGGCTTTATTTAATAACCCACAGGGTTGATGGCATGTTTGTTATGAAATATTGATTGTTGATACTGTGAGCTGAGTTAATCAATAAGTCCTGTGGGTGTACCGATTTCCTTCGAGTTCTTTGATTGAACACAGTTGGGCACAGCATGCCACAATGCACCAAAAAGACAGGAAAAATTCAAATAAGAAATTAGAGGTAAGTAAATGACAGTGCAAGTAGTTCTTAAATCTCCAATTGGCTAACAATGATGGATTGCAGCGCCACCTGCTGGTAAGAAGCATTGTTTTATTACTGTTTTGTGAGTTTGTTGCCCCCTCCTGGGCTTTTCCCTTGTATCTTGTCTGTGTATGCAGCGTTTATTCACGTGAAATTTCTTCTTCAAACGATTAAGCTGGCAATAGAATGGTTTGATTTGTCACTCTCGCTGTAAAATATACAGCAATAGGCTTGTGTGGGAAACATCTCCTGTGACAAAAATTCTAAATCCTATTTTTTCTCCTCTTGTATTACAAATAGAATTTTAGTGCCTGAAGCTAAAGGGAATAACAAGGCACTGTTGGAATTTATTCCATTTGATTGTTCTGGGTTTGTTTTAGCACTTCAAGAATAGTAGTATTTCTTAGATGAGTCTAGAATAACGTGTTCTGGATCTGTCACAGATGATGGCTAGCCTGAAGATCTTTGCTTTTTAGAGCATGACTGCCTTTATTGGCTATTACCATCTGCAGATGTGTCCCATCTTTAATCTCTCTCCCTACAGAGTTAGCCACAAAAGCAGCAGATGCTAAACTAAATGATTAAACATGATCCTGTTAACATGAGCTGGACACCCACCTGTCTTCTTAGGGGGGAAAAATCACTCCTTTAAAAATGACATATAACAACATATTTGAGATATTATATGTTTTAATCACCTTAATAGGTATAATGACTTTTATATCAGGCAATAAGTCACCTAAAGGAATGGAATTGTTGCATTTTTCCCCCAGAGGTTATACGAATGAGTTGGACACTCAGCAATTCAGGCTGGTTGAAATGCTGATTGGTTGGGAGGATTAGATAAATTTAGTGACCTCAGGGGAGTCACTTGAAGTTTATAATTCTCCAGGATTTTCTGGTGATGGAAGAACTGAGCTGTTTTCTACAGTTTAGTTCAGGCTCTGCAAACAGTGGATTGTTAGCTTCAACGAGAATCTACAGATGAATGCAAACATGTAATCCACATCAATCTGAACTCAATCTGTCCTCACAAATGTTTCATTTCTTTCTTTTTTTTCTGATGAGAGGAGAATTCCTTAGTGGTTCCAGGCATAAGTTTCATCTCCATGCTTTAAAACTAAATGTGACTCTGAAACATTGGGAGAGTGGCACCTCCCATTTTCTTGGTATTGCTTCTTTGCTGCTTATCATTTCTCTTATTAAAGGCTTACGTTCAAGACCATTTCTCTTCTATTTTGATAATTTCCAAAATAGTTTAAGAACGCTTGTAGTGACATATTATCTTGATGGGGAGTTATTAGAATATAATCACCAAATCTGAATAATCCCCCAGTCACAGACAAAAGTATATGGACATTAGAGACGATGAGATATTTTGTAAATCACAATTAAGTTCATAAATATGAACTCCTTGAGATAATTGAATGGAAATTGTTTTTAAACTGCACATTTTATTAGTGGACTTCTATGACTTCCATTATAGCTTCAATTTTTTTCTTTTGGTGCACAACAGATTCAATTAAAATCCTGTTTCATAGTTTTAAATATGCTTATTTTCTTTTAAAGGAGTACAGTGGCATTTAGGAAATATACCTGAAACCACTATGTGAAGGATGCTTACAAGTTTTATTTGGTGTATGTGGCAGGTGACTGAGTGCATAGTGCTTCTTATGAAGGAGTTCCAAGCAGTTTTTAAAGCAGTCTAATTAATTTACACAGGGACATTATGCAAAGTGGGTGATAAATACTTTAGATTATTTTCCTAATGGGAAAGTTATAGCAGGGTATTTAAGCTCCTTGCCTGGTTTATATATAGTTCAAGGGCATACATTGTATATATTTTTAAACTGAATAAAACATCTGTTTTGTTATTGTTATTTTTTAAGTATTTATGTTGGACAGCAAGAGAGAGTGAGAGAGCAAGCAAACAGGGGAGGGGCAGAGAGAGAGGGAGACTCAGAATCTGAAGCAGGCTCCAGGCTCTGAGTGACCAGCCCAGAGCCTGATGTGGGGCTAGAACTTATGAAATAAGATATCATGACCTGAGCTGAGGTCAGATGCTTGACCAACTAAGCCAGCCAGATGCCCTCTCTCATTTTCGTTTTTGACTGTGATAATCCTTTCCAGTTTAGTTTGTCACTCATTTACTTATTCTGTTAATATACATTGGGCATCTAATAGTATAGAGCTTTACATTATCAAATAAGTGACGGTTCTATTCTGAGTACTTGTACTTTGGGAAGACAAAAAGACCTTTGAATCACATTTTAAATTTTATATACATATAAAATTTTAACTTTAGTCACATTTTAAAATTTACATATATTAAACATATATGTACATAAGACAACATAAGTATGTAAAATGAAAGAATTACAAAAGACATAAATAACATGAATAAATATATACTTATGAAACAGTATGATCAAGGATTTGACAGTAGTCAGTGTTCTATACATTTGTTTGAAAACTAACCATATCTGACTGGGAAATCACAACACAAACTTTTGCCCCCAGCTTTACTGATATATAAATCACATAGAACATTGGTAATGGTATTGAGCTACTTTTCTTTTTTTAAAATTTTTTAATGTTTTATTTCTGAGAGCGTGAGAGAGCGTGTAAGCTAGCAGGGGAGGGTCAGAGAGAGAGGGAGACACAGAATCAGAAACAGGCTCCAGGCTCTGAGCTAGCTGTCAGCCAGCAAAGAGCCCAATGCAAGGCTTGAACCCATGAAATGTGAGATCATGACCTGAGCCAATCGGACGCTTAACAGACTAAGCCACCCAGGCGCCCCTGAGCTGCTTTTCAAAGGACAAGTAGGATTTAGTCAGCAAAGTAGGGGGAGGACAATTCAGTAAGAAATCATTGTGAATTCCCAAAAGTGTGTTGCCTGCTTTGTTTAAGCAAAGATAGGTAGGTCTCTCCTGGCGCATGAGCGGGAGAGATGAGGCTGTAGGGATGGGCAGGACATGAAAATGAACACTGAACTTGCACTTAAACTTTGGTGAATCATTAAACAATTTTTAAATGGCAGCTGATTGGTTTTTCCAAGGATCACTCCGGGGCAGAGATAAACCTGTTTAATGCTTTCCCAACTACCAGGCAAAATCCTGAACAAAGGATTAGCTGCCTGGGCCGGAAGAATCTGTAAGATAAAAGCATCAAGTTCTGTTTGTAGAATAGATTCTTTGCTACGTGAGTGAGTGAGTGAGTGGTGGAGGTGGAATGCATCTTCCCTCTTGGGTGGCTGGCGAATACTGGTGCCACTTACTATGTTGGGGAACGTATCAGGGGGAACAGATCTGGCAAGGAAGATTATGACTTTGACCCTACTGCCTGGGGAGGTAGCACATATATTTTATATTTTGCATTTTACACCTCATCAACACATCTAAAGTTTGGAGATTGCAACCAACTTTATATATGTTTATAATGATTTACATAATGTGGGAAACAATGACTGAAGGAAATGTACATACAACTAAATTTCCTTATAACCTGTAGCCTATTGACTAATACTTGAGGCAGGCAGATAAGACCCTCTTCCAGGAACTCCCAAGTGTCTTAGTGTTAATGCTTTGCTAGAGGGTAAAGCAACTTTAGCTTTGAGGGTACTAGGCCTCCAGGAGTCTGTGAGTCTTCCTTAGCATATGAAAATCCCTTTAGAAACTCTCCTGGCCTTTACCTTCCCCAGCTCCTAAGTATATGATCAGTCACTTCTCACAATCCTGGGGCAGTGCTTTCTGCCCATGGGTCCTGTCCCTGAGCTTTAATAAAACTGCCTTTTTGCACCAAAGATGGCTCAAAGATTCTTTCTTGGGCGTTGGCTCCGAACCCCAACACTTCAAACCACATCACTGCCTACCTATACAATTTTGTGTGCAATGTCCATTATTAATACAAATCTGAAAAGGCTGAGACTAAAATACATCCATAGATAGAAGCCCTGGTACTTTCTTTCCACACACCATTAACTGCTTTGTAAACTGCAGTTTGAAAGTCCTGGCTTTATTTATTTATTTAAAAAACTTAGGGCTCAACTCCTCAACCATGAGATCATGACCTGAGCCGAAGTTGAACGCTCAACCGACTGAGCCACTCGGGTGCCTCTGAAAGTCCCTGCTTTAAAACAAGTCTGTAGATGAGGCCACCCTCATCTCCAGGAGAAGCAATCGTTGGGCGAAAAGTTTGAGAGGGTGAAGGTAGGTGCCTCGCAGTACTCCCATTTATGAATACACTTAAGAATTAAACAGAGGATGGGGCACCTGGGTGGCTCATCAGTTAAGGATCTGACTTTTTTTTTTATTTTTTTTTTATTTTTATTTTTTTGTTTTATTTTTTTATTTTTATTTTTTTTTTTACAAATAGTTTATTGTCAAATTAGTTTCCACATAACACTCAGTGCTCATCCCCAAAGTGCCCTCCTCCATGCCCACCCCCCCTCCCCCCCATATCCATCAGTCCTCAGTTGACTTTGTTCCTCTCAGGTCATGACCTCCTGGTTCGTGGGTTTGAGCCCCACATCAGCCTCTCTGCTGACAGCTGAAGCCTGGAGCCTGCTTCAGATTCTGTGTCTGTGTCTCTCTGCCTCTCCTCTGCTCATATTCCCTCTCTCTCTCTCTCTCTCTCTCTCTCTCTCTCTCTCTCTCTCTCTCTCACACACACACACACACACACACACACACAAACACACACACACACACACACACACTTAAAAAAAGGAGTTAAACAGAGTTAAAAGGAGGCTACAAAGGCTAGTGAGATGGCAGGGCCAGAGAGGTTAAGAACATTACATCCTGGAAGTTAAGGGAAGACCAGGGCTCTTGTGTGTGTTGTCCCGATCCACGCTTTTATTTATCGAGTGTGCCCACTGTCGCAGGCACATTCCAGGGCCTGGAGACTCGGTAAAATAAGACCTCGTCCTGCGTGAGAGAGGCAGAAAGTAAATGGTAATATTACAGGGTGATAAGTATTTTAAGACTAAACGTGTATATTTTTTATTAAAGTGCATGTTTATGTGTCAGGGAGGTGGGATACTTCCTGTTTTCCAGAGGAGCGATGGCTGAGCTTTTTCTCTTGTAGTTGTTCAGCTAAGTGTGGGGTAGAGAAAGCTTAAAATGTTTGTGATTTTGATTCCCTAACAAAAGTTTCAGTTAGGTACAGGGAACCATCTTCCTGGTGTCTATCATCATCATGAATATATGCAAGTACTGGCTCATTTATATTCCTGAGGAGAATTACATTTTCACAAATTGTTACAGATAACAGTACTCACATTGAAATGAAAACTTTTAAATACCTTTCTCTATTTATAGCAGGGAAGGAAAGAAGTTCCCCAGTTCTGCTCCCTGGAGGCATTCATTAGGAGAAGTTTAATGAAGCAGGCAAACAGGTGCTGCTTGTGCTTTTTATAAAGGGTTGCAACAGGCTCTTCCCATCCCTTCAGCTTCCAAATGGGAACACACCTCATCCGCTAAGCTAATAGCTCACAGCAGGGTCCTTTCAGGGGATCCACATAAATATTCAGTTTTATCTTCCTCTGCCTGGTGATCTATCACAAGCACAATGGACAGAGAAAGATGGAAAAAGTAAATACAGAAATATATGATTTCTGGGTCATGAATCTAAAGTTAGTTTTGGTATAGTAAGATTTTAAAAATCTTACACTGAATATAAGGTTGGTATATGAATTAATAAAAACCCTGCTGATTATAATTAAAGATTTTCCTACATCCCAATTTTCAGGGAAAATAGGTAACTAGTAGCCGTGTCTCTTTTCCATTGCGCTTTTTTTTTTTTTTTTGAGAGAATGAGAGAGAGACAGAGACAGGCTCTTAGGCAGAGATCATGACCTGAGCTGAAATCAAGAGTCAGACATTTAATGGACTGAGCCACGCAGGCGCCCCTCTTCCATTGCTTTTTGATTTCTCTCCCTTGCTAACAACTCCTATGTCTGTGGGCACTTACAACATTTACAATCATTCTTAACAGATTGGACATAATGTAAATATTGTATGAAATCTTTGTTGGTTTCACTTAAGCCAGGAAGTAAACTCTAATTACTTGGGTGCTTGAATACTTGTCAATTTGGTAGTACGGTTTCCTTTGAACAATCAGAGTGGAAGATCACTTTCATTCACTTTGTAAAAGCTCACTTAAAAATAACCTGAATGAGGGGCGCCTGGGTGGCTTAGTCGGTTAAGCGTCCGACTTTCGCCTAGGTCATGATCTCGAGGTTCATGGGGTCGAGCCCCGTGTCGGGCTCTGTGCTGACTGCCAGCTCAGAGCCTGGAGCCTGTTTCAGAATCTGTGACTCCCTCTCTCTCTCTCTGACCCTCCCCTGCTCACTCTGTTTCTCTCTCTCTCTCTCTCTCTCCTAGAAATAAATAAAACTTAAAAAAAAAAAAATAACGTGAATGAGAAAAATAAATAAACATGATTGTCCAATTTAGATGGGAACTCCGGATTCAAGTAAGGCTTCTCATTGTTTAGGGTTTATTTGGAACACTTTTCTGAACTATTTCTACCTGGATACAAGAATGAAGTGTTTTGTACCTGTGAGTTGGATCCCTGTGTTCTGGTAGAGACTGAACCAAACCGAAGTATGTAGTTACTCTTAAGTGGTATGCAATTATTACCTCTTACCAGGAATCTTAAATTAATAAGATCATTAACAATCATTTTGGCTTATATAAAGTAAAATAAAACTATGGGAAAATGTAAACATTGAGGTAGTTTAAGGGCAAACATTGGTAAGGCAGAGGTAGAAAAGAGGCCTGGGAATCAGATAAATTATCATCCCAACACAGATCAGTGTTAAGTGAGGGAGCATAAAAATCTGATTATACTTTTCATGCTGTACTTAGGATTACAGTTTGGCTGTGAGAAGGAGACTAGAAAAGACCGGCTTTAAACAAGTTGGGTGTGTATATGTCTTTTCCTGAAGATTGGTGGTAGGCAGTCCCCAGCTGGTGAGAAGGCTCTGTGTTGTTAAGTCCAGAGGAATGCAATTCCTTTGAGCTCCCTCATCCCTGAAGTATGGCCCTTGTTCTTAGGGTTCAAGATGACATCTGGAGCTCCAGATATGCTATGCATGTTCTACACAGCAGAAGAAAAGACAGGCAAAGGATGGGCACAGATGTGGATTCCATTTATACATCATTAGCCAGGACTTAGTCACACCTCAGCTGCAAGGCTGACTAGAAAATGACTGCTTTATCCCAGGTGTCCTTGTGCCCAGCTAAAAGTCGAGGGTTCTGTCGCTATTGAAGAAGGAGAGAATGGACATTGGTAGGCAAACAGCAGTGCCTGCCGAGGCTGCCTCTATGGTAAATGTTGCATTAGGAAGCACAACTACTTGATGGGCTGGGACCGCTGCGGTGTATAAGTCCCTAAGGATGGGTTCTAGGTTGTTCACTTCTTTACCTCCTGGAATCCTAGACCCCATCTGGCCTTCCCTTGATCCCTACCAGCTACTACTACTGCCCTGCCCTCCAGAGAAGGCCTGGGTGTGGGTATGGCAGGAATTGCGGGCATACTCTTGCATCTGGGGAGAGGAAACCTGGTGGCAGCCGTCTCCACCCAGGATGCGGGTACTCTGCACTCAAGTTGCAGCGTCTTCGTTGTGTTGTGTTGGAGCGGTAGCCCTTAGGGAGAGGATGTGCCAGGCTCAACTTCCCTGGTTGGCTGGAGGGAGAACCCAGCTGTGGTCAGATGTCAGCACCTGTTAGCTCTGGAACGTGAGCCAAGCCACTGGCAGCTGTGAGGGCCTGCCCTTGCCCCATGAATAGACAGGTTGACCTTGGGGTACACTTTCTTCCTGACTCTGGTTTGAGTTTGTCTCTTCTGGCCCACTCTGTATGCTCTCAAGGGATGAGCCACAAAATTAGCCTTCATCTCAGTGGTTCCTAATAGGAGTTAAATGCTCTGTTAATTACATTTAAAACTGGCATTTCATCATATAAAGATAAATGGTAAAATTCATGCTAATAATTCAAAATCTCAACATTCTTAGAATGAAATTAAGTAGTAAATATCCCATCATCATGACAAATTGGAAGGCAGACTGCAGAAGAAAGGAAAAAGCCTTAGATTTTAATGCCTTTAATGGCATTTCTTCCCTTCTTCCCCACAATGATTTGGAACAGGAAGCCTCGCATTTTCATTTTACACCGGGCCTTACAAGTTATGTGGCTGTTTCTATAGGTGAGTTTTTCTATTTCAGTAAGAAGATCTTGCTTTTAAAGTTTTGGAGGCGAGTTTGTAAAATTTCATGAAAGGAATAATTAGAACAGTGACCCTTTGGCTGTGCAGGTGTGCCCTTTTTGTCAGGTGTCAAATAAGATTATGTGCTCCCCTTCATCTCATTGCCTAGTTAGCCATTTGCTACCCAGAGTCAAATAAGATATTCTTATTAATGCCAATAAGACTTGTGTGCAGTCTTAGCTTGGTATTAGAATTAGATGCAGAATAGCTTTGTCAATAAATCAGTGTGGATGTTGCCTCAATAACCACAATGTAATTTTCAGCATGTCTGATATAGATTTATATCCTTTTATTATATAAAAGAAATGCTGAAGGTCTTCTGTGTTTTCCTAAGCATTGTTGAATAATTGTACCCTTTCCTACCTCTCTCTAATTCTGACAGTTTCTGTACGTCTAAATGGAAAAGACAATTTCTACTCTAAAAGAGGAGATTATATAAATGAATTTATTCTCTTGTTTCCCTTCGGCTATGGCCCACCTACTCAGGGTTCTATTTATAAAGCTAGCTTGGCATGTAATTTGGTTGCCTAATGAAATGGAGGTGAATAACAAGTGGTCCCACTGTAAAATAATCATGTGCAAGATGGATGAAGTCGAATGTTTGGTTTCAAGAATTTCCTGCACTATTAGTCCCTTGGGTAATACATCTTCCCCCCCATGCATATTGTGTCCCCATTATGCTGCACACTTTCAATTTTTGCAAAATGCACCAATGTGCCAGGCCCAGACTGACATTTCCACATTGATGTTTCCTAATAAAACAACTGACAAGATACATTTTTAGCCCCGATACAGCTCTTTCAAGGTTGTACTGTGTCAAAATGCTCTGTGAGAAGTTACTGCGGATGTAGAACACCACATTACTTGTGTTTTCACTGAAGATAAATGTATCGGTACCACAATAAACCAGCCATTAACATTCATATTACAGGTAAATTCCAAGGGTGAGAAATTGGAGGAAAAATGAGTGAAGATGAAATTTCTCTCATTTTAATAAGCCATGGTTAGGGTTTTGATGCATAGATTAGTTTCGTCATTCAACGAATTTAGTGAGGCTTAATATCTGCTAGGTACTATTCCAGGTACTGGAGAGCCAGCAGTGACAAAGATAAAGATTTCTACCTTCATCTCCTGAAGCTTTTGTTCTCATGAATATATAAGAGCACATGTAACTAGTTAAGGAAGCTTAAGAATTATACAGAACAGATCCTTTTTTTTTTAATGACTTGGATTATGGGAATATTATTCATAAAAATTACTGAGCAGGAGAGAGTAGTGGTGAGGAGCTTGAACTCTAGAATCAGATAAACTAGAGTTTGACTCCTGGATCTTTTAAAAGCTATTGGCAAGGAGCTTGAACTCTCTGAGTCCTAATGTTGATATTTGTAAAATAGGACAAAAGTAGGTGACTGCCATAAGAATAGAATGAGAAAATTCCTGGCAAGCACTTAGTCTAGTGCTTGAAACATAGCCTACACCCAGTAATTGTTTCCTTTACTGTTGGTAATATTTAATGTCTGTATTCTCGCAGGAAGACTTTGATTTGAAGACTGAGCCTCGAGCCTGAAGTTCAATAGGAGCTCGATGAATTAAAATTGCAATATGGCATTGCCTCTCCAACTTGAATGTGCATGCAAATCTGCAGGGGGGGGGGTTGTTCAAATGTAGGTTTTTAATGAAGTAGATCTAGAATGGGGCCTCACATTCAGCATTTCTTAGAAGCTCCTAGGTGATACCTGTGCTGTGGCTCCTGCTCTGTGGATCATACTTACGTAGTGAGGTTTATAAAACACCTTGATTTCACACTGATAGGAGAAATAATAAGACCTGGAAGTATAGGGCAATATGAAGCAAACAGTGTGCTTCCAAACAATAGGGGATGTCTATGACTTCAACTGATGATATATATCAAATAACCCCAAAGAACAGTAAGGAAAATACCTTGTTTATTGTAAAACACACAAATGTAGGTGGTGGGATAGGGATCATTGTTCTCTGCTGCAGCCTCTGGAGAATTGTTCTGTCCTAACTATCTTGGACAATAGAAGTGAATTCGAACTTGCTGGGAAAAAGGTCCCCAAGCCTTTCCATTTGCCTACCCTTCCAGAAACCTGTATCAAAGTTTACTTTTATTTCTACTTCTGTATCTTTAAGAATGTAGAATACTCACTGGAGTGCTTCAATCAAGCAGCCATATAATGAAAAATATTTGATATAATATTGCATCCAGCAATCCCACTTCTGATATATACCCAAGAGAATTAAAAATATGTACCCATGATTTGTACATAGATATCCATAATAACATATTCATGATAGCCTCAAGCATAAACAACCCAAATGTCCATAAATTGATGAATGCATAAGTAAGAGGTGGTGTATTCTTATAGTAGAATATTATATTTAGCCATAGAAAGGAGTAAAACACTGATACATTTTACAATATGGATGAACTTTGAAAACACTGTGGTAAGCCAGATACAAAAGGCCACATGTTACATGATTTAATTTATGTAAAAAGTCCAGAAAAGGCAAACCCATAGAGACAGAAAATAGATTAGTGGTTGCCAGGGGCTATGGGAAGGGGAGAATGTGAAGTGACTGTTAATGGGTGTGAGGTTTCTCTTTGGGGTGATAAAAATTAGATGGTGGATGGTTGCACAACTCTGTGAATATACTAATAATCCCTCAATTGCACACCATAAGATGGTGAATTTTATGGTACTTGAATTAGATATATCAATAAAAATGTAAAAAAAAAAAGTATATCACATGCCAGATGCTTCAGCAGCTGGAGACCTATAAACAAAAAACTTAAAGACGTTAGCCATATTCTTTAATTGTGGTTTTAAGGGCTCAGTTTCATTATATAAGTCAGTGGTAGATTAAAAATAGGAATGAATTCTTTGTGATTCCTCAACTTCTGAGGCGGAGTCCACTCCTTAAAACTGGGATGATCTCTGGGCTCGTTTCGTCAATAGAATATTGGCAGAAATCATGTGTGAGATCTCCAGGCCTGAGTCTCAAGAGTAGTTAGTTGCAGCTTCCACTCTTGCTTTCTTGGAACATGTGGAGAACAAAGGAAAAAGGAATCGAGGAAAAAAATGATAACTTACAGCCCATTGACAAGGACTTGAGACAGGCAGAGTGACCTTCCACAGGTTGCTTAGCTGCTTGAGAGAGAGACTCTGAGAATCGTCTCTGCTCTCCAAGCCGGCCCAGCTGTCTCAGCGGGAGGCCCGAATTCTACAACGGACTCTGCATAGACCAACTTTCCAGTTTGTGAGAGCCCAGTCCAAATTGCCTACCCATGGAATCTGGAACAAATACATAATTGTTTTTAAATCACTATGTTCCGGAGTTGTTAGTTCCATAGCAAGGTCTATTTTGTAAGGTAGCTAACATTTCTTCATTTCTTAACAGGACTTTGCTGATGACTACATTAAAATGAGAAAGACTAACCAGACTAATTAAACTGGCAGACTAACCAGTTTTCTTGGTATCCCACTTTCCATTTACAATGTTTTTTTTTCCTCCCCAAAACCTTTCTAGCTGTGTCTTCTTCTGAATTAATAAAGGTCTGACCTCTGGGAGATCACGGTAATCACGGTAATATTTAGGAGACTTCATGGAATGGGTCCAATGGTCACATGGTCTTGAGCCAGAGAGGAGAATCTTCACTGAAAGGTCATTCATTTCCTGATTCATGTTTCTGGGAATACCATTTAAGAGCTTGGGTCTATATACCAGTTAACTAGTAGCAAAGTGATTTCTCAATTCTGGGTAATTTCCATACATATTTGCATATTGACAATGTATAGAGTGTCTTGGTAACTAATCCTCTCTGTTTTGATTTGGCTATTAAGGTGTACAGAGCAGTCTTCACTGGTCTTTAGAGCATTCTGCAGGCATCACTATAATGCTCATCACCATTACCATCATAACAACCTTATCTGTATCCAAGTCAGTCTCCAAATACTTCTTTCATTGATATTGCTCGACTTTTCACAATTTATATAATTCTTTATCTTTAACGATAGCCTTGCCGTTGCGTATTTTGATTGATATGTAATTGAGTTAACTCACTAGTCCACTTAACAAATATATATTAAGTGACTACCAGGTCTTGGCAACTTTCTAGACAATGGGAATATAGCAATGAACAAAACAATCCTGCCTTCATGAAGAATATATTCTATTCAGGGCAGGGTTAAAAATTAAATCCGTAGATTATATGCCAGACAGCAATAAATGCTATAGAGAAAAATAAAGCTGAGAGGGTCTAGAGAGGGCTGTGGGTAGGATATTGCAAATTTAATTGGAGAAGACAAATTGTGATGCAGGCCCACAAAACCTTGACCAAATCAATGGGAATCTCTGGAACAATGACAGCTCATCAGAGTTGTCTTCCATGAGGTCAGAGTGACTGGGCCTTTCTACACCTGCTTTGTTTAGTTGTTAGATGCAGGTGAAATGATTTTTGAGCCTGAGGTAGATCCTCAGAGAATGACAACAGAGCCCATCAGATGACCACACTCTACATTTGAAAGGGAATTTCCTCATTGAAAGGGCATCTGGTGATGTGTCTTATGTTTACCCCAGAAGCCAACAGGGCTTTTGGGCAGAGGAATAATGAGACATGAGTGATGTTATAAAACAGTGATACTGGATGCAGTGTTGTGAATGGACTTTAAAAGAGATGCAGGGGATCCTGGGTGGTTCGGTTGGTTAAGCATCCAACTCTGGATCTTGTCTTAGGCCATGATCTCACAGTTCCTGGGATTGAGCCCCACATGGGACTCTGTGCTGACAGGGTGGGGCCTGCTTAGAAGTCCCTCTGTATCTCTCTCCCTCTTCTGCTCGCACTCTCCATTTCCCTCTCTTAAAATAAATTAAAAAAAAAAAAAAAAAGAGAGACAAATGAAGCCGTAAGGAAAGACAATGGCTGGGTAAAGAAGACCAGGTAGAAGACTACTGTAATACAGATGAGATGTGATTAGGACTTGGACCAAATCGTAGCCATGGTTTTGGTAAGAAGGAGTAAAATTCTGAATAGATTTTAAAGTTTGTGCTGACGGTGTTCACTAATGAGTATCAGATGTGAGAAAGCAATAAAAGATAATTTTTTGATGTGATGAACAAATGAAAAAATGAAATTTTCATTACTGAGATAAGGAAATTTGTGAGGAGGATACTGGGAATTAAGTTTGGGACACATTAAGTTTGTGATGTCCATTAGTGTCAGTATATAGATCTTAGGCTGGTAGTTGGACACATGAATCTATAGGTCAAAGCATAATTATATTCTGTAGATGTAAATTTTGGAGTCATTAGTATATAGATGGCCATTAAAGACGTGAACTGACTGAATCAAGTCAGTGAGTGTAGACAGAAAAGAGAAGTGTGAGAACTCAGTCCTGCTGTGCCGCACTATATAATGGTGATGGAGATGGAGATGAATCAGCAGAACCTCAAAAAGATAGGCCAGTGTAGTAGAAAAAACAAATAGAGTGGGAGATCCTGAGAGCCCAACGAAATAAATGCTTCATGGAGGAGTGATCAGTTGTGTCAAATGTTTCTGGTAGGTGAAATCCAATATCAATATTTACAGAAAAGAAAAAGTCTTAAAATTTGTATACAAGCACAAAAGACCCCAAATATACAATGCGATCTTGAGAAAGAACATAGCCTGAGGGACCACACTTTCTGATTACCAATCTACAGTAATCAAAAGAGGATGGTAATGGCATAAAAACAGACCTATAGGCTGACAAAACAGATTCGAGAGCCCAGAAATAAACGCACACATATATGGTTAACAATTTTGACAAGAAGGGAGTAAAATTCCTGAGAAGAAATGAGGGAAAGTGAGTGAAGGTTGTCAAAAGCCACAAACTTCCATTTATAAGATGAATACGTTCTGAGGATCTAAGATACAGCATGGTGACTGTAGTTAACAATACTGTATTGTATATTTGAGAGTTGCCAAGATATCTTAAAAGTTCTCAGCCTCCCCCCCCCACCCCAGAGATAACCCTGTGAGATGATGTGTTAATCTTCTTGTGATCATTTCACAGTATATACATACCTCAAACCATCATATTGTACAACATAAACTTACACAATGTGGCATATCAGTTATATATCTTGATAAATCTGGAAAAAAATTTTCTCCTCAAATAAAAATGACCAAAAACTTACCACTGGATCTAACAACACAGATGTTATTTGTGGACACTGAAGAGAAGTTTCAGTGGTGGTGTGAGGCAAATGCCTATTTAAGTGGATTCAAGAAAGAATGAGAGCAGAAGACGTTAAGAGGGTAACAGAACTCTGAGGTTGACTACCAAGGATAGAAGAGAAACAGGGCAATAAGTAAGGGAAATGTGGGTCAAAAGTATTTTTGAAGTGAGAGAAATTTCAGCACATTTACATGTTGCTGGGAATGGTCCAGTAGAGAGGAACAGATTGAAGGTGCGGAAGACAGAAAGGACAGTTTCAAGAGTGGTGTTCTAGAGCAGGGGAAAAGAAGCAGGATATAAAATGCTCAGAGGTAATCAAAACTGACAGAGAGCCAGCATGCCCAGCTCCTTAGTCTCTGAGGTTGGGAGGTAGTCAGGGTTTATAAACAATAAATGCAGACAGATGAGCAGTGGTGGTGTAGGGAACTGGTGAGGGTTTTCTAACTAATTCCATTTCTTTTCCCTCCATGAGGTTGGAAGCAGTCTCCCCAGTGAGAATGAGGATGATGGGAAGAAGATGTTGGAGGTAAAGGAGAGAGCGATGGTGTAAAATTGTTTTCTAGGAGGTAGGGACACAGTGGTTAAATAATTGTTGGATTGGAGTATATAAAAAGAGAAATTTAGGAAAAAAATGGAAATGATGGCCAGTGAGTAGCATGTTAGAAACTAAGATATAGAGATCATTATGTACTAGGAATAACAAAATTTAGATTGATCATGTGTGTGAAATTAGGTGAAAGCTCATTGGAAAAGACAGTATCAATCAAGGGCCTAGACTGTTTGCAGGATGCTAAAATCATCAAGGTGTATGATCAGGATATTCCTGGAAGGTATGAAAGTGGATGTGGACCTTGTCAAGGAATTAGGACAAGTCACCCTAATGGTAGAATTCAAATGGATGAAATTAAAAACTAGGTTTAAGGGAGGAGAAAGTAAAAAGATCTGGAAATAATTGCTACCTACTTTCAGGATAAAGAGGATGATGGGTGGGGGCGCCTGGGGGAGTCGCTTGGTTAAGCGTCTGACTTTGGCTCGGGTCATGATCCCACTGCTCATGAGTTCGAGACCTGCGTTGGGCTCTGCGCTGACAGCCTGGAGCCTGCTTCAGATTCAGTCTCCGTTTCTCTGTCCCTCCCCTGCTCATGCTCTGTCTGTCTCTTTCAAATATAAAATTAAAAAAAAATTATTGAAAAGAGGATGTCTTAAAAATTTAAAAAAAGAAGGAGAAGAAAGAAGCTTCAGGTGAGAATACTCTGGAGAGGCCTTGTCCTTAGGGGAGAGTCAGATCCCAGACAGGGCAAGCAGGTGAAGGGAGCCTCCAAAGATGCTGAGGATACAGGAGGTTCTGCTCAGGCTGGACTGAGTCTCCATGTGTTTCCCAGATTGGGGGGTGGATGAGACATGCCTTTGGCATCTTGGGTTTCTTATGGTGTTTGACATGAAGAGGGGTACAGGAGATAATGAGAGCTAGCTGCTGCGTCTTACAAGAACAAACTCAAAAATCAAACTTTGGTGATGCACTCAAGTTAAAAAAAAAAAAAAACAAAGCTTGGTCAGTTGCCTCCAATGTGGCAGTTGGTACCACACAGATGGGAATGGCAATAGTGACAGAAGCTATTTACGCTCTGTCATGCAGTTTTTTCTCTCCTTAACTCAGCACTTTGTAGATGCATTTCTTTCAAATATGCTTTGGAAAAATGCATCTGGAGTTTAAAACAGTTCCTGACATTACAAATCAGTTTTTACGTTGAATCATATATTATTAATGTCTCAGAAAGGGCTTTTACCAAAACCAGAAGCCTGGGATGCTGTGTGCATGTACACATGCGCATGTGTGAGTATACACACACACCATATCGACTGTGTATACAGACGGTATTTTGTGTAGCTTCTTGGGGGACCCAAGTGACATTTTCACGGTGTGTTCTTACCTTTAATAAAGTGCTCCTACTATATGATATGCATTTCTTTTGTGATCCTTTTTCAAAATGTAAAATTACTATTTGAATGTGAGAGAAAAAGACTGCGTGTGTGTATGTGTGTGTGAGTGACAGTGTTCATTTAATGTATATCTTTTCATTTGAATATAAACTGACTTAGGGCAGGTAGAGATTGGTGTGTATCTCCAGACATAATATATCACCTAGCACATAGTAGATACTTAATAATACTGTTTGAATAAGTGAAAAACATGCTTAAATTCTGTGGTGCCTTTCAAAACTTTCATGTGTTTTCTATAGCTCATATGGGTAGAATGGAAGGTATTATTCTCCTTTCTTGATCTTTTTGGGCTGTTATAACAAAATATTACAGACTAGGTAGCTTAATAAATAACAGACATTTATTTCTTACAGTTCTGGAGGCTGTGGTGTCCAAGATCAAGGCTCAGGGAGATTCATTGCTCGATCAAGAATTGCTTCCCAATACATTTTGCTCTGTTCTCACCGGGTAGAAGGGGAGAGGGCATTCTCTTCAGCCCATGTAAAAAACCACTAATGCCGTTCATGAAGCCTCCAGCCTCATGACCTAATCACCTCCCAAGGCCCAAACTGAAGGTAACATCTCCCTGGGGATGAGGTTTTCAACATAGAAATTTCAAGGGGACATAAATATTCAATCTGTAGCATCTCCCAAATATATTTCAGTATCCTTTTGATTATAATTTTATAAATGGGAAACAGAAGCTTTTATTTTAAAAAATAATAAAAGGAATAGTAACAAACACTGATGAAGTACTTATTACATGCTAGGCATTACTGTAAGCACTTGCAGTGATTTATTTGATTCTCACAACAACTCCACGAGGTAGTTAGTGTTATTGTCCCAATTTATGTATGAAGAAATGGAGACATAAACTATTAAGACTCAAACAGTTGGAAAGCAGCAGTGTCTGTCCCCTGAACACAGGCAGTTTGGACCTTAACTGTGCATACTCTTAACCACTTTGTTATAGTGCTTCTGAATAATCGTTCTTAAGAACAGATATAATTTTATTTTAATCTATAGATCAACCAATTACAGTAATAAAAATAAAGGAGAAAGATGACAATTACATAAGATTATAAGAAGATTATTATGAGCATAAAACTTATTTGAATACTCATTAATTCAATGCATTAAGTACAGCATAATGCCTTCACCTAAAGCTGGGGAAAATAAATTTGTTGTGAAAGGACAGATATCACTATAAATTTTTATTACAAGGGTTGCAAGTGAATGATGATTCTTTGTCATCCTAATATTTCTTTTTTTTAAATGTTTTATTTATTTCTAGGAGAGAGACACAGAGACAGAGTGAGCAGGAGAGGGTCAGAGAGAGGGAGTCACAGACTGAAACAGGCTCCAGGCTCTGAGCTGGCAGTCAGCACAGAGCCCGACGCGGGGCTGGAACCCACGAACCGCGAGATCATGACCTAAGTGAAAGTCGGACACAACCGACTAAGCCACCCAGGCGCCCCTCTAATATTTCTTTCTGCAGTTATAGTGAAATAACTTTTTTCAGATAAGTGCTTCCACACATTTTCAATATTTTTCGTTCCTTATCCTCTTTTTATAGATGGTGATGCTTGAAATTATATAATGACTTCCCAGTTTTTCAAAATGGGACCATAAGGGAATGAAGAATTACATATGATAGACTAATGAAACAATTTCTATTATATTTCGGCTATTGTAATTAGAAAAGAAATGACAGTAAGATGCAGTGTAAGTTAAATTTATACATAATTTAAACACCTATTCCCCGATTAGAGTATGAACTTTATATCCTCAACACATTGGAGAAAACTCAAATGAAATTTAAAATCTTCTATAGTACATAATGATCATGGTTCAGATAATGTAAAATATATTTTTAAAGCAAATATCATTTTCATAATTTTATAATTTTTTCCATAAAGACATAATAGTCTTAAAAAAAAGATTTGTGTCCTAACCCCTTAGCACTTTCAACCATTTTTCTCAATTTCTTTTGTGGTCTTCATGGTCTCTACCCAAACGTTCAATATGTAATGAAATTGCTCAAGGCTACCCTACATCCTCTTCTTTCTCGAGCTATATTACAAAAACTGAAACGCCTTTAAAGCAAGCAGGTATTGCAAATGTATTAAGAGGCCTGATAGAAAAGAAAGAAAATTGTTAAACTGGAAAATGCATGTCATATCTAAATATTCTTAAGTTCAGAAAAATTTAAAACATTTGGCTGGTAAAAATCAAGTCAACCCTCCCTGTCGACTTGATTCAGCTCACTGAAGGGCCTGCTCTATTCTCTGTCCCTTTAGGATATCTCATTTTTGCTTCTGGCCTCATTTACCATCTGGCTAATGCCTCTCCTATTTCCAGACCTTCCTTTGAGCTATATGTTTTTGCATTCACTTTTCCATTTGGCATTTCCAGTGAAGTGTCCTGTATTCAACATATCTCAGACCCAACATCTCCAAACCTAGTTTTCTTTGAATGTTTCCTGTCTCCACAAATGTGGCCTCCACCCATCCAACTGCAAAAACAAGACACCTAGGGATTTCCTTGGCAACTCCCTCCGCTTTACATCGCTTGCCCCATTTCCATGCTCCTCACTTCCCTAAGTAATCCTTTCCCAACACCTGTCAGTTACACCTTCTTAACGTGTCTCCTGGGGGCTTTCTCTTCACCTCCACTACCACCAACTTTGATTTATTTACTGTAGCCTCTTGCTTGGACATTTGCAACAGCCATTTACCATCTTTGTATCTATTCAGCTTTCTTTACAGTACATTCTCCATATTAAACTAGAGTGATTTTCTTAAAATAGAGATTTGATCTTGTAACTCCTCTCCTCTGCTTAATATGCCTCAGTGGCTTCCAATTGCTCTCAAAATAAAATCCATATTCCTTAATGTGGCTATAGACTTTGTAAAAGTTAAGCTTTCCTCATTCTCCTCTGTCTTCATTCTACTTGTGGTTCTTGAGTTGTGGCCATCTGTCCCCTGTAGCTGCATATTTACTCCTTCAGTCCCTCTCTGGAAAAGTTCCGCCATATCAACTTTGCCCAGAGCATACTTTTGCTTCCTTCTAGCTTCAAATACTTGACATTCCCTGGGAAAGCCTTTCTTGAATCCCTAGCCAACAAAAGGATCCCTTTGATACATACTCATGAAGAAACTTTTCTTTTCTCATTCCAGTTTGTGATTTTGTGTTCATCAGCCCATTAGTGTGATTATTTGGTAAAAGTTTATTCCCCCACTTGACCAGAAGTTCTACCAGAGCAGAAGTTTTCTGTTTCTGCTTAGAGATGACAGGTATCATAAATACGTTTAAGGGCACAGATGTTTAAATAAATAAAAGTGAAACCTAATGCTCAGTGCAAACAGTACTTAGAGAGACCTCCAACTTAGAATGTAGGAACATCTAACAAACTTGTGAACCCCTCATACGTTTACTGTGTGGGGACGCTGTTATTTTCCACTGTTCTGCTTGAGCCTGAGGCAACTCCACAAATCCTTAGTGGGCAAAATTTGCAGATAGGCCTAACGGGGCTTCAGTGAAGCAAGAGCCAGCAGCAGTTCATGCACTGTTGTTCTGTCATTTGTAATAATTTCTCCAGCTGCAGCCCACATGTTTTAGAGATGGCATCATAAACATCCACCACTGACATCCGTACTGTGGTTTCTAACAGTGGTTTGTACTTGAAGTAGCAAATTGAGCTCTGCTGTCTTTTCCTTTCCAAGGTCCTTTGTAAGTTGACATTTGTAAGTACACTTCTAGCTCTATTGTTTTTGACCATAATCCCGAGACAGGTGCAGGAGCAATCAACTGCCTTCAGGTAATGACCCTCCCCGAATCAGAAAACAATTCTACAGTATTCCTGTATGCGGATACCTTTGGTTAAAATCTACTGGTTGTGTATTCTTCAAGTTATGTGCTATAGCTCCACTGAAAAGTCCTAAACTCTTGAGGCTCAAGTGACCCTCAGTTTTGCCTTTGCTTTTTGCCCAACAGACAAATGCAGTGTTCTGAAACAGTGGGTGTTTTATAAGCAGTATCTTAAAAGTTAGGAAGAATGGCCAATGCCACCGATAAGATGTGGTAGTGTGTCTGGGAAGTTAGAGATTTTGGCAGATAGAAATTTCATTCTATTTTTGTAGTGGTAAGAATGTGTACCAGCAACTCTGAAAATCTTACATGTATTGCTTTGTTTTCAGTACACATATATTATTCAGGATAATTATATCCCCAATAAATAAATAAATGAATATTTATTTAGGGAGAGGGCACAAGTGGGAGAGGGAGAGAGAGAATCCCAAGCAGGCCTAGCAGTGTCAGCACAGAGCCTGATGCAGGGTTCAGTCTCATGAACCACGAGATTATGACCTGAGCTGAAACTAAGAGTCTAGCACTTAACCCACCTCATGTGCCCTTGTTTTCAGAAATCTATTAAGGCCAATCCCAGGTATTCTGTTATTTTACCCAGAAACACATGAGCCTGCTTCTCTAATGAATAAAGTCATTTATTTTGTAATATAACCACCATTATTACAGCTAACAAAATTAGCAATCATACCCAAATTCTATTTAATACCCAATTTATTTTGAAATTTTCCTAATTGTCTTAGAGATGTCTTTTTATGGTTGGTTTGAGTATCAATCTGAGCAGGATACCACAACGCTTGTGATTTAAAAAAATGTTTTTTAATGTTTTATTTATTTCTGAGAGAGAGAGAGAGAGAGGGAGAGAGAGTGAGCAGGGGAGGGCCAGAGAGAGAGGGAGACACAGAATCCAAAACAGGCTCCAGGCTCTGAGCTGGCTGTCAGCACAGAGCCCGATGAAGGGCTCGAACCCATGAACCATGAGATCATGACCTGAGCCACCCAGGCACCCCACAATGCTTGTGATTTTTTTTTTGTCTCTTAAATAATCTTTATGCTCTAGTAATCTCTCATCCTTTTGTTTTCCATACCACAGTCTAGTTGGAGAAATTGAGTCCAACACCCTCTTTGTCTGATTGTTACCTTGTAGTATCATTTACCATGTCTCTCTATGCCCTTAATATAAAAATTGGAGTAATATTTTGATGGATAATTAGACTTGGATTCAATTATTAGACAAGACATCCTCATAGGTTGTGCTCTATACTTCCTGGTGTATCACATTAAGAGGAAAAGAAATGTTCATTTCACTTCTTACTAATGCTTACTAAGTATGAACAATCTAATCCCTCCACTAAAAGATTCCCATAAACTTTTTTATTTAGTACATTTAGAATCCATTGATTATTGTGTGTATTCATTATTTTTAATTAGTATTTGCAAAATGGTGATTTTCCAATCTTACCATTTTATCTGTGTTGATTAGCTATAACTATCTCTAAGAAGAACTGACTTTGTCATTTTTCAATAAGAAAAAGTATGTCTCTTAATTTGCTTATTTAAAAGATCAATTTTCAAGCTAGTAAGTTGTGTTCTAGCAAATTTTATAGTATCTAATCAGTTTTTAAAATATCGCATCTTACAGATTTTACTATATCAAGTGTTTTTATCCATTGCAGTGTTTATAGTTTTTGATGCTCAATGTCAATACAATTTAGGACAGTGGGAGTCCCATCCAGTTGGCCCCTATAATCTTTAGACATGGTGCCCTAGTGTCATCTTGTACACTACTCACCTCTGACCTGGTATCAGCCATTTCTTCAAAGAGTACTCGTTCCTTTTTATTGGGAAAAAGTAGAGACCTCAATCTGAGTCCTGTAAGTACTCGCCGCTAGTGGGCTGACATTGCTTTAGGGCCTTCCAATAGACAAAGCTAGAAAACAGATACATCTTTTAAGGGAAAAGTTTCCAGTGTGTATAGATGTTACTAATCAAATGTACGATTACAAGGTGTATACTTTGATTTTTTTTTCTTATATCTAATTCCTTTAATGTTTCATGAATGGATGAATAGGTAGATATAAAGTTTTTTTCTCCCAGGTTAAAAAACAAATTTACCAATGTTTTCTAGTACTTCATACATTTCTTTCTTTCTCTCTCCTCTTTCCTTCCTTCTTTCTATCTATCTACCTATTATTATTTTTAAAGATTTTTTGGAGAGAGAGAGAGAGAGAGAGAGAGAGAGAGAGAGAGTGAGTGAGGTGGGGGAGGGGAGAGAGAATATGAGAGAATATTAAGCAGGCTCCATCTTCAGTGTGGAACCTAATGTGGTGCTTGATCCCCTGGCTCCTAGGATCATGACCTGAGCCATTATCAAGAGTAAGGCGCTCAATGACTGAGCTGACAGGTACCCCATAGTTTTATTTCTTTATCTGGAAATTTCTGATTCCTTTGGAATTTATCTGAGTATATGATTGGAGGGACAGATACAATTTTATAAGTTTTTGTATGCTTATCCATTTGTCCTGATATCATTTACTAAAAATTGGTCACCCCTTGACTTTAGATAACACTTTTATCATTATTAAGTTCTATACGTACTTGATGTTTTGGATATCCTATTCATTTCCATTGTTTTTTCAGTTTATTAGTGAAATGATGCCATGCTGTTCTAATTATTGAGCCTTTAAATTGTTTTAATATTAGGTATGATAATTACCCCCACCACATACTTTTTCAGCCTTTCCTTTGCTGATTGTGCTTGTTTATTTTTCAATGAACTTTCTGATCAGCTTGTCTTGTTCCAAGGTAAAACATGATGGTATTTTTATTGGGACTGATTACGTTCTAAAATTAACTTAGAATTGCCACCTTTATAAAGTAGAATTTTCATATTCAAGACTAAGGTATACATTTCTGTTTGGTACTATATCTTTCACATCATTCCATATTTTCCTTATCTTTTGTTGCACTTTTAAAAGTTTGTGCCTAAATATATTATCATCATCATCATCATTTCACCATAGAGAAAGCCTTCTTTTCCATTGTATCTTTAAAGTGGTTGTTGCTATTGCTTCTAAATGCTAAGGCTATTGGTTTTAGAATATTAATTTTATATTCTGCCACATTACTAAACTCTTACTGTTTGGAGTAGATTCTCATTGATTCTTTTGTTTTTGTGGCTGTAATATGAAAATCTTCCAAATTTTTATGCCATATCTATCTGTGTAAAACCAGTTGGGTTTACAGAAGGCCTGCAATTTAATGTGAAGAACAACTGAAGGTACACCTAACTTGTTCCAGACTTCATTGGTAATCCTTTTAGAATATTCCCATTAATTGTTAACTTCTGAATTGAAATAATATAAATGTTATTATATTAAGGAAATGTCTGTCTTCTTAAATCTATTAATGTGTATTATATTAAAAGATTTCTAAATTTTTAATCAAACATACAAAATAACATTTTCAGGGGTGCCTGAGTGGCTCAGTTGGTTAAGCGTCTGACTTCAGCTCAGGTTATGATCTCACAGTTTGTGAGTTCAAGCCCCATGTCAGGCTCTGTGCTGACAGCTCAGAGCTTGGAGCCTGCCTCAGATTCTGTCTCCCTCTCTCTCTGCTCCTTCCCTATTCATGCTCCGTCTCTCTCTCTCTCTCAAAAATAAACACTAAAAAAGAAAAACTTAAAAAAAACCCAAAATTTTCAGCAGTTCTAAAAGAAACTATTTTCTATTTACCAGTATTAATCAATTTATTTTTACATTTTGCTTCTTTATCATTCTCCCTCTCTACCTGCATGTGTGTACACATTCATACATGTATCCAGGGCACATGTATATATTTTTTCTGAACCATTTGTGATTAAGTTTGAGATATTGTACCTATTTTCTGTGTGTTTAGTTTTTTTAAATTACCTTAATACATACATTTAGTCTATTATTTTACTGATACTCTCTACCACTTTCATAACAATGATGAAATTAGTATCTTCCTCTTTATTCCCCCACTTTCTCTCAGAATTTAATAAGATATGATAACCTCTTATACCAGTTGACATTCTGAGTGAACCACTTTGCCTTTCTTACTCACTAATTATTAGCTGTAATATTTTTTGTCAGAGAACATGTTTATACCCTATCTGCTCATGTTATCAGCAATGATTAGTATTAGTTGTACAATTACATTTATTTTAGTCATAGTTTTATAATTAAAATGCTGAAACTTTTCCTGAATTCATGGTGGGCTTCTCCATTAAATTCCTAGGAATATATTTGGTGATTAGTGTTCTCTGTGCTCTTGGAAATTTATAACAGCGTGATTGAAAATCAGTTTGGCTCAATATACAATGCTGATCTCCCACTTCTCCCTTATGTATTTATATCTACATTGTTGTATGTTATGATGTGTGTCTGTTGATGTCTGTTTCCAATGCAATTATCTTTCCCTTATACGTGATTTGGTCTTTTGGCTTAGATGCTCAAGAATTCTTTTTTTAATTTTAAACTCAATAGTTTTACTGGAAATTGTTGAAATGTTGGTCATTCTTCAATAATTTTTCGAACTGCATGAGTACCTTTGCAAACACTGCCCTTTATTTTCCAGGATTATATGAGTTATAATGTTATTTGTGATTATTGTTTTCTTCTTGGGATCATGTATTATATCTATGCTATACTTCATTTCTTATTTTCTACATCTTTCTAACCATCCATATAACATATGTACACATAATTTGTCAGTTTTACTCCCTTTTATCCTTTGCTTTCCTTCCTTTACCTCTAGTAGTTATCCCTTCATTCAAGTTTATTCTACATGAGATTTCCATACTGACCAACAATATGTTTTTTTGTTTGTTTGTGTTTCTAATTTGGTTCTTCATTCTAAAAGTTATATTTGCAAAACTTCCTCTTGTTTTGTAATCTTATTTTTAAGAATTTTCTATTTCTAATTTATATATTTCATGAAACATTTTAGAGTTTTCTTAATTAACATTTTTCCCCCTCTGTTTACATGCTGTGGTACTGTGTACTTCTAACTTGTAGGCAAGCTGTTCAGTGGACTTTCCTGTTTTTATATTTATGTTAAGTTCATTTTCTTCTTTTCTTTTAATAAATGAGGTTTTGTATTTTTAAGGGAATACTTTTGTGATGATAAGTGGGTCAGGCTGGCTTTCACTTCTTGATAGTCCTCTTCTATTTTAACTATAATGTATTAAAAATATGATTTCCTTTATGGAATCATGTCCACAATTCTAAGCAGTACCTCCTTGGGACCTCCCTACCTTTACTACCTACTTTTTTCTACTACCTTTTTGTCTTACTCAATTTGCCTTTTATTCACAGAATTGTTTTAAAACCTGCTGAGTCTCTGTCCTTCTGCCCTTCCACAAAGAGCCCCCCCCCCCCCCCCCCCCCCCGGGTGTTTCATTCTATTAAGTGTCTGACTTTGGCTCAGGTCATGATCTCACAGTTCATGGTTTTGAACCCCATGTTGGGCTCTGTGCTGACAGCTCAGACCTGGAGCCTGTTTTAAATTCAGTCTCTGTCTCTACCCCTCCCTTGCCTGTGCTCTGTGTCTCTCTGTCTCTCAAATATGAATAAACATTAAAAAATTAAAAAGTTTTTCAATAATTCCCAAATCCTTCATTGGTGGACTTGACTAGTATCTTTGACTAGTTCCTTATGTTGGAACTCACCCTCAACTGGGAGCCAGTGTAGTCTTTTATCACTTACACGACTATTCTTAGATCCGCATGCCTGAGGGCTCCAGAAATAGACTACTTTCCTTTTGCATGGGAGTTTTCTTGGGGGGAGATTGCTTATTGTTTCTGAGCTCTTAGTACCACTGGAGCTATCCTTTCTCTACCCTACACTATTTTTGTGCTGTACAGGTCATGCTACTCGTGGTGGTTTGACACCATTGACCTATATTCTAAGAAATTGATAGCGATATTTTGTTGCTAGATTTTTCCCAAATGTCCATGGATTATTTTTTCCTTTTCACTATCCTCATTGTCTGGCTTTATGAAAAGATTGGGAAGATTTGAAGAGTACATTTACAAACCTCTTTATTATATACTATCTATGCTCTTAGTGTTCAGTCCTCTCCATTTTCAAAATTTGTTTCAAATACTAACACAGTACTAAAATAGTATTCATTTTCGCTTTTAAAAGTGGAGAAGTAGACATATACTTTCATCGTCATTATAAAAAAACAAAATTTTTTCAGTATAAATTTTAAACAGAAAACATAGTATTCTCATGAGAACCATGCTGTTTTTTGACCTCAATATTTTATAAAGTGCTTGTCAATCAAACATTTGAAAACAGTAGATATAAATACTTAAATGACCCTGTGGAGATAAAGTTTAAGTGGGGTCAACATATTAGCATTAATTTCTTTTTTTGGAGTTAAAAACATTGTTTCTCATTAAAAAATGATCTTAATGGAGTCTGTACTAAGGCTGAGGGTCAGCAGTGTGAGTAAATTTGGCTAGTGATCTTTGAAGAAGAATTCTTAACCAAAATTATAATCATGCAGTGTGGACACACCCTAAATCGACTCCCAGGGTATCCTATCTTTTGATTAGGTTATAGTATATTGCAAAGGTGATGGGATGTTGCTCCTATGATTAAGTTAATGTTGTATATGACTCTGTAGTGGTAGAATGGAGTCAGAGATTCTTCTGCTGACCTTGAATAAGTAAACATCCTGCTTATGGAGAGAGCCACGTGGCAGGGAGCTGTGGGCTGCCTTCAGCACATGAGTGTCTTCCAACAGCCAGGAGTAAGTGTATTCTTTTGACAACCTGATGCAGATTCTTACCTAGTTGAACCCTCAGATCAGCACCTGTGAGAGCCTGAGCAGAGGACACATCTAAGCTGTTATGCCTGGACCCCTGACCCTCAGAAACAGATGTGTGTTGTTTTAAGATGCTATGTTTTTGGTGACTTTTCATGCATCTGTAGACCACAAATACACAGAACATTACAGAAAGAAAAAGTGAAGGGCAAGGAGAAGGATCACGAGGGGGTAAATGCTTGACTGTGTGATCTCTGTAAGTGCTGGCACACCTTAAATCCAGTGGCTTTTCTCCAAATACATTAGGAAATGATAATAAACATTCTAAGTTAACATTAATTAATGGGAGGAATTTTTTCCTTCGTTGTTGGCAAATCTTGTGTGTAATGTCATTTGCTTCCAGATTAGTTTACAGCAAGGCTTAGGGCCTTAAAATTGTGTATGTATGTATAGATAACATATATTTATATTTCTAGAACATATATATATTTTATTGAACATAAGTATTTTAAATACATATTAATGTTTATAAATATGAATGTTATATAATGTATATAATACATAAATACATAATATAGTATACATATATACTATTATCTCTAATATATATTTTATGCATACCTGTGTGCACATACATACATATGCATACACATATACATGTGCCTCTATATATATGCACACAGATTATTTAATTTGAAGTTATTTGACATTTTATTTCTATGGCTTATAATGAAAATTTCCCTCTCTATAAGCTTTATTAATTATGTTAGGCAAAAATAAAATTCAAATTCCAAATAAAGACTGGTAGGTAAAAAATACATAGGGAGATATCTGAAACTTCATGTACCATCCTGATGATTTTTAATATAGTTGTATTTCTGCTTTCTTTAGGTCTCTTAATTATATATTAAAGGTAATCAAATACATCCTTAATGAGGAAATTTCCTTTGCCATTTTATTTGTTTATTTTAGAGAGCACAAGCAGGGGAGGAGCAGAGAGAAAGAGTCAGAGAATCCTAAGAGGCTCCACATTGTCAGCACAGAGCTCAGTGTGGGGCTTGAACTCACAAGCCATGAGATCATGACCCGAACTCAAATCAAGAGTCAAGGCTTAACTGACTGAGCCACCCAGGATTAATGATATTTTTGAACTCCTGTAGTTAGGGGTAAGGATAAGTTAAGGTCTAGGATTGCCAAAGTTTGCTTTTTATGGTCAAAAAACTAATAAAGCAAAGGTGAATGAATATACATTGACAGATAAATAGGACAAGGCCAGAATAAGCAAATAATGGAGGGAGTGGCTATAGTGGTGATGTGATCTACAAAGAAGACTCAACAGTAGTAGATGAATGAGAAACAGTAGTGCACAAACTGTTCTAACATATTCTTCCTTTTATCTCATATTCTTTCTTTTTCTTGCCTCTTCTTTTGCTTTTCTCAGTCTTTCCTTTTAGTTTCCATCTCAGTGTTCTAATGCATGTGCAGATGGGCCAGGATTTGGTAAACATTGTCAGGGGTGGGGAATTCTAGGCCAGTTCTTATCTTGTTGCACCTCGAGCCTGACTGAGTCAAAAATAAATGTATTTTGCTCTGATTTCTGCTGCCCTCTCGCTAGAGTTGTCAGAGGAACCGGCTTGAGCTTCTTAGGATTCAGAGCCAGAAGAAACCACTGGGTTCGGAATGCACCCCAGAAAACAGCATTGGGAGGTTCTAGAGATACAGATGCATAATGCATGCCAGACTGTGGCTCCTAGGGTGCCTCTCCAGGTGAGGTGAGGTGGTTGGAAAAGAAGTCTGCAAACTGTATTGGTGGAAGTCCAGACAGGGCTGAGCAGGTTGGTGAAGAGTGAGTGCCATGTGGATGTCTCAGCTTGTAGGTAAGAGCATGATTTTAGAAAAGCTTGGGAATAGACATAGGTCACTGTCCAGGGACACACCAGCTATCAGCACCAAGCAAATCCAGGGAGAATCTCATAGCCTGAAGGTCATGAGAAAAATAAGCAGCAGTATAGTGGGACTTCCATTCAGAAAGTACTTAGTTGTGAAGCAAGACACCATCAGGCTATTCCTAGACAGATCAGTCAGAACAAACCAAGGAATGGGAACCAGGTTATGAGGCAAAATGGCTTAACAAAGAAGAGACCAGAGCTAGTTATAAAAATAGGTTGTATATAAAAAAAGCTGGTGACAAAAACAACACTAGCCTAGGGAAATATCAAGAACAATAGGACTTAACATTATCAAACTACTGAATTCCTGGATAGAAGTCTTTAAAAACATTCCTAGAGGGGCGCCTGGGTGGCTCAGTCGATTAAGCGTCTGACTTCAGCTCAGGTCATGATCTCATGGTTCATGGGTTCGAGCCCTGCATCGGGCTTTGTGCTGACAGCTAGCTCAGAGCCTGGAGCCTGTTTCAGATTCTGTGTCTCCCTCTCTCTCTGACCCTCCCCGGCTCATGCTGTCTCTCTCTCTCTCAGAAATAAGATTTTAAAAAAACATTTAAAAATTATTCCTAGATATTTGACCCCAGGATAAGTCACCAGGCTGAGCATGTAAGGTCATGGAGTTTAATTAGCATTTGGTTTGGGCATCTGAGGAACACAGGGCAGAGAAATGCTTTAGCTTCCTAACACTTCTATTAAATTGTTTCCTCTTATTTTGACCAGGTTATTTCTGTTATTTCTGCTATTGGCATTTCTAACTCCACTGAAGGAAATTCTCAAATGGTAGATCAAGCCTGAAACTCTTAATTTTGGATTCTGTCTCACAGAGGGAAAGTTTAACTCTAAACATCAAATGTTAAGCATCAGTTAATTTGTATCGTGAGGCCAAAATATCCTTAGTTCTTTGAATCTGCTATTTTGTATATTAAAATGTAAATATTTTATCAAGGTTTCTATTAACATCAGAATCTGAAACTGTTACTTGGATACATGGCCATCAAGTGGTACTAGATTCCTAGACTATCAAAGAAAGAATGTTTTTTAAAAATTTACATATCTCCTCCATAGCCATGAATTTTTATGCTCTGTTGAATAAAAGTACATTTTTAAAAATCATACTTCTGAGATGACATTATTCCAACTGATTGTATTATGATACACATGCTTGAAAGTGTATATATTACATACGTACAGCTCAACACATTTCCAAAAAGCTGAGAATTACCCATAAAACTAGAGCTCAAGTGGAGGAAAGGGGAACAATACTAAACAATACTAGCCCCTGGTCAGGACTCAATTCCTCCAAAGGGACCACTAATCGACCTTGTAGAATCATGGGTTAGTTAGATTATGGATGAGTTTTTTTGTTGTTGCATTGTGAGCTAAATGTACAATTTCATAATCTAGTATAGTAATATATAATCAACATTAACTAAGAATTAATGTTATTACATATATAAAGAATATATTCATTCTTTGTTTACTTTATATTAATAGAATAAAGATTCCTTATTTATAAGCATATTCCTCGAGTCTAAATTTTTCTTTCAACATGCTTTGCAATTCATCTGTAATATTGAAAGAAATCTATAGCTCCTTTATTCTCATTGTTGTATTTCATTTGGTTAATATGCCACAATTCATTTATCCTGATGAACATTTGGGAAATTTCTGAGTTAGGGCTATTGTAAGTAGTACCACTATAAACGTTTTAGTACATGTCTTTTGAAAAACCCATGTATGTTATTGCTGTTGGGTGGAGAGGAATTCTAGTCTATAGGTTGTACTTATGTTCAATTTTAGTGGAAGCTGCCAAATAAGTAGTACTTGAAGGTTTGATTTTTTTTTTTCTATATCTTTGTCAACACTTATTTTTTATTTTTTTCTCAGTTTAGCCATTCTGGAGTCTGTGTACTGATGTTTCTTTGGGTCTCAACTTTCATCTCTGATAACGGAAGATGTACACAGCTTTTTATATGTTGGAATAGTTGGATATATTCTTTTCAAAATTGTTCAAGCCTTTTGTGCATCTTTTCATTGGGTTACCTTTTTAAATTGGTTTTGAGTTTTTAATCTAATTTTTATATGAATCCTTTGTTGAATATATGGCATAAATGTCTTCTTCCACTCTCTGGGCTTGCCTTTTTATTCTTTTTTATTATTTAAAGTTTATTTATTTTGAGAGAGAGGGTGCACATGTGTGGCAGAGAGCAGGGGGGAAGGGCAGCGACGGGGCTGGGGAGAGAATCTCAAGCAGGTTCCGTGCTGTCAGCTCAGAGTCCAAGGCAGGGACTTGATCTCATGAACCATGAGTTCATGACCTGGGCCGAAATCAAGAGTTGGACCCTTAACTGACTGAGCCACCTGGGCACCCCTTGCCTTTTTATTCTGAATGGTCTCTTTTGATAAGCAGAGTAATTAAATTTAACACAGTAAAAATGATCACTTTTTCTTGTGATTGTTGGTGTTTTTAATGTGCTGTTTAAGAAATCTTTGCTTTCCACATTACCTCAGAAAACCATTGAGAATCGACTTTTTTGTGTTTGGTATGAGGTAGAAGGTCAAGATACTTCTGCATCCCTCATATAAATATTAATTGCCCCAGAATTACTTATTAAAGACACTATCTTTGCCTCACTGAATTGCAATTATGTATTTTGCCATGACATTATTAGAGGAATTTTCAGAAGAAAAGAATATTCAAGACACATGCCATAACCTTTCTTATGATAAGTAAGATTTTCTTTGATTTAACCTAAATTTTAGATTGCAATAAAAAAAACACCTCTTGGCTAGCAGTGTCTTAAAATTTCAAAGCTACAGTGTCAGAGCATTGCTGGATTGCTTATCACTTAAAGTCCTCATTTAGAAGCTAAACATACTTTCTTTGACAGACATGTTTCCTTAACACGACTCTTCCAGTAAATTAAAGGAATACCCTTAGTTTTCTTTTCTTTTTAAAGTTATTTATTTTTGAGAGAGAGAGAGAGACAGACAGACAGACAGAACATGAGTGGGGGAGGGGCAGAGAGAGATGGAGACACAGAATCCAAAACAGGCTCCAGGCTCTCAGCTGTCAGCACAGAGTCTGACACAGGTCTCAAACTATGAACTGTGAGATCATGACTGAGCCGAAGTCAGACACTTAACCAACTGCCCCCTTGGTTTGCTCTTATAACTCACAAAATAGTTACTTCCTTTACCTGAAGCAGAGAAATAATTAATATATAATACCAATATTAGGCTCTTTAAAATATGAAAAACATCATTTGTTTTTACCATCAAAAAGAGAAAGGCTTGGGGCACCTGGGTGGCTCAGTCGATTAAGCCTCCAACTTTGGCTGAGGTCATGATCTCATGGTTCATGGGTTCGAGCCCCGCGTCGGGCTCTGTGCTGACAGCTAGCTCAGAGCTTGGATCCTGCTTCGGATTCTGTGTCTCCCTCTCTCTCTGACCCTCCCCTGCTCACGCTGTCTCTCTCTCTCAGAAATAAATAAAACATTAAAAAAAAGCGAAAGTCTTGCTTTTTATTTAGTACCTTCTCCCTCAGTTGTCTGTATTGGGTAATGCAGCATACGAGTGTATGTGTGCATAGCATACACACACAAAAGATGCTCTTTTATAACCATCTTAGACAAAATTGGACTGATGGCTTTAGGCTACTCGCTATTGTTCAGATACATTTCTTTTGTAAAAGACTGTATTCTTGTAATGGACAAAATATTTTGAAAACAAATTCAAAATGTTTTAAAGATAAACATAAAATCTTTTGTTTCCATGCCTGAAAATTTTACTTATTTTCAACAAATGTATGTAGACTGAAATTTACTCTGTACTCTAAGCATGACAGTCCATCTCGTTATATACATATGTATTTATAATTTTGCCCATACATGTTCATATAAAAGCACATGTAAAAGATATTTTTATTCAAGGAGTTCAAAATGTTTATCTGTGCGTACATTTATATATAATCTTATACACATGTATTTTATTTTGTAAGTATTGATGTATCCTTAGAATCTTTTTAAACATTTTAAACTCTAAATTCCTAAAGAAAAATCTAACTTTAAAATAGTTCTGTTTGCACATTTACCACTGAACCAACATATGTGATGATTCTTTGTCACTTCTTGAGTTTAAGCCTCAAGGTTAGATCTATAACTGAGTCAATAAAACACTTTTTCTTTAATGCTGGATTGTAATAGTTTAATCTCAAGGAAAATGGCATATGTAAAACCAATTTTAATCTTAAGTCTTCTTGCAGTATATGATCTAAAATCTAAATTCATAAGCTGTAATATCAACTCTAAGACAACGTATTTGGCATGCAGTCATTGCAATAGCCTCCCCAGGACAGTTGAGATCATTAGATCATGGGGAAGTCAAATTACCCTAGTAAAAGATAATGCGTCATTTGTTAAGTCAAACCTCGTCTCTGTGCTGAAAATTCACAAAAGTGTATGAAGACTGATTGGCAGTGACCTTGACTGTCAGACTGAAAATAAAGACGTTGAGATTCTGTAGGCACAAATCCAATAGCTTTAGCTATTTAAGTCTAAAAGACAGCACAAAATGAGAAAGTTGACTGTGATCTCGTCACAGTCACAAGAATGAGAACCATTTCACTTCTGGGATAGTAGAGATCCAGAGACTTTAGGTCATCTGAGCAGGATGAATGTTGTGTGACTTGAGGAATGGTCAGTAAGCAATATTTTATAGAGTTAATCTCACAAATGCTAAGATTGCTCAAGTGTGTGAAACATACTGTTGTTACTCCTTGAATTGTTAGCAGTCATTTACAATTTACAATGGATTTATACAGGAGAGTATAAAAAAGACATAAATGCTATGAGCACTTAGATAATTCAGATTTCATTGCTATCATGACAATTAAATCAGACAATGAGCAAAAGTCTTTTTGTCTTGGGCTAGTTACCTGGCTAATATATTCTGGTCGATCTCAAGTAGCAGCCTTAAACTTACAAAGGATCTAGTGTCTCCTAGGGTCTCCTTGGCATGTTGTTTTATTTATTTTTGACAGAGAGAGGGAGAGAATGAGTGGGGAAAGGGCAGAGAGAGAGGAGGGGAGAGAAGATCTGAAATAGACTCTGTGCTGACAGCAGCAAGCTCGACGTGGGGCTTGCACTCACAAACCAGGAGATCGTGACCCGAGCCGAGGTCAGACGCTCAACTGACTGAGCCACCCATGTGTTGCAGCGTATTAATTTTTATTGAGTGGGGAGTAGGAAAACTCCAGCTTTCCCAGATTATAACCTCATAGTCTGGGAAAACCTAAAATCCCACTTGGTAGGTGATACAGATTTTTGTGCTACTCTCTAGTTTAGGAATTAAGATCTATCTTAGGGGTTCTCAATCCCAGATTTACTGGAAGATCTTATCAAGACATCAGAGGGGCTTTCAGGACTCATGTGGCTAAAAGAAAAAAAAAATATTTGGCAGAGTATCCCAAAGTTTTATTTGCTTATACAGTTTTATGGCTTTCTACTTATGTTTAAGATATTGTAAAACAGGGGCGCCTGGGTGGCTTAGTCGGTTAAGCGTCCGACTTTCGCTTAGGTCATGATCTCGCGGTTTGTGGGTTCGAGCCCCGCGTCGGGCTCTGTGCTGACTGCCAGCTCAGAGCCTGGAGCCTGTTTCAGTCTGTGACTCCCTCTCTCTCTGACCCTCCCCTGCTCACGCTGTCTCTCTCTCTCTCCAAGAAATAAATAAAACATTAAAAAAAAAAAAAGATATTGTAAAACATACTGTTAGGCCATCAATAGAAGTAAGGTCAGTCAGAGAATGTCATTGGTCTTTCAGAGAAATGTTTTGGGGAAAGGAATAGGCTATTGTTCTATTTGTAATGGTGTTTTGAATCATTTAAAAAATTTTAATTCATAAAGTCACCGACATGTCAAAAATGATATGTAAGCACAATACAAAGATGACTGAGAATAATTTAAGACCAGGAGTAGAATGGTATGAGCGTTTCCCTGTTTATTCCTTATGGACTATTATATAATCCATTGGCGTGAGTATGGTGAATTATAATCTGCTTTCTTCTTTGTGATTGAATGAGTTAGAGAAAGCATCCCATCATGAGCACCCAGGAAAAGCACCTGTGAGTTTCAATTTAGCTCAGACACTCAAATTTAATTTTTGGTATTTTTTCATCTCCTCAGGGAAATGGTATCATAGTTACATAAAACTCAGAAAAGGAGGTAAAATGAACCATATATGTGGACCCTAGTGGTTTTCTGAAAAGTAAGGCATCTTTAATATACTTTAGTCCTCTGTATGTTTTTTCATTCTATAGAAAATTTCATGGTCATAGAGCAATTACTAGATAGCCAATTTGAACAGATGCTTTATAACAAAAAAATTCCATTTGACCAAAAAAAAGTGCTGCCTAAGATAAACCACACCATCGTGTTTCCAGCCGTCTTTAGAGAACTGATAGAATAATTAATGGACCCACCTAGAACTCACTTTTAGCTGAGGGACTCCAGTACATCCGTTTATATAGCAGGTGAGAGAACTAAGAAATACATTACGGGAAGTAAGTTTTTTTGCTAGAAAAATCTACACCTAAGTGAACAACTGATGTAAGGGGATATGAGATTGTGGTTTTAGGAAAACAATGCAGGCATGTTTGGATGGCTCAGTTGGTTAAATGTCTGATCCTTGACTTCTCTTCAGGTCATGATCTCATGGTTTGTGATTTCAAGCCCCACATCAGGCTCTGTGCTGATAGTGAGGAGTCTGTGTGGGATGCTGTCTCTCTACCGCCTTCTCTCTGTCCCTGTCCCTCCCCACTCTGTCTCTCTTTCTCTCTCTCAAAACAAATAAACTTAAGAAATAAATAAAAAGACCGCATAGACAAGGGAATGAAATTTATTTTTTCCATTTTTATTGAGATAGAATTAACATATTTTCCTATTGTTGACAATATTGTCAATATATTGACATATTTCCTATATCACACTGATTGGTAGATGTTAAACTATTCTTGCATCCCTAGAATAAATCCCACTTGGTCATGGGATGTGATGCTTTTGATGTGCTGTTCAATTCAGTTTTTGTTGAGGATTTTGCATTTATGTTTATCAGGGGTATTGTCCTGCAATTTCTTTTCTTGGAGCATTCTCGTGTTGGTATCAGGGTAATGCTGGTATCATAAATTGAATTTGGAAGCATTGCCTTCTCTCCTGCCTTTTGGAAGAGTTTGAGAAGAGTTGGAATCGGGCAGAGAGAGAGGGAGACACAGAATCCGAAGCAGGCTCCGGGCTCTGAGCTGTCAGCCTAGAACCCACATGGGGCCTGAACTCACAAACAGTGAGGGCATGACCTGGGCCAAAGTCAGATGCTTAACTGTCTGAGCCACCCAGGTGCCCCCTTGAATGAGTGGTTTTGTGTAGGAGATGAAACTTCTACCCTGGTTCAAGCTCTTGGTTGTCTCTCAAAGCTGCCTTTGTTCTTAGTGGCTCTCGGTAGTTGGAGGTGTGCCAAGAACGAATTCATGTCCCAGTGGGTAGCATCTCAGTGAGCACCTAGGTGTAGGCTGACAGGAAGCTGGACCCTCAGGCAGCAGCTTTTAAACTATGTAAATAGGCCTGTATCAGGGAAAGACTGGAAGATGAACCTTCCTGTGTGCCCTCTATGTATTGAGCCCTGGGGAAATGAGTGATTAAGAAACTCTCATTTGCTATACTTGTGTAGGACCTGTGAACGCAAGCCCTGCTGGTTACCAGAGCCAGGCAATAAACGGTGTGTTCCTTAGTGGCAGCTGCAAAAGCTGGAGTGTCCGATGTGTGCACAAGCTCCCTCTAGACAGACATGGGTATCCTGTTGTGGGCCAGAGAGACAACATGGAGGAGACACCTCCTGGGCTCCCCAGTTCCTAGGGAAGACCACAGTCTCTAGAGAGGATTAGTCTTTAGATGTGTGCTAAATCAGAAGCCTAAACTTAAGGCAGCAACCTTTAAAGTTTGGAAATAGGGCTTTTTCAGGGAAAAAAGGGAGATGGATATTTCTGTGTATTCTTTCCATGCTGTGCCCTGGGTGGTAGACTGAGCGAGCTCTTCTGAACCCACCAAGAACTGTGCCGTTGTTTGCCACGCTTCTGTGGGTCTCATCGATGCATGCCCAGTTGGCTTTCAGAGCTTAGTGTTCTGGGGACCCGTTCTTCAGGTAGAAATGTTGAAAGCTGGGGCACGAGATGGTGGATCCAAACCCTTTATTCCTCAGGGAGAGGCGGAAGAGCTTCCTCCTGATTGCACGTTGCTGTGTGAGGATGGGGTTTATGGTTAGAGTGTTTCAGCCTCTTTTGCCCTTTTCCACATGGGTGTTATATAAATCTCTTAGCCAGCTTCTGGGTTTCATTCAGAGGGAATGGTTCCACGTGTCAGTTTGGTGTGTCGGGGGAGGGGGGGAGTTCTGGAGACTCCGATGGCACCAGCTGGGACTAGAACTCTGAAAATTTATGAAAATCGAAGACCGCAGTTTTGCTGGATCCATAAGGAAAATAAAAATGGAAATATAACCTTTCGGTAAAAATCCTTTTAAAATTAAATCCATTGTATAGATTTTTGTGACAAATGCTTAAAAAGGAACAACTATGGGCATAGAATTCCTATTAATAGAAGGACGAACAGTAAACTGTACATTGGAGTAGAGATGTCGGTTACAGCAGTACGATACACTCCAGTCATCCCCGCTTAAGTAAATAGTTGCGTGTAAAGGAATTATTTTGATTATCTTTATTTTTCTCTTGAAGTATTAGATATTGGTGTTCATACTTAAAATTTATATTCATCCCCCAAGGCTATTTTCAACTGAAACCTCTTCTCTGCCTTCATTTATCTAACGCATATCCTCCTCCCTTAAAGGTCCTTATGCATTCTTTATTATAGTATTTGACTTTCTATGTTATAGATCATTGTTCCTATGTCTTTGTTTTCATATCTTATGTCACGTTTATGACCTGGCATGAGATGTCCTTATACTCTGTTTGGATTTTCGGTATTTGGACATTGTATAGGACATTAAATTGTCCAATAAATGTTTATTGTATTACTAAATATTTTTATTTTTTATTTATTTTTTAAATGTTTTATTTATTTCTAGGAGAGAGATAGAGACAGCGTGAGCAGGGGAGGGTCAGAGAGAGAGGGAGTCACAGACTCTAAATATTTTTAGAAAGGACTCTCCTCTAGACTGGCACTTGATTTTTAAAATAATCTTTTTTTTTTTTTTTGAGTCAGTCATTTAATCAATGAATAAGTACAAAGTACCTAGAATTTTGAGGCATTCTACTACTCTAGTATGTTTGCTGTCAGGATCTTTGATCTTTTTCTCATATCTTTCATTTATATTTTTTTTGCTCCATGAATGCTCAATTGTTAATTTTAACTTTGTCTTTTTTCATATTCTTTCGACAAGTGTCCATAAAATAGGTATCTCCACAAGGAAAATAAAAGTCGATACTTCTATTCAAAAGTAAGTATTAGTGCCTAAAACTTTCTTACTATTATCTTCCCTCTCTCTCTCTCTCTCTCTCTCTCTCTCTCTCTCTCTGTCTGTCTCTGTGTGTGTGTATGTGTGTGTGTGTGTGTGTGTTTGGCTATTTTATCCTACACTATTCATTAGGATAGAAGCTGTAATAATTAGATGTAAAATTCTGCATGTTCTTTGAATAAGAAGCTTGGTGTGTAAGAAAAAGAAAAGATACATAGCCATTTACTTCTCAGTTCATTCATTTAACAAAGATGTGTTGATGTCTTGCTATTTGTGAGCAAGCTCAAGCCTACAAAAGACCTGGGTTGTGCCCTCAGAGAGCACTTTGGTTCCATCTTCTCCTCCACCTCTTTTTTTTTTTCCCCCATAGTGGAAAATATAATTATCGTTACTTTTATTTCTTTCCTCATTCCTTTTGCCTTTACAGATCTCTTCATAAATAGTAAATACTTACATTTTATTGTTTCTAAATATGAGTTCTGGAAGGAAGTTTTAGTCTTCTTTTCAGTTGTCACTTTCAAGGCAAAGCTGCCAACTTCTGTAAGAAGACAGGGGTTTATAGTCTATGTACCTCGTAGTATTTGTAGTCTATTTGGAGTGAACAGCTAGATCATCTGGGAAAGTAGTCAAAGTTTCCTGGGTATTTGCCAAAATATTTTCAATTTCTTCGCATGCTTATCATGCAATACAGAATCAGCCATTTTTCAGTTTAGTCAAGAGAATATTTGTAGTTCCTAAGCCATTAATTGCATTCAATTTTCAGTGGCTTGATTAATGTTCTACACTGATAACCATCTCCGTAGTAAATACTGACTTGCCTAGTCTGGCATATAGTGATTTCTAAGGGACTTTATTTATCCATGTAAATAATTATGCTGTTATATATGTTATTGACTTTTGAATTATTTGAGTACCTGAGCAAAGTGTTTTTAAATTAGTCTACTAGAATTGATTATAACTTAGTAATAGTAAAAACTGGTTATACAGATATTCAGTAACTTCAGGTACCAAAAACCATTTAAAGTTTTTGGCCAAAAGAAATACATTTATCCCATTTAGAGGAAATCAAAATCTTTTTTAAGAACTAAAATTCTATTAAAATATTCTTAGCAATCACTTTTTACCATCTTCGTTACTTTAAATTTTATAAGAATGTGGTTGGATCTTGAAAAATCACATGAATAGAAATGCTATCTTTGATAATAGAATCTATAATTCACTATAATTCATTCGCTGTTTGTTCAGGAGTCAGATCAGCACTACATATTCTTGAAACAATGAATAAACCGGCGGGAAAAAGAAACATCTATTTCCTAAGTACTAAAATATTTGAGTCTATAAGCTGCTCTTAACCTTTTTAGATGCTGTGTTGTAACTTTACTGGGTATAAATTATAAGTGCAGAGTACCTTTACTGAATATGAAAATAAATATTACATTTTTCAGATTATTCATTTCTCCCACCTTAGAATTATTTGGCACACGCTATATGCCAGGCATAGCACTAAGTACTAGAGGTAAAAGGATACCACAAACATGCTTTCTACGTTCATGTTGCTTGAAGTCTGATGAGCAAAACAGGCGTTGATTAAATAATCACAAATATGAATGTAAAATTACAGCTGTGACACCTCTTATAAAGGAAGTACACATGCATGCCCATGGGAGAGAGATGTAACTTGCTATGGAGGCTGCTGTGGTCTGAATATCTGTATTCCCCTCAAATTCATATGTTGAAAACTAATCCCCAATATGATAATTTTGAGGTGGGGCCTTTAGGAGGTGATTAGGCCATGAGTTTGGAGCCCTCAAAAATGGGATTTGTGCCCTTAAAAAAAAGGCCCCAAAGAGCTCCCCTGGCCCTTTGCTCTGTGAGGACACTGGGAGAAGGAAGGTGTTAGTGAGGAGGCTGGCTCTCACAGGTGCTGAAGGTGCCGGTGCCATGAAGTTGGACTTCCCAGCTTCTAGAACTGCGAGAAAGAAACGTTGGCTGTTTATAAGCCATCTACTTTATGGTAGTTTCTTTATAGCAGCCTGAATGGGTTGAGAGGTCAAGGAAGGCTTCTAACAGGAAGTATCACTTACAGTGAGATCCCAAGAAGCAGATGGTCTTATGTGATGAAGAAGGGAGAAGGGGAGCTGCCGACTGAGGGGGGAGTGCAGTGCAGTGTGTGAGGAGAATCCTGGAAATGAAATTATAATTGTTTATGCACGAAGCACATGAAATTCCTGGGATTTGACCATTTGTGAACATATAACATGGCAGTTTCATCTTTGACCTAATGTTAGAGTAACAAGTATGGGAGAATTAACGATACAAAATAACAAATTTAGGAAAACAGTTGCTCCATTGTTCTTAGGCTTCTTGATTATTTTCTCTATAGAAGGTAGAAATAACAGGGCAAGGTAATTAAGTAACATGTGTAAGTGCACAGGCGTTATTATAACAAGGCAAATGGCCAGTTTTTAGATTCTCTCTTTGAATCATAGAACCAACCAGCCAAAAATTGCCTAAATTACTGAAGATAGGCATAGTTCAGCTATAAACAAAAGTACCTTTAAGAACCTTGCAAAGTGTAACTATAAAATACACAGAAGTTGTAAACTAAAAGTAGAAAGACAAATGTTTCAGTTAGATTAAAAGAAGTCACGCAGGGGGCACTGAGTGGCTCACTCAGATAAGTGTTCACCTTTGGCTCAGATCATGATCTCATGGTTGGTGAGTTCCAGCCCAGGGCTGTCTGCTGTCAGAACAGAGCTTGCTTTGGATCATATCTCCCTCTCTCTCTCTGCCTCTTCTCTGCTTGTGCTTTTGTGCTCTCTCTCTCTCTCTCTCTCTCTCTCAAAAATAAACATTAAAAAAAAACCCTCACCTAGGAGGCTGGAGGATGGATCCTATGATCACGTGATTAGGTAATCCTTTCTGCCTGTTGTCTCAACAGGGTCATTTCTTTTTTTCTTTCCAAATAGTTTATTGTCGAGTTTGTTTCCATATAACACCCAGTGCTCATCCCCACAAGTGCCCTCCTCCATGCCCATCACCCCCCTTTTCCTTCCTCTCCCCCCCCAGCCTTCAGTTTGTTCTCGGCATTCAAGAGTCTCTCATGGTTTGCCTCCTTCCCTCTCCCCCACTATTTTTCCCCTTCTTCTCCCCCATGGTCCTCCATTAAGTTCCTCTTGATCCAACTATATGTGCAAACATATGGTATCTGTCCTTCTCTGCCTGACTTATTTCTCTCAGCATAACACCCTCAAGGTCCATCCATGTTGCTACACAAGGCCAGATTTCATTCTTTTTCATTGCCATGTAGTATTCCATTGTATAGATAAACCATGTCTTCTTGATCCATTCGTCCATTGTTGGATGCTTAGGCTTTTTCCATGACTTGGGTATTGTTGAGAGTGCTGCTATGAACATTGGGGTACATGTCAACAGGATCATTTCTTTTCTCAAAAACTTTAATGACCCTGTTGTTTTTGTTTAGGTTCTTTGCCAGATGCTTCCCATCTCAACAAAATGTCATTTATTTGCCATCCTTGTGAACAATTTCTGTCTGGTGGAGTCAGATGGGGAGTGAGTGTGAGGGTAGCGGAGATGGTGGCGGGGTGGTGGAGACATCCCGAGAGAGCTTATACCCTTTTTTCCTCACACCACGGATGCCTAGAAAAATTATGTTTCCATGAATTAATATGCAATGTTGCCTATTACATGTTACACTAGAATGTAACATAAAATACAATCACTGGATTTGATAAGTCACTGACCCATTCTCTCCTGAAAGAAGAGCTCTCCCAGGAGCTACAGACCTTTCTATTTTGTTTAAATCATGTACAGAGTAATGTTCTATGAGTCCATGAACACTGAAGCTTCATGAAGTGGGTTTAGTTTTAGCTAAATAACTCTCCGCAAAATAATCAGACCCATATTGACAATATGTATCATAGATATTCTGTACTTGGCAATTATTTGTCAATGATAGGAAATTTACATTATTAAATTAGCTGATATTCAATACAGCCAAACCAAGCTTCTGGTTTACCTTTTCTTTGCTAATTGTTTGAAATCTAAAGTCAAATGAACGTGGAAAAAAATTTCCCTGATGTTTACATATTTCAGTTTTTTTTGCACTCCTGCTTGGTCTCTCACACACAGTTTATGAGATATTAATTCCAATTACAGTGCCCATGACAATCAGAATTTTGCCCACAGCACTCTACTAAGACTGTTGTAATGACTAAAGGCAAATAAGGTTTAAATTTTTATTAAAAATTTTAGAACTTATTATCAGACTTAGAAGTATAATACGTGCTGTGGGTGATCATATCTTTGGGAAATATTTTCTTCTACTTAACTTCCACAACACTGATTTCTCCTGGATTTCTTCCTACCTCTCACTGTTTTCTAATCTTCTCACTTAAATTCTTTTCTACGTCATTTTTAAGCGATCATATTACATTAAAAAACTATGAATTATCTGTATGGTTATATTTCATGATCTTACCTTTTCCAGTAAATTCAACTGCTCCATAATAACTCTAATACCTTTACCTTCCAAGTCTGATCGTTCTACATTTCTATATTTCCTATTGAAAATACCAACTGAGTTCTCTAGGTAAAAATGTTTGTTCAAAACTTCTTTCCCTAAACCTTCCTCCTGACTATTTTGGTAAGTATAAATTTTAAGCACAATAGATTTTTTTTGAAGTACAGTTGACACACAGTATTATGTTTCAGGTGTACAATATAGTGATTCCACAAGTCTGTACATTATGCTGTGCTGTTCGCAAATATAGCTACCATCTATCACCATACAGTACTTTTGAATAGCATTAACTAAATTCCCCACACTACACCTTTTACTCCCATAATCTATTTATTCCATAACTGAATCCTGTATCTCCCACTTTCTTTTACCCATTTTGCCCCTCCTCACACCCCTCTCCTCTGGCAACCATTAGTTCTGTGTATTTATGGATCTTTTTCTGCTGTTTGTTTATTCATTTGTTTTGGTTTTTAGACTCCACACATACATGAAATCATACAGCATTTGTCTTTCTGTGTCTGACTTATATCATTTAGCATCATACGCTTGAGGTCCATTTATCTTGAGACTATGACTATTGTAAACAATGTTGCAATGAACATTATTGGGGGACATGTATTTTTTTTTTAATTAATGTTTTTATTTTCTTTGGGTAAATACTCAGTAGTGGAATTCCTGGATCATATGGTTTTTATTTTTAAATTTTTGAAGAACTTCCACAGCAGCTGCACCAGCTTGCATTCCCCCCAACAGTGCACAAGGGTTCGTTTTCCTCCACATTGTCACCAACACTTGTCATCTGGTCTTAGCGGACTCCAGCTGTGCTGACAGGTATAAGCCGATTTCTCATTGGAGTTTTGATTGGCATTTCCCTGATGATGAGTGATGTTGAGTATCTTTTCATGCAAACACAGTAGTTTCATAAGCTAGAAGCATAGGGAATCCTTGATTAACCCTTTTACTAATTAGCCCTCTCTTTTGCCCTGATCCAACTAAGAACAAATATATTCCCAGGCATGCAAAACCTCATGTTTATAGTACCCAGGAGTACTTGGGAAAAAACAAAGAAAACTACTTGATTACAAACTCAGCCAATCAAGAGGCAAATCAGAATCTCTGGCATGATAAAGCTAAAGAAAGCTAAAAGAAAGGATACTAAAATTCTATCTAAGAAGTAAAAATGTAAATAAATTTTAAATCCATAAGAAATATAAAATGATGTAAGTCTAGAAAAAATATCAAATGCTAGTTAATATGACATACTGGAGGCTGGAGAGAGGATGAGAAAGCCAAGAAAATATAAATTCATATTTGCATAGTGTTATGTTTAAAGAATATTTAGACTTGATAAATTAAGAAATGTTTAATTATATAATTTGAGGTGTTAATAGTACTTATCAGGAAATTAAGCATAGCCTTTAAATCTTCTTTGTAATTTGATAGGAAAAAAATTACACTCAAGGGATAATGTAGGGCATGTACCATGTACCAAATATTAGGAAAAATAAGGTTAAAAAACATAAAACACGAAGTGATTAAGCTCAGCCATTTTTATGACCTTAAATGTAAGTAAGAGAAATAATTTATTTGGAAAAAGGCTCTCAGACTGTGTGACAAAACAAATGCAATTTTGTTATAGAAAATAATTCATCTGTAATATTCCAGAATGATTGAGCAAGATGCTTGAAAATTTGATAAACCTGAATAGCTATTTCTGATATTTTAAAAAACAATTTAAAAACATTTAGTAAAGTAAAAATACAGGGAACTTTCCTTACAGTGGTTTTGTTTAAATCCAGATAATCCAGATAAGATATCTGGAAACATTTTCATTGACATTTGCAATAAAACAAGAGTGCAATATTGCCACTGTATTTTCATGTTGTTCTAGATGTATTGAATTAGTACAAAAATAGGTTGTAAATGATATGAATTTATATATGAGAAACCTAAAAAGTAACTTTAAATCAATTAAAAATAATATGGGGGTGCCTGGGTAGCTCAGTTGGTTGAGCATCTGACGGTTTCTCAGCATTGTGAGATCAAACCCCATGTCAGGCTCTGTGTTCCCCCAACCCTCTCCCCCTTTCCCTTTCTCCCTCTGCCCCTTTCCTCCCCTGGCATGTGCTTGCTCTCTGTCCCTCTAAAAAGAAAAAAAGAAAGAAAATTCAACATAATGGGTGCTTAAAATTTTAATGTATAAAATAAGTGTTAATATATAAATAAATAATATACAAAAATAGTCTTCTCATATAAACAAGTGAGCAAATAACGTGGATGGGAGAAATGGAAATTTTTCTATTTACACTAGCAGTGAAGATACAGATACTTAGTGTTGTAGTTATTCATTCCTGCCTAATAAAGTACCTAAAAACTTAGTGAACTAAGACAACATATTTTTTCTTTCATGATTTTACATCTGACTAGGCTCAGCTGGGTAGTTCTCATCTACTTCTAAATAATGGCTTCTTAAGTAGCACTTTCAGTAGCTCTTAGGAAGTTCAGTCTTCTGTGGTCTTAGTATTTAACATTGAGATAGGAGTCAATATGACTGTATTAGCAATTTTAAGAAATTGCAGTTGACACTGTAAATGTGCCAGGCACTGTGTTAAGCCTCTAACATTTAAAATCTTGAATCACTTGTATAAGAAAAGTGGTATCTTATCCATTGTGCTAATGGACCCAAGGGTACACCTCTAGTTAATGGTAGCTCTGGGATTTGAACCTAAAGCCAGACCTCTTTACTGCTCTCTGACTGTTTTACCATACTCATTACCACATTTTGAGAAGTGAAGATCAAGATGTGAAACCCCTTAAGAGATGCCCAGATATAATTAGAGGGGCCTCTGAGGGTGGCTGGATGCTCAACTGTGAAGATTGGATTTACATTGTTATGATTCTTTTCTTTTTTGTTGCTCAAGTGGTATGACCAAGAAAGGATAATTTACATGTCTCCTGATTTTATTCTCATCTCACAAAATCACTTGTAAACAGATTTTTTTAATAGTTTATTGTCAAGTTGGTTTCCATATAACACCCAGTGCTCACCTCACAAGTGCCCTCCTCCATGCCCATCACCCTCCTCCCCTCGCCCCCCCACTCTTTCAGTCCTCAGTTTGTTCTCGGCATTCAAGAGTCTCTCATGGTTTGCCTCCCTCCCTCTCTACCACTATTTTTCCCCTCCTTCTCCCCCATGGTCCTCCATTAAGTTCCTCCGAATCCTCCTATATGTACAAACATATGGTATCTGTCCTTCTCTGGCTGACTTATTTCGCTCAGCATAACACCCTCAAGTCCCATCCACATTGCTACACATGGCCAGATTTCATTGTAGTATTCCATTGTATAGATGAACCACATCTTCTTAATCCATTTGTCAGTTGATGGACACTTAGGCTCTTTCCCTGTTTTGGCTATTGTTGAGAGCGCTGCTACTTGTAAACAGATTTTTGAATGGATCCATTTTTCCTTCTTCTTAGAGCTGTCACTAAAGCATCAAAGCTGTCTCAACAACTTTGGGTTATATCGGTGACTACAGGGCTGATTGACACATCTTACTGAGGTGTCACAACTGGTCTCACGTACCCCACCTCCACATCACTACCTCCCCGACTTCTTCAGGCACAGAGGACTAGAGAAATTTTTCCCCAGTCATTAGAAAACATGTTTCTCCTTCTCTGATGTGAACTAGAGAAGCCAGAGTCAAAAAGAACAGGCAAAGTGAGGTGGTTTATACATTTGGTTTATGCCATAAATGCACAGCCTCTGTGTTCCTCTTTCCCAGTTTCTCCTTGTATTTTTCTGATAGACTGTGGAGTAGAATATTTTTCTATTTCACACTATCTAAAAGTAACACTTTATAATTGAAATATAAAATACAATTTTGTTTTCTTCCAGAGTCCAGCTGAAATATATAAATATTATCAATCAGGACTTCCGTTGCAAGTCTAAGAAAATCTATCTTAAAAGGGTGTAAACTAAAAGGAAGTGTTTGTTTTGTATAAATGAGCATTATAGCTGTAGATGCTAGATGCAATATCACGTGATCTGTGTGTTCACACAACATTTCCAACCCCTGGCTCTGCTGTTATTGAGTATGTGCTTCCTCTTTGAGCGCCTTGGGGAGGTAGGAGCTCTCTACCTTTACATCCTTCCAATCTCCCACTCCCCAGTAAGGGAGACTTTCTTGACTGGAATTTAAATATGAGAGAGTTAAATTCTGATGCCTTAATACATTCACTGTTTCAGGACAATGGATGCCTCACACACAAGCAATTACCTTTTTTCCCTTGGCATTTTGGATGGTAATAGTGAGGTACTATCTTTGGGATAACTGAAAACGCAGTCATGAAGCCATTTTCTGTGTTGTGATTCAGGTGAGGAACCCCAGCTGAGAAAGGCCAAGGGAATTCTAAAAGTATCTGGATCTAACTCTTAATGGTTTGAGTTATGCTACATAATCCCCCATGATTCAGTTAATATGGTCAGAAGGATTGAATACACAGATGGGCCAGGCCTAACTCATAAATACACATGGAGGGCATAGACCGGGTGGCTTAAAGTACAGAAATTTATTTCCTCACAGTTCTGGAGGTTTAAAGTCTGTGATCTGGGTACCAGCATGGTTGGGTACTGGTGCGAGCTCTTTCTGTCCTACAGACAGCCTTCCTTTCTCTGTATTATTACATGGTAGAGAGAGATTTTTTCCCTCTTTTCCCTCCTCTGTAAGGGCAAAAACCCATATGGAAGACCCCACCCAGGCACCCACGTGGCCCAGTTGGTTGAACATCTGACTGTTGATTTTAGCTCAGGCCATGATCTCAGGATCATGGGATTGAGCCCTGTGTCAAACTCCACGTTCAGTGTGTATGCTCTCTCTCTCTCTCTCTCTTTCCTTTCTCTCCCTCCTTCCCTCTCCTTCACTGACTCTCACTACTAAAAAATATTTTAAAAAAGACTCCACCCTCATGACTTCATCTAAACCTAACTATGTCCCAGAGGCTTGTCTTCCAAATACTATTATAACATATGAATGTTGAGAGCACAAACCTTCAGTCTATAAGCATCAGGAAAGAAGTCTAATCATATACAGATTGTGAAAGGGGATATGATGGTACTGGGAAAGAAATAGAAGGCATTGTTAACCAGAGAAGAAGAGGCTAAATAGAACAATAAATCTCAACCGCACCATGTTTAGACATACTTACTATCTTTAAATTTACTTCTTTTGTAAGCTTTTTTTTCCTTCCAATTTATAGTGCAGTATTGGTTAGAAATTTATTTCTAAATCAAGAGCTGTGTTAAGTGCCTTACCCACTGATGAGTTTTCCTGTCATGATTTTAATATTACATGTTCCTGAAGCAGTTTATAGCAGTAATGATGGGAAAATATTGTCTTTAGTGATTTGAGACTATACAATGTAATAAACATGAACTCTATTAAGTAAACTATAAGAAATAACTTGCAAATGATGCCGACACTTTTAATTGTTAAAAATCAGGGTTTACATTTTTTCCTTGAGGAGAGGAGCAAGGAATGATGTTTTTCTTCCCGTGACAAATTTCACTGTTTTTCTTTTCTGGTTTCAACATTCCCACATATTTCCTTTCACTTTGTGTCAGATGCAATTTCTCAAGCTGAACAGGAGTAAACTCTTTTCATTTCCACATTGTCACTCCTGTTCAGTTTGGTTATAGATGAAATGAAAGCATATTGTACAATAGACCTTATGTGTGCCTTAATGCCAGAAAATGATTTCAATGAACAGAAGCAAATGTTACGCGTATTTAGGCCTCATATAATGTTTTAATCTTATATGGGTACACAGAGATCCACTTCTCAGGATAAATGAAAAAAGGGCTCCACCAAATGGAAGATGGAATGCAAATTGAAAGAGAATATGCACCTAATAATATTAAATATCTAGGCAAGGAAGAGTGCTGGAAAGCTGCATTATTCCTGTGTAATCAAAAGGGACTTAACCATGGTGAATCACTTGATTCATTCAGCCATGTGTAATAGGTCAATTAAAATGCGTACATTGGCAAATTCTCAAAAGAGCAAATGTTTAGTCTGATGTGGCTCCTTGTCCAACTGATCTGTTGCTATTGCATAAATAAAACAAAATAAGGAAGGGCCAAGAACAAACCATGAGGATTTATAGATCAGCAAATTTCCATTAACTATGCATCTGGCTTAGCAAACAGAACAGTAGATATGAGGAGTTTGCACAGGTTATGTTTTATGCTTTTTATGCAAGAATATAATATTAATTTCTTTGACAGACAGTATGCATTTTCTATATTCTAAATACTGATCTAGGTACTAAAGATGTAGTAAACAGAAGCCTCAAATCCCTGCTTTCATGGTGCTTAATTTGGTTTGAGGAGACTAACAATAAACCATCAATAGAAGTTGGTGAAAAGAGTTTAGGAGAAAACTCAGGAAAGGGAGATTTAGATTTTTTGGGTGGGTATAGGGGTTCATTTTAAAGAAGGGACATATAATACCCTACTTGGAAGGTGACATTGGAGAAAGCCATGAAAGAGCTGAGGGAGTTAGCCATGTGGCTATATGGGGCAAGAAGTTTTGAAGAACAGGATAACAAGGTCAAAATCCTTGAGGTAAGAATATTTTTCATGTGAATAAGGAAGAGCAAGTAAATAGTTGTGAGATGAGAACTGATAAGGGGTAATTTGATTATATAAGGCAATGGAGATCCTAATGGGGACTACTGAGTAAAAAAAAAAAATAGACATTTATAGCAAAAGACTGACATGATCTTATTTGTCTTAATAAGACTTCTTTTACTGCTATGTAGAGATAGACTATAGGTTCAATGACAGAGAAATAGGGAAAGTAAAAAGACCAAGCCATGGCATTGAAAGATCAACAAGTCTCTCTTAACTTTGCAATAAACCAGGTTAGAAATGCTAGTGAATTGGAAGAGGGTGGTATCAGGGGAGCCAGTGAGAGGTGTTCAGTCTCCAGATGTTTAAGCTAGAGAACCCAAGAAATTTGCTATTGGACTAGATATGGGAGTAGAAAAAAAGAGAAGTCAAGGATGACTCCAAGCTTTTTGGTCTGAGATACTGAAAGATGGTCTTGCCATTCATATAAACTGAAAGATTATAGAGAAGTAGTTTGGGATGAGGAGAATCATGAGTCTGCATTTGGACATGTAACTAGGAGATACTCATTTGACAGCCAATAGAGATCCTGAAAAGGCAGTTGGATATTTAAGTCTGGAATTTAGAGTAGATTTAGGCTGCAGATAAATATTTTGGAGTCACAAGTTATTTTTAAGGTCATTAAACTAGATGGGAATGGTGTGTATGCGCACATGTGTGCACACTTGCGTGCACACAGACACACACACACACACACGTGCCAAGGAGTGAAAACTCTGACCAGGACAGTATGAAGTCATGGAGAACAAGTGAGGAATATTCTTAGAGGGAAAGAATTATCAGCTGTACTAAATACTGCTGATATACCATGCTATGATAGAACTTGACACCTATTGCCCTTTTGAATGTAATGGACTTACTGATTCTTTGTTAGAAGAATATTAATTTTGAAATGGTTGGCTTTGTGGTTGGGCTAAATTTGAAATTCTGACCTGGTTTCCATTATGATTAATGGAATACATTTATAAGATAGATTTTGGGGAATTTTTTTTCTCTTATAAATAGAATCAAAGACACTGACCTTTAAAGAGACATGACGTCTGGGCATTAGTATCATCAGTACCACTCTCCATTCAGGGGATTTAAGAATGGGTTCAGATGTTTATGATTAAAAGATGGGTTTGTATTCAACACAACTTGGTTGCCATATGAGGTTATTATGTCTTAGATAGCTTCAATAACGGGATCTATTGACCATCTAAAAAATAAAAGTGTTTTATTCCATTTTTCTTCTTTATGGTACATATTTACACCAATATATGTCTGCTTACAATAAGACTGCATTTTTCAGACTGCATTTACAAATACATATGGCTGCTTACAATAAGACTGACAGCTGTCAGGTATAATCTTACAGCTAAGTTCTGGCCAATGGAACATAAGAGCTATTTCTAAGTACGGGCAAGTATCTTCTAGGAGGGACATATCCTTCTTTTTTCATTCCATACATAGATAATGACTAAACAAAAGAAGCTATTTTGGGACATCAGGTAAACTTGGGAGTGACAGCTACTCGTGATCTAGAAACAAGAGGAGAAAAGCTGGGATCGTAAGGAATATACGAATCAGAGCAGCCATATGTAGACAGCCTACGTCAGGACTGATTCTAAGTGAATTAGATCCATTCTAGAATGGATATCCAGATGTCACCATATGTTTGTGTATATATTGTGTTTAAAAAATAGTGATGAGGCATTTGGGTGACTCAGTCAATTGAGTGTCCAACTTCAGCTCGGGTCATGATCTATGGTTTTTATGAGTTTGAGCCCCATGTCAGACTCTGCACTGACAGCCCAGAGCCTGGAGCCTGCCCAGATTCTGTGTCTCTCTCTGTCCCTCCCCTACTTGTGCTCTTTCTCTCTCAAAAATAAATAAACTTCTTTAAAAAAATATGATTTGACTCAAGGTAATCATAACCCTATTCTTTTTCTGTTGGTATGCATGGGGCATAGTATTATTTTATAGACTAAAATTTTTCAGTATTTCATTTTCAGCCTTTTTTGGTAAAAGCTACTGTAGTTTTTACATCAAAAATAATTACTCTTCAACTTTTCATACAAGCAAAGAACGAAGTATGTCCTCTGTTTCATTTTACTGAATCTTTGCAAATAAAATCTCCCCTTAGGCTGACTTAATATTTTAAAAACAAAAGCCTTGAGGTGAGATTATACATGATGTAGAAAAATGGTAAAACTCCATGTAAAATAGTCTCTGGCTTAGGTCTCAAGAAGGTAACCATGTTGTTTAGAGTTTTGTTTCAACTTGTAGATGCACATTACAAATATTTTAATGTTCTTTTTAATGTTTATCCATTGTTGAGAGAAAGAGAGAGAGGAAGTGAGTAGGAGAGGAGCAGAGACAGAGAGGAAGACCCAGAATCTGAAGCAGCTCCAGGCTCTGAGCTGTCAGCATATAGCCCAAAATGGGGCTTGAACTCATGGACTCTGAGATCATGACCGGAGCTACAATTGGACGCTCAATTGACTGAGCAGCCCCAGGGCCCCTAGTCTCATATTTAAAACTCTAGATATAGGAAAATTTAATGTGTATACATTATTATCTGTTTTATCTTTGTTAAGAGAGTTCCCCTTCCCCACAGATACCTTTTACATTTATCTTTAACCATCTCTTTCAATGGCCAGAAATCAAGATAGTACTAACCAGAGAAAGTAGAGAAGCTATAGCATTTCCAAAGGTTTTTCCTTTCCTTCTGTCATTGTCTCTCCCTGTCAAGTTGTGTTCTGATTGCCTCAGGGGCCACAGCCCTTTGGTTGTGTTAAGAGTCACAAAGGACTTAGTGCCATACCTCATCTTTTTGAAAGGGGCATCAATGTAACCTGAAAGTGGAACATAAATGGCATGAGTATTATAGGTGTGTGGAAAATTTATGCAACTATTGTGTTTACCAATCTCTCTCTTTCATATTCAGATAGGACTTTGAGAATAAAGAGAATTGCTATTAGACCTCACTGAAGCCAATGATTTGGTTTCAGTCTCCAGTTAATTGTCTTTGATGATTTTTATCATTACAATCTCAGCAGAACCAAGTATCACTTCCTGAACAAGATAACTATTTTAAGTGATATCCAGACAAATCTGTTAGAAAGTATTGGACATAGCTGGATTCTATGTCAAAGTGCCATGTCTATGAAATTTAATATTTCAAATTGTGTGTGGTTTCCTCAGTTATGTAATTTGTTATTCTAATCAATGTACATTATCAATATATATCTTTTATGAATTATTTTAACCTCTAAACATATACATGTATGCTGTTTTTCTATCAAGACAAATGTAACAAATAGTTTTTTTATTGACACAAGCAGCACTTATTAGATGCCTACTGTATACCAGGCTCATTACTGAGGCAAAGAAGAAACATAAAGTTTTTATTTTCCTGAAACTCATAGCCCAGAGCTCACAGCCTATCTAGTTCAGTTGTTTATTTTTATGTGTGAGGAACATAGGGCCCTGATAAGTTAAATGACTTTCTTAGGATCATGAAGTTAGAATCCAAGCCAAGACCAGAAGTCAGGTCTCCTGACCGTCTGTCTGCCCAGGGTGATTTCTACTATACTACTCTGCCTCCCTCTGTCCAACCTGGGTGCATTGAGGCACAAGAAAAGAAAAACTCAATGTGCTCAGCCCATTCTCCTCCATTCTTGAAATTCCAAATAGCCTTCTGGTGGCCTTCTAATCTGCTTGGTCTAAACCTCATTCTTTGTGCTCTCAGGTAGTGGGAATAGATGGGCTCTTTTTTACACAGAGCTGGCAATCCCTTCTTGATTGACTCCAGACCAAAATTAAACTCTTGCTAAGCAAACTCATCTGGCTTTATGGATAGATGCTTTTCAATTATCTAAGACTATCATACCTACTCCTAAATCATCTTATTTTCTTTATTATTATACATTGCTTCAGCATACTACAGTGAGCTATTAGCTCTCAAGGGAAAAAATGATTTTTTAACTTCTTAAATATAACGATGTTCTTTGAGAGACCATGGCATATTTGATGAAAGTTTTTTAGTAGAACTTTTTCTCTTGACTGATCCAGATTTAAACAATCTAAAATCAATTCCTCTGGAGCCACTTGTCATTTCTTGTCTTCATTTTGGCAAGGTGGGTGGATGTGTGTCAGACTTTACTTTTACCCAGAGTTAAAAAAATTGGTTATCAGTTCTTGGCCTTGCTTCTAATTCTGTTTAAAAATAAATTGGCTTTTTTCGACACATTTAAGCAAAACTGTCAGTAAGAGAGGTTGGTCAGAGTTTTGAGGATAAAGTAAGCAAATATTATTGCTATATTTGATGAATTGTTCTGAATCATACCACTTTGAAATATTAAGCCCAGGTGGGGAAAGGGAGCCAAATTTACACTCATGCTGAGATTTCATGTAGTGTCCATGGACTTCATAAATTCTGGCACTTGAGGGTGTTGGGATCATATGAGAACCCTTAAATGTAGAGCAATAGTGAGGAGGAGGTCAGAGTCCAAGTTCTAAACAATTTGATATTCAACACCCTGCCCTCCATATTTACATTCTCATATTCATCTGTAAAAGGCAGTAATAATGAGGGAGCTTCATGCAAGAGTAGTGAACACCCATTAGATCCAAAGCAAGAACGGGTTAACAAATACATATACTGCCCTGCATGCAGTTGAAGCCTTGGGAATCTGTGGAACATATTGTTTCTATAAGTTATTTCTGATTATTAGAAGTAAAGGCTATAAGAGAGCTCTGCAGCATCATCCAATCCATACACCCTCTAACACCGTACTTTGGAGCCCAAGAAGATGTAACCTTGAACTCTCAAGATAACTAAATGGTCCTTGTAAGTTTCCCACTGTGAAGCCTGGATTAGTGACCAATAAAGTAGCATGGCTAGCCACATGGCCCAGAGTCAAGTCTTCTATTTCTTCCTAAAGTTGGAGATGTGGCCCCTGTTTACCTCTGCTGTCTCTCGTCTCACTTCTGTCCTCCTCACTGTCTGTTCTCCAGACTTACCGAGCTTCCTACAGTTCTCTAAAATTGCCATGTGATATCTTTCTCCAGGTTTGTTTCACACACTGTATCTTTTGCCTGATGTGTTCTATCTCCATGCCTTCCATCCACAACTTCTATTCTCCACCTCCCTTTGCCTGAATAATAACTACTTATGCTTCATATTTCAGTATATATATCCATTTTTCTCTCAACAGGTTGTGTGAAATGTCCCTCAGCAGCCCCTTTAGCACTCAGTACCATCTCCGTATGAGTCGTTATTGAAGTGGCTTGTCAAATTTTCATGCACTAGAGCCCTATGTTCCATGATTTATTTGCCATTAAAGTCTCAAAATTAACTCATAGTAGGTTTACAGTACTTACTTGGTGAGTGACATCAAAGATTAGGCACCCTCTTTAGAATAAATTTAAGGTGGCTCCACTCCTTCATCATTGAGTAATATTTACGGGTACCTTCTATACATAACCATTCTAAGAACTGGAGAAACAGTGATGAATAAAAGATAACATCAGACAGTAAAGCAGACTTCCTTCGAGGTTTGTATAGTCTTGTTTTCTAAATATGTTATCAGAGAAAAATTCATATTAAATGAATTATTCTGTGTTTAAGCCACTAATAAAAAATTACTGCAAGTGTTCAAGTATGACTAAAGGCAGAACGTACCCAATTAAGTACCTTTTGTCCTCATAACTCTTAGCACCACCAGAGGAAGACTAACAAAATTATCATTATCTTTCATTTCAACTGAAACAATATATGATAAAATGTTACATAAATTTTTAAAAGAACATATTTTCCTAAGAAGTACAAGATTGGACACAGAGCCTAAGTTGAATATAAGTATATATTTGCTTGGAAACAGACAAGGCTCTGTGTTCTCTTTGTTTCTTTTAATATGACAAACATGGCTATACGGTAGTTTTAGTAGGGAAAGGTGGTGGTATTTGCTATTAATAAAACTGTCAAACAGCTGTTTGTAACTTTTGTAGCTATGGTCCCCATAGAGGAAATGTTCATAGCAATTTCCATCACAATTTAGAAAATGATATTGCAGACTGAGAAGCATACAAAACAGATGCACCTATGAGGGTCTTCCAGAAAAAAAAAAAAGTGTAAAAATGAAAGCGGGTAATGCTATTATCTAATTTTCATCAGGCTAAACGGATTTTTTTTCAACTCATACATATATGAGTTCCTGTTTAAATTTAAGATGCTAAGAACTTCACTGGGATGAATAGCTAGAGGTAATATAAAGCATAGCTCATATTTAAAGGAATAGCCACATATATTTAGCTAGTTTCCCTAAAACTTTCTTTTGTTTTTATCCAATATATGTATTTTTTCTCCTTCACAAATATTTTCCTCCTGTAGCCCACCATCAACTTTCTTTCTCTTCTTGAACTGGAGAGGCAGCCGCTGGGAGAATTAAGGACTTCTTTGAACAAGCAGGAGGAACTTTAATCTGAAATGTTTACAGCAGAGGTGTTAGATTCTTAAAGCCTTCTAGATGGTTCCCTGTTTGGTGACAACATGCTGCAGAGGAGGTCAAGAGATTAATGGTAGATGAATCACATTTTAAGTATCTTCTAACAAACTGTATTTAAGCTTGTATCCAGTTCTATAAACTATTTAAAGATGTTTCATTTCTCCGAAGGCTTAATATAAGTCCTAAGGACTCACGTTATTTTTTATATTCCACAGCTTTTCTGTCCTGTGTCCCTCTCCACCAGTGGTGGTGAACTGTACTGGATATAGACTGAGAAAGAAAGAACGTTTTGTGGCAATTTTGAAACAAGTAGAAAATTAAAGGAAAATAATTTGTTGATTTTCCTTTTAAAAGCATACTCACACACATGCTTTGTTTAATTGCTTTGGAAATTCTAAAATGGTACCTGAGTACTCATCACAATGATAGTGCTTTATGCTTTAACAGCAACAATTGTTTGATAAGATTGAAGGAACTTAAAGACTATTATTTCAGTGCTTAAAATGCAAAGGTATATGCAATATATAGTTGTATATATACACATATATAAAAATAGATATACCTCTGAGAATCCCAGAGGTAATCACACATATTTATATATGTATATAAGTTATATATAACATGTATTAATATTTTATTTATGTTATAAATCATATATAACTTTTATATATAATAAGCTATGTATATATAACATGTATACAATCTAAGAATCCTAGAAGTAACTACAGGTACAATAAAATATTCTTGAAGCCATACTAATTTCTGGGTCTTGGGTCACTCTTCTTAACTAGGGAGAAGTGCTAGGGTGTAGGAGGTGATGATTTAACTACTAATCAGAGATACTACCTGTACTTTGAATGCTGTTCTGAGCTATAGTTTGGGAACAGAGCCAAACTTCTGGTCTGCTGTCTGTTGTTGACTGCTGGGAGTGAGGTGAAAGCCCCAGAGAATATGCTCATATCTCATTATTTGTAGTGAAAGATGTTAATATTATCAAAGTTAATGAATCAATAAATAGGATTTTAAACATATTATAGAAAGTTAGCAATATACTGAAAGCAGATGTGAAACCATCCAAAGCATCATACTAAAACATTCACATACAATCACACACAGAAAAGAAAAAAATATTAAGGGAAAGAAAATAAAGCATTAGAAATGTAGAACATGACATCAAAGAAAACATTTTAATATTTGCGAATAGATTGGGTCAAAAACTAAAACGAAGCTGTAGGCCTTTTGCAATAAATGTAGCTAAATGAAATGTTTCAGACATAGGAAAGTAAATTAAAGTGAAAACAAACTAGGAAGATGTCAACAGTAGGAAAATATGATTGTGTGACTATTCGAACATGTTGATGTCAGACAAACCTTTCCAATGAGAAAAAAGAGGAAAAGGAAATTTACAAGATATTACAGTTCACACTGAGGCTCAAGAATTTTTTTCTACTAAGAAATACAGTATTAAAATAAAGAATGAATTTACAGGAAATACAAAGAAATGTGACAAAGTAGCTCAGAAGTGCATAAACTAGGTAAGGAAAGTAGTAAAGGAATTTGATAAAGGTCAAATTTCAAATCAGAAAGAAGTATTATTTTAATTAAATGGTTTTTCAGACAACTGGTTAACTATTAAAAATATAAACTTAACTCCCTAAATTGTACTCTATAACAAATTAAATGCAAAGCAATTGAAACTTCACCCATAAAATATGTAATAAAAATACTAGAAGAATATTCAAGTATTGTGGGTTCTAAACGACTTAACTTCTTGTTGACCTAATATGTATGATTTAATTGCACAATGTAACACACCTAAAATGTAGATGACTGGGACTTGTACCTCCACAAACTAGGTCTAGGGCCAAAGCATTTAATGTATGCCATGGGTAAAAAACATAGACAAATTGTATACAACTCTAGGGTAGAGAGTGCATTCGTGGAAAACTGGATCTTCACAGAAAAAACTTGATGAGTTTGACCACCTGAATTATAATCCTTCCAAAGTGAAAAAACTACAAACATAACAAAAAATCAAAAGACAACTGAGAAAGTAGTTGCAATACATACGATAAAAATTAATATTTGTAGTACATTAGAGATTTTATACCAACAAGAAAATGAATAGTACAGCATAGGGAATATAGTCAATAACGTAATGCATTTATCATGGTAAGCATTTCATAATATATACAATTGTTGATCACTGCTGTACACCTGAAGCTAACTTACTGTCAATAATAGTTCCATTTTCTAAATATTAAAAGTGAAATGTAATATAAATAAAAATATTGCAGAAAAGGTAAGTGAAGAAAAATAGGCAAACACAAAATTACACAAATGGTTAATGATTTTGGCAGTCACAAAATTAATTGCCAATCTAGTCAATAAAAATGATCTTGTAAGTCTATTCATTTCCATGGGAAGATGAATAATCTATTGAAAAAAATGACAGAAACTATATAATATGCTTACATTAATATTTTCCATGATGTATATGTATCTATGGCATAGAAAATTTAATGTATAGTTATTTATAACTTTAGCTCTCTTTGTTTTCTTTTATGGATGATTTTATAGGGCTGTGTGGAAATAATGGCAATAAAAATTGCAAGAGTGAGAGAGAAGATAAATAGAAAGGGCATGTAATAACTACTGTTGGTTTCCTACTCAAAATTGTGCCTCTTCTTTCTAAACAGATCAACATTTTGTCAGATACTTCATGGGCTCCTCTCCAGCCTCATGATTTGAGTCTGGATTATATCAGCTAAACATAGTCTGTCTTGCAGATGCATGGGTACATGACAAAATGCTAACCAATGGGACATTAGAATAACAGTGGTTCTGAGAAAATGTTCTTCATTGTTAAAAAGGGACATGAGTAAGAGTCTTTTATTTTTCCTACTTTGGATGATTTAGGGTTAGAATGTTGTATTTGGAGTTGTTGCAACCAACCATCTTATTGCCATAAAAAGAGAACAAAACTTGGAGAACCAAACTGAAGGCCTCACAGTTTTGAGCGGCTAACTGCCCGGAACTCACCATGTCTCTATTCTTCTTATTAGGAAGATACATTTTTCATTATCCATGTGACTTTTGTTTGACTTTGTATTTGTTTACTGGAAGTATTCTGATACAGAAAGGGAGATACTTATGGAAAGATTTAATTTGGAAGCTGACAGGAAGGAGAATTAGAAGAAGGATATATAATCAGTGCAGATTTGAATTTTTCTATAGTGCTTTGAAGGCAAGAAAGCCATAGATTTTTTTTTTAGCAGATAGCATAAGAATTTGGCAGAGTATGTGACAGGGTATGGAGGTTTTATAGAAGATGTACTCTCTGTCAATATAATGAAATTACCCCTATGCTATCTGCTTTAGAGAGTTCCATAAAGATGTGCATTTCTTTCTGGATATTAAGTTTGGATTGGTCTTTTTGTTGGATGTAACACCATGTGTAGAGCGGTACCAGCTTTACAAGGGCTTTTGATTAGAAGAAAAAGTCTTTCCTTTTGAATAATAAGCCTAAAGTATATTCTAGGGAGACAGATTTTATGATCAAATTAGTTCAGGAAAACCTTAAAGCATTCTTATTTTATAAAAAAATATATAAAATCTTGATACAAGAAGAGTGTTTAACCAAGAATTTCCCAACTTGAGAAATGGTTAAATCACTGAAGGAATTCCAGGAATTATCTGAGTGGCTTCTATGTGGGGTTGAAGGATAGATGAAAGGATGATTATTTCTTGACAGTGAATTATAAATGTAAATACCCACTGTCTCAGACCACTCAACAGATGACCAATGCCAAATCAATAATAGCATTTGAGTGAAGTCCCATTTTATCTTTGAAAACATTATGTGTAAAATGGAATTCATACAATATTTACTTTATAGGATTGTTCTGAGAATTAGATTATTGTGAAGTTTAAGGAAGTATTGTATTTAGAAAGTACTTAGCCCATTGAAAATAAGCATTGTAATTATTGAGATGATTACCACTATTATAATCATCATGTCATAGAAAATATAGTAGAATACAGGTTTCCCCAAAGCATTGGGGGAAGTAGTTTAGAGTCCTCAAGCAGAATGGAGGTGATGTTTTGGGTCAGGCTCATCTCCCACCCAGGCACAATGCACAAGGACTTGAATGGTGACTAGTGTGCCAAGGACTATTGGGGACTTTATTTCTACTTACTTTTTATAATAATTGTATTGATATTTTCTCAAAATATGTTTTTGACTTTCTATTTTGGAATCCCTATCAATTCTTGAACACTTTGATCTTCGGTCATAATAGAGTAAAATGTGCAGAGTAACATTTAATTTTTGGAAAAAAAACCCCATCAATTAGAAGGTAGTTTGGCAAAACATGAGTAATACATTGTATCACAACACTTTTTATTATGAATAAGGTGTAACTCTAAAGGAAGGCCAACACTAGGGAATATTTACACTGATATCTGGGGTGTTCGGAAATAGGTAGCATCATCGGAATTCACTTAACGTGTTCAAGGGGACAACTTTGAAGAAGAGCATCGCATGAATATGTAAGTCCTAGTAAGTTAATTTTAAGTAAATATTACTATTTTATAGTTCCTTTCTCCACCACCCATGAACAAGCTGGATTTTCTACTGATATTAGGTATAAAAATGATTTAAATTTCACAGAGATCAAAAGGTCTTATATACTAAGATCTTAAGTGATTTTGACAGGGAAGTGAGTCATATAAATTTATACCTAAGAGGTAAGAATAAGGTCATATTTATTCCTGAGATCTGCTAAAGTAGTTGCTTGAATCCTGAGGCATTGAAATAGCCACAAAAGCACATTTTTGGCATTTCTTCAGAAATTGAGTGTGCATGCCATCTCAAGGTTAAGGTGAAGCAAAGAAGATTTGTGTGTTTAATTTATGGTCTAGCTGGAGGGTCAAGGCACTATGATTATTGGTGCCAAAGATACACATAATAGATATGGTAATGGACATTCCATAAATTTTCCTAGAAAAGGAGTCCAAATGTCTCAGGAAAATGCAAGCACAGTGTCCTGTATCACCCTGCTGATAATCATATCCACTATTTATTGTGTGTGCTCAGAATTTTTCACAAAATAAAAAACAAAGATCGTATTAATGAAAGTTCTATCTTTAGTAGGTGGTACCTGGGAGTTTCATCCTTTACAGTTTTCCACAATGACCTTGTGGCAAACTATATTCTGCTTTGACCTTTATCCCAAATATTAAAATTGCATCGAATGACAGACAAGTAGTGATAGACTTTTAAACCATATATATAAAAGTAATACATATGTACTCTGGAATAAGAATGATTTCTTGGTGAATAAATTAATGGTGTGGCCACCCCTGTTGAAAATAGAGGGCTTAGGGAAGTCCTGTGATAATATAAATTTTCTAGTTGTTTTAAAATGTTTATTTTATTTTAAAACGTCAGCAGGGAGGGACAGAGAGGGATGGAGACACAGAATCAGAAGCATGCTCCAGGCTCTGAGCTGTCAGCATAGAGCCCTTCTGTGGGGCTCAAACTCAAGAGCTGTGAGATCATGACTGGAGCCAAAGTTGGATGCTTAACTGACTAAGCCACGTGGGCAACCCAAAAATTTCTGGGGCTTGTGTTTAATATATATCTTGAAATATATAGGTAATATGATTATTCTTTATTAATTTTGATGCTCAGTTATTTAAATATGCATTCCCCATTGAAATAGTTTCCTATGATGGATGCTATTTATTCGTGCAGTAGAAATGCAGCAATATGAGTAATTTGTAATTTCTAGAATTCTCCTTTTTGCTGTAACGCGGTAGAGCCCTAGTCCTAGATCTGCTGACTCCTCTGACATTGGGCAAATTATACTCTTCCTCTATCTTGCTTTCCCTCAACTGTAGAATAAGAACACTTAGTAGTACTGATCTCAACAGTAAATGTGCTTTATTAAAGACCTATTAGCTTCTTGAAGTACAAAATTATAGTTTTTGTGGAGTTTGCTTTACTATGACACTCAGCATCAAATCTCTTCAAATCTTTATAAATGCCTCACTGCATAAATGTGCTTTCCAAGGACAAATGAAAAGGAGTTTATTCTGCTACAAAAGAGGACACTGACTTTATTCTAACAATAGCTGAACCTAAGTAGGTTCCTTCTAAATAATGGCAAATATTTTTTAGGTCTTTAAAGTAAACTAAAATGGCATGATTATACAAGGAGAAGAGGACTAAATATAATGTAATTATTATGAAAATATATGGCTATGATAAAGAATAATATGCTTCAGTTTATTTAAAATGTCGTTTAGGTTGGAGAAACCCTATAAAAGAGAAGCACTTGAATTTCTAGGACAAGGTAAATACGAGAGGTGATTTAAAGATCAGAGATAAAATTTTATATATCATTAAAAATTCCTGCCTGCTTTTTAAAACATTTTTACCAGTGTAGTTTTTATTTAGGATCCAGTGATCCATGTACTTGTTTTATAAGTGAGGAATGATAGGCAGTTTTTAGAGATGGCACACTCCGAGGAGCCAATAAACAGATTGGCTTAAACGTAATACCTGCCCATATTATGTGGAAGTCATTTAGAAAACTCTTTCCTATCACAGGTCTCGAAGTTTCTGTTTTAAACATGAAAATGTTTTTACCTCGTCTAATGAAGACGGTATAAAAAGGTTGGGCTGGGAGTTCGTCCGGAGATTGGAAGAAGGAAATGAGATACCTAACTTATTTCAGGCTCTATGTTGATTATTTGAACACATTATCCCTAAGGATTCCAGAGTTAAATAAAAAAAAAAAAAAAAAGTAAGGACTTATTATGATTCTTTCTATCCTATTGAAGGGCTTTTATTGTGATTCAAGTAACTCATTCAGGAAATGTAGTCTTAGAAGGAGGCTCTTGCCATAGAGCGTTTGTCTTAGACTATATTTCTGGTACTGCCTTCTTCCCTTTCCTCTCCACTGATCTCCTGTGACCCGATGCCTCCCTCTGGTGGGAAATATTTCCCTGCCCTTTTATTTGGATCAATGAATATGAGCAAAGGTAATTTATGCTTTGAAAGAGATTTCATAATTCATCTCAGCCTCTTGCTTTTGCCCTCTGCCATAAAAACAACACGTCCGAGACGGGCTGCACCTCCACACTGAGTCCAAGAATGATGAGACTCTCAGCAGAGCCAAGCAGAGTGGAATACTGACATAGTAGTCCTTGCCAAACCACAGTTTGCATGTAATGTGAGAGAAATAAAATGCTTTCTGAGGCAATTCATTGAGCTAAGGGGTTATTTGTTACAGCAGCAAAAATATCCACTTGAGAAATAGCTGTTAAATCTTGTGGGCTGCTGTAACAAAAATGCCAAATATATGTGACAGACATTTTGTTGGACACCAGGAGGAAGAGATACAGTTATTAGAAACTAGAAAAATAAAGTATTATATGGTGGCAAAATATTTTGTAACATTTTTGTTTGAGACGGTTTGGAAGGCAGTTGATGTATAATAAAGGGTCATGGCTTTGGGCAAAAATGTTTCAAAACCGTACATTACTAGCATGAGTTGCTTGTTATTAGGTGCATTTGTTATTATATAAGGCACTATAAGAAAGCTGAGATCAGAAAAGAATTGGTGTGTCTGGAAGTAGAGATGAAAGCAGGTGGAGATCCCAGCCATCCTAGAACTTGGAGAATTGGAAAAAGGAATGGTTTCTCAATTCTAATCATCAGAACATAAAATTAGGAAATCTTTTGTCTACAGTCTCAGGGTGAATACTAAACATGGCCATACCACATTCCACGTTAAGATTTCTGAGTGGATTCAGATGGTCTTTCCATTGGACAAAATGTGGTAAAGAGAAGGTATGTGTGGTAATTCCCCAAAAATCTGACTCAAAGAGCCTGAAATTAAGTCAGTAGGAAAAGTTACTTTCAACAGGAATTGTGGGGCTAGTGATTGCTTATGAAGCTGTCATAAAACTGACTTTTAAATAAGGCTGTTTTTGAGAAGTTTGTATTGACAAAAGTAACAAGAGCTTAAAACAAAGACCTCGTGACTGTTCAAGGTCTTAGATTGTGACTGTTCAAGGTATTGGAAACCCTTGATCCTCTGACTTTTATTTCTACCTGGGGAAGCAGGCTGAGAAAGTGGTTTCATCCTGGAGAATTTAAAGCCCAGCGAAGTCACACAGTCACAGTACTTTTGAAATCTGGGAAAACATTGTGAAGAGCCCTTGTGCTGGAGTGGGCAATGATCTTTCATTGGGCCTCTGCTCTGCAACCCTGTTCACTGTTCTCCATGGATTTTGGCTCCATGGTCTGGGAAGATCTTCCTTTCCTATTATCCCCCAAAGAGAGCAAAGGAGAATCTTTAAATATGATTGCTTGATTCATCTTGGTCTTTTCTCATGCCTCTGACATAGAAACAGAATGTCCTACGTAGGGGTTTATTCTCCAGGGTTCTAGAACGAGACTGTGTTGGAGAGCTGATGAGTTCTGATGCAGCAACAGCCTCCCTGCAGGATATGTGTCACATGAAGGGAACTGAACAAAGGTTGATGGAAGCCACCCACTGAAATTTTAGAGTTGTTTGTTGTCCAAAACTGATTAGGGCATCATTAATCTTTCCTGTTTACTCACCAGCTTCTTACTAGTTTCTATGGACTCCTTCCATTTTGTAAATTGAAGAGGATGTTCTAAAGGGAAACATTTCTCAAGAGCATGAGGCATATACCCTTACCATCCCAACTGCCCCAATATAATCAATCACCAGCTTCCAAATTCTCACATAAGGAATTGGTCCCCAGCTGCAGATATGGGAATTCTTCCAACTCAAAGGAGAATTATAAACTTATTCATGGGGCACATAGAAGGTAAAAAGTGAAAAGAGGAAGACACCAACACAAAGATACATGATATCATAATAGGAGCACAGAACTCTTTGTGTAGTTTTGTACATGAAGATAATCAATACATAGTAATTCAAAGGGAGAGAGAACTAAAACATATATTTTTCTGAACATGCGCTTTAAAAATAAGACTCCTAGATGCTGTGTTCTTTTCATAAGGGATTTTCTGGACTCCAAGGATTCAGTGATGTCCTCTGATTCTATAATTTTTTCCTCAGTTGAAGACCTATGGTTTGAAAAGGAACCTGCCTCACCTTTACTATGGTTGTATTTTCCATGCCTGGCACACAAACAGTGTCCAGTATGTATTTATTGAGTTGAACTGTATTCATGATACAAGATGAAAAGATTGTATAGTTTTGTATCATTATTGTTGGAAACTAGTTTTTGCACAGCCTTCAAGCTAAGAATGGTTTTTACAATTTTAAAGAGTTGTGAACAAAACCAAAACACAATATGCAACAGGATTCCACGTGGCCTGCAAAGTCTAAAATAATTACCGTTTGGCCCTCTACAAAAAAATGTTTGCCAACTCCCGGTCTAAATTCAAAGACTATTTCCTGGACTTAGTGCCAAACATAGGGAACTTAGGCAGGGACACACATAATGATAATTCAGATTAAGAAACAACATGACAAATAGAGGAAGATGCATATGGGGAAAAGAAGTTGCTTGAAAGTTATTCTTAGTCTTAAAAAGCAACAAAGGAAGAAGTGCAGTCTTTTTCTCTGTTAAAGTCTGAGTGTTATGTGGGGATATCATACTTGAAGTTTCCTATAGTCATCTTGTGACCACAAGGGTCCAAATGATAAAATCTTGATCAATCTTTAGACAGACTTAGCAAAAGGAAAAACGACCCACATAAATAAAGTTACAAATGAGAAGGATATAGAACAACCCCACAGAAATACAAATGATTATAAGAGAATATCATGAAAAAATATATGCCAATAAATTGGACAACCTAGAAGAAATGGATAAATTCCTAGAAAACCTATAAATTACCAAAACTGAAACATGAAGAAATAGGAAACTTGAACAGATCGATAATCAGCAAGGAAATTGAATCAGTAATAAAAAAAAAAAAACTCCCAGTAAGAAGTGCTGGACCAGATGCCTTCACAGAAGAATTCTAGCAAACACTTAAGAGTTAATTCCTCTACTTCTTAAACCATTCTGAAAAATATAAATGGAAGAAATGTTTCCATATTCATTTTATGAAGCCAACATTACCCTGATATTAAAACATGATAAAGACACTACAATAAAAGAACTACAGGTCACTATTTCTGATGAACATAGATGCAGAAATCCTCAACAAAATATGAGCAAACTGAATCCAACAATACATTTAAAAAAAAAATTATTCATCACGGGGTGCCTTGATGGCTCAGTCGGTTAAACGTCTGACTTCAGCTCAGGTCATGTACTTGAGGCTTGTGAGTTTGAAACAAAAATGAGCAAAGGGAAAAAAAAGAGAGAAAGATAAACCAAGGTTAAATCAATTCACTTTAATAGATTCTTAACTATAAATAACAAGAGATGGTTACCAGAAAGGGGGGTAGATGAGGGTAAAGGAGTACACTTGTAATGGGCATCTGTGATGTATGGAAGTTTTGAGTTACTATATTATACACCTGAAGCTAATATTATACTGTATGTTAACTGGATTTAAGTAAAAATGTAAAAACAAAATTGGAAAATAGGAAAAAAAAATCTAACACACTGAGTATTATAGAATGAAAAGATGAGAAGGATCTGGGACCTATTATCATGTTAAACCTCATAGTTACCAAACCTAAAGTATCATAATTATGTATCTTGCTATGAGTGATAAATCTCCCTACTGTTTAAGTCTATTAATGCAAATTTTCTATTCATTTCATCTGGAAGGATTTTGAATGATACTGTAATTGGAATCTGTTTGGGATGACAAACACAATGCCTTTTCGTAACCACAAAAATTACCTAAGCTCCTTTTCTGACTAACATAAGTAACTACTGCTTCTTTGCCAATGATATCTGTAGGTAAGCTTTAATCCCTCACTTCTTGGAATAAAGAGTATTAAGATACCCATTGTTCCTGCCTCTGATGACATCCAAGACAGAACTGGCCCAAGTCTTTCCTAGAACCTCTTTGAAATTATCAGGCTCGGGGTGTGTGGGCAGCTGGTTCTTGATTTTGGCTCAGTCCATGATCTCATGGTTTGTGAGTTCGTGCCCGGCATCAGGCTCTGTGCTGATAGCTCAGAGCCTGGAGCCTGTGTCAGATTTTGTGTCTCAGTCTCTCTCTGCCCTTCCCCCACTTGTGCTCTACCTCTGTTTCTCTCTCTCTCTCTGTCTCTCTGTCTCTCTCTCTCTCAAAAATAAACATTGAAAAAATTAAAATTATCAAGCTCAAATGAAAATGCTGTTAAAAACCCTCCGAAGTCCTTGTACTTGATAATCTCTGAGTTCCTCTAGTTTATGTTTTTCTTGCTGTAAAAAGCATAGTAATTCTAATATTTTTTACTATGAGTATTTTCCTGATGGTCTTGTAACCTTTTACTTTTAATTAACAGACTTATTTTTTTAGAGCAGATTAGTTTTACAAAAAAACTGATTAGAAAATATAGAGTTCCCATATACTTTGTTTGCTCAGTTTTCCCATTATTAGCATCTTGCATTGATGTGGGATATTTATTGTAATTGATGAACCAACATAGATGGACATTATAGTTACACTATGGTTTACTATTTTCATTGCACAGTTCTGTGGATTTTGCCAAATACGTCATGTCTTCTATCCATCATTAATTATAATACAGAACAGTTTCACTGCCCTAAAAATCACCTATGCTCCACCTGTTTATCCTTTCTACCCCATGCCCTGGAAAGCACTGTCTCTGATTTTGCCTTTTCCAAAAGGTCATGCAGTTGATCATACAGCGTATAGCCTTTCAGACTGATTTCTTTCACTTAAGAATATGTATATAAGGATCATCATGTCTTTTCATGACTTGATAACATTTCTTTTTATCAGTGAATAATATTCCATCATCTGGGTGTATCAGTTTATATATGCATTCATCTACTAAAGGATATCTTTATTGCTTCTAGTTTTGTAAGTTATGAATAAATAATTTTTATTTTTGTGAAGGTTTTTGTGTGGATAGTCTCTCAACTTATTTGGGTAAATACCATAGAATGCAATTGCTGAATAGTATGGTACAAGGATGTTTAGCTTTGTAAAAAGCAAACAAACAAAAACCCCACAAAAAACCCTGTCAAACTCTTCCAAGGTGGCTATACCATTTAATTTGCAGTCACCCCACCAATACATGTGAGTTCGTATTGCTCCACTTTCTCAGCATGTAGTGTTGTCTGCGTTCTGGAATTTAGCCATTTTAGTAGATGTGGAATGGTATATTATTGTTTTAATTCACAGTTCCCTACTGGTATATAATAGCAAGCCCCTTTTCATATGCTTATTTGCTATCTGTACATCTTTTTGTGAGGCGTCTGTTCAGATCTTTTGCTCAGTTTTTAATTTTTTTCTTTTTTCACTGTTTGTAAGAGTTCTTTGCGTAGTTGAAATAAAAGTCCTCTATTACATATGTGCTTTGCCGCTGGTGGTCTTTTGTTGTTGGGTTTTACCAAGAGAGGGGAGACTTACTTTCTGAACAAGGCAGATGTCAGACCACTCAAATAGATTTGAGAGTGGTCATGGCTTTTGCTTCTCATCAAGTTGTCCAGCTAACTTTCAAGGAAATTGCTAAATATACTTTTAATTTTTAACATAGGTAAACAAAAAGAACATTTAAGCTATGTCTTCCCCGCAAGGTTGAAATTGCATGTTGTTCAATTCATATTTGTAAATTGCACAGCTGAGAATACGAAATTTTCTTCCTAAGAGAAATGTGCTCAAGCTATAAGAAAATGAGACATCTTCTCAACAAATGGCCTTTAAAAAAATTCAATTTACTTCCTTTCATCATTGCTGATAATAATAAACTTGAGTAAATATTAAGTGTTTTTCCCTTCAAGATTTAAAAAATGTTCCAATTATAGAGAGACTAGAAATATATTTGGAGACTTCCTGTTATTTTTAGATACTCTAAAACCATAGTCTCTTCAAAAAAAAAAATGTCTCTTTGCCTACTTCAATAATCCCTTTCATAGCCATCTCACCAGGAAACATTAATCATCTGGTGGTGAATTACCTGATGCATTTTCTTAAGAAGTTGGTCCTTTTTGCCATATTTTTAAGGAGTGGTTGACTAATGGATGCAGTGAGTAATCTGTTTGTGAGTGTGGTGTTCATAGCTTATTTTCAGAACATTCTAACCTTTGGAATTTTGATGCTGAAAACCTTTAATATTTATTTGGCATCCTATATAAAACCCCCTGGATTTTTTTCGTAGCAAAATATTTACAGTACTTTCTTTTCTCTAATGTTGTGGTTTTATAAATATCATTTTGTAATCAATAAAGTCTGTGGACAGAACTGTCAATCTCTTTCCTTTTAATAATTCCTCATGTCTGACTTTTAAATCTTACATACCCTAAAGATTTGGAAATCTAATTAGTTACCTTTTGAGTGCTGTTGACTTAAAGATCATGATTTTCCATCATCTCATTGAAAGTTGTCAGATGCAATGTAGAAGAATTTCCATAACTTTGTGGGGTATATTGACAAATTGTCAGGAAAATAAACAGAAGTTATACAGGGACTCAGTAGTCCAGAACCACTGGGAAAACTCTTCAATAAAAGAGTCATACATAATTTTGAGTTTTATGATTTTACCCATAAGAAACACATGTTGAGCGTAAATAAGTAAATAAGCATAAATAAGTAATCAAGCTAAAAGTGTTAACTTGTATGCTACCTATATTCAGAAGAGCATTTTTTAATTTTATTTTTTTTATTAGAGAGAGTGTGAGTGGGAGAGAGGGGGAGAAGGAGAGAGGATTCAAGCAGGATTCAGTGCTCAGCATGGAGCTGCAGGGCTTAATCCCATGACCTTGGGATCATGATCTGAGCCAAAATCAAGAGTCAGATGCTCAACCAACTGAGCTAATCAAAGCACCCCTGAAAGAGCATTTTTGTTGGAAATAACATGAATGTGTTGAAAGCAATAGAATGTAGTGGCTGTCCATTGTGCTAATACTGTCCTATGATAATTGGTTGTTGGGATATTTTTATCACTGTTCTTTATCATATTCTCTCCAAGAGGTGGATACATGAAACCACTACTCTTAGATATTCTTTTCTTCATCTGTACACCCATGGGAGAAGTGACACATTATGTCACTAACTTACGATTTAATGATTGAAAAACAAAAATAAAGGTCTTTATTGAGCATAAATTACACACTAAGCACTAAGATAGATTTTTTTTTTTCTCATGTATTGCCTCATTTTGATTTTCTGTCTTACCTCTGGAAGGCAGGCATCTTTAGGTCCAGTGTGGAAAGGTGAACATCGAAGTTGGGAAATATTAGTTGCTTTTAAAAAAGGATGATTTTGAAAAGCAGATTGCCTAGGAAGCAGGAGGCTATTACTTTGGAAGAAAATGGATGTTCAAAGAGAGGAAAAAGAACTTTCCAAGAAAAGGTAAAGAGGTGAAACTCTTGGAATAAAACACGTGCTTTATTATCTTCCCCTGTCTAGTTCTCTTAGTGGATGCATTTCTGGGTATCTGCTCAGTCGAAACTTGTTCTTTCCTGCGAACTGTTATCACTGCTCAGGTGATAGTCGTCAGAGCACAATATCTATCACAATACACTGCTTTCACTTCAGGTAGTTTGAAAGAAGTACCTGGCATTTGCAACCAAAGAACTGAATAGAGAGGAATTTTTTTCATAACTGCCTACCCACAGCATAGTAGAATTTTGGGGCGGTTGTTGTTTTCAGTTTACCTTTTCCATCTTCAAGATTAAAGGAAACTGTTATTTGGTTGACTATAAGAAATTCCATGAGTGGCTCAGTCGGTTAAACATCCAACTTTGGCTCAGGTCATGATCTCGGGGTCTGTGAGTTCAAACCCCACGTAGGGCTCTGTGCTGACAGCTCAGAGCCTGGAGCCTGCTTCGAATTTTGTGTCTTCCTCTCTCTCTCTCTGCACCTCCCCCACTCGCACTCTGTCTCTCTCTCTCTCTCAAAAATAAACAAACATTAAAATAAAAAAAAAAAGGGCGCCTGGGTGGCTTAGTCGGTTGAGCGTGCGACTTTCGCTTAGGTCATGATCTCGCGGTTCATGGGTTCGAGCCCCGCGTCGGGCTCTGTGCTGACAGCCAGCTCAGAGCCTGGAGCCTGTTTCAGAGTCTGTGACTCCCTCTCTCTCTGACCCTCCCCTGCTCACGCTGTCTCTCTCTCTCTCCTAGAAATAAATAAAAAATAAAAAATAATAATAAAAAAGAAATTCCATGACACTAAAAGTAAGCTAGGGCAGGAAGTTGGAATTGTAGATATTTTAAAAATGGATAGCAAGATATTTGACCAAAGGAAGAAGTTTACAGAGTTGAAGAGGCACCTCTCCTTTAGGAATCATTCCTGTCTTCACCATGGAAAGGATTGGTGGTTCCGTGCTCTGTCACAGATTCTACTAATTTTGTGTACTGACTAGAGATATGTGAAGACTGCTTTTGTAGTTTCTGTATTGCATAAGTCAGTAAACTTCAAAGTCCTTGCAAATCAGTCTGGGTCTTTGTTTCTAGTATCGTATTTTATGTTTTAGAAAATGGGTTTTTAAGTTTCAGATGTCTTAGGGAGAAAAAAGAAACCAGAGAAAGTGCTTCATTTGAATAACACTGATCAGAAACTGTGTAAACATGAGGTGCGTGTGTGTGTGTGTGTGTGTGTGTATAGGTGTGTTGATGTGTGATGGGGAAGACTATGAAGAGGAAATCCCAAACTCCATGCATTTCTATATCACATTTGGTGATTACATATTTAGCATGCTGGGAAGGAAATCAGGCACAAAACACTCATTATGTGAGAAGAATTTTTTCTGTCCAATACCCCTTGCACCCTGCTGAATACATATCCATTTGTGTTTAATTCTATACGGTCAAAATGTAGTCACATTTTGAATTAAAAGAGTTTAAATCAAGACAAGCAGTTACCTAGTTATTTTTTATATCATCCTCTGCTCCCTATTATGTTATCTAATCAAGACATGAATAGCACAGTATACACTGTAAAAAATTAAATATGCCTTGCTAAGCAGGTTCAAAAATTCATATTTAATAGTTTTCAACCCTCCTAAAAAACAGAAGTTTGATATTCTCCAATGATATTAGTGTGTAAAGAAATCCTCCTGTAGCTTTTCTTTAATGGAGAAAATTTCCTCTTAGACTGTGGTTGCCAGGAAATGTATAGTTACAAAACGCTTCCTATTTAATGATGCATTCTCCTACCCCAATCAAAGACCCCATTAGATAAGATGGGATATTTCTCTGACTTTTAAAATTTGGAGACATTAAGGCTCAGAGTGGTAAGTCCTTTGCCCAAGAAACTATAATGAGTAATTAAAATAGCACTAGAATCCAGGCTTTTCATTTCCTAGGTCAGGATTCTTATTGCTTCTCTGGCATTTGGTACACCATTTAAGCCCTCTGAAATCATGTGTCCAGTTATTGGTTCCTAAATTTCTAGGCATTTAAGAAAAAAATAATAGAGAAGACTTATAGAAATTATTATGGGAGGAAAACAGAATCTGTGAAGGAAAGATAGAACAGTTGACATAGTTTAGCCTGGAGAAGAGAAGGTTGAAAGGTGACTTGATATGTGTCTTTGAGTAAAATGTTCCCGTGAAGAGATGTTCTATATCTCTGTCGAGGAGCTGGTGTAAGTTACAGTGATGAACTACTGGGTCAGATATAAGGTAGCGTTTATGGGCAAGGAGTGCATTAAATTCAGGAATAGGCAACAAAATGGGTGAAACTTCTTTTTATGTTGAAGTAAATAAACTCTTAGGATCCTTTTGGCCTTTGTGTATTAGAATATTGTTTGTGATTATTCAAGCTTATTATTTCTCTGGTCATATACCATATTGCTGAATTTCTAAAATGCTCATATCTTATGTATAATCTACATGATGTGTTAATTCCCTTTGAAGTCCTTATTGCCTCATCCCTATTGAATTAAATATTCTAACTGGAAGGAAGCTCAGATATTGCTTTCTATTACATGATGTTTAATTAAACAACAATACCTGAGGGTAAATCCAAAAGATCTGCTCATGCAGGAGGAATTCCAATTCTAGCTTCCCCTCTTCTGCCTTTTTTTTTCTCCTTTTGCTTCACTTACTCTTCTTTTGCATAGACACAGTAGAGCTGAGAACTCAGGATTTCCTAATGTGATTACTTTTTACTGGACTTTGTTTAAAATAGCAGAGGGAGGAGAGGGAAATATCAGCAAATTTGTTACACTCTCTTGGAGCTTTTAGAGCCATGTTATCAAAGAGTATTTTAATCTATATGCAAGATTTTATGAGCATCTGACAGTAATTGAAAAATATTAAAGTACAGTGGCAAATGTAAGATAAATTTAAAATATAGTCTTTACATATGAGTTTAAACTGGTAACTATTAACAACAACAAAAAAATCTTTGTAATTAGGTGTTTACTGACACGATACAGACTTTAAATGTTCCAGAAGCTTATAAGAGAACAGGATTGATTGTGTCATTTGATAATAATTGGGTGTATACTATGTTTATTCATTTTTTCATGAATGCAAAAATCTTTCACAGAGTGCCTACTAAGTGTCATACACAGAGGACAGAACCATGAATTGTTGCTGTTTCAGTGAAGGTTGTAATGAAAAGGCATGTAATAAATAAGCATGAAATAAAAGATATTGGTGAGTGTCATAAAAGACACTAAAGTGAAGTTAGGGAGCTAGAGAGTCTGAGGAATGGAAGAAGGCATAGATAGCCAGGGGGACCTACGTTATTCCTTTAAGAAGCTAGGTACCTTGGCAGGGTCATTCCAAGAAGAGGGTGGTCAAAGGCAAAGGCTGGAGATCTGGGAAGTGGCTGAAATGGAGTGAAATAGGGTCATAGCAACAGAGAAGATATGAGGTATAGACTGATAGATCATTTGGGGCCTTGTAGATCACTGTAAAGACATTGGCTTGCTGTCTGAGATAGGAAATCATTGGAGGGATTTGAGCAGAGGAGTGAAATGATCTGAGTTATTTGGGGGCTGTCCGCTCATTCTGGATGCTGCACTGAGAATGAGCAGAAGGAGGGTAAGAGAGGAGGCAAAGCAGGGACACACGTAAATAGCTATCAAATAATCAGGCCAAATAAAAATTTTGCCTGGGCATCAGAAGTAGCCGTGGCAATAGTGAAAAGTGGTTAGAGTACAGATAATTTTGGAGTATGTAGCAGTGCTGTTGGTTGGTTGTGAAGTGAGAGAGAAGCAAAGAAATAAATCTCAAAACATTTCACATGATTAAATAAAAAACAAAAGTTTCAATTTGTTATTGGGACAGTGGTACAAGGATCAAATTCATAGTGAGTGGAAAGATAAAAAATTTGGTGTGGGGACATATATAGTTTAAGATGCCTGCTAGCCACTCAAGAGAGGATATTGAATAAACATTTGCACATACAAGTCTTGAGTGCAGAGAGATCCAGACTGGAAATGTAACTTTAAAAGCTGTGAGCATAAAAATAGCTTGTCAAGCATGATTACATGACGTTATCAAGGGCTTGTGTGTAGAAAGAGAAGAGGCCCATAGACAGATATATTGGAGAATCTTTCAGCAATGGAGACTGAGAAGGAGAACCCAATGAGGTAAGATGAAAACCAAGAGAGTGTGTCACACAAGTGGAGAAAGTATTTTGCGGAATAATAGAGTAATTGGTTATGTCAAATGTTGCTGATAAGTATATAAGATGAAGACTGATCATTGGATTTAACAACATTAAGTGCATCAGTTATTTCAAAAGTAGACATTTCAGTGAATTGGTAAAAGTAATTTGAGAGAGAATTTGCATTTGAGAAAGAATAAGGAGAGATATTTTGGACATTAAATATGAGTAATGTTTGAGGAACTTTGATAAGAGGTGAATAAAAAAATAGCTGGAGGAGGATTGAGATAATGATATTTTTTGTTTGTTGATGGGAATGATATCACAAAGAGAATGAACAAATGATGAAGTAGGGAAAGGAAGATGAATTGCTGGAATAATAGATCTTTGCGTAGGAAAGGATAAAACCTTGTACACAACTGAAGGGTTGGTTGTGGTCAGGGAAATGAACAGTTCTTCTATGCTAAGAGCAAAGGCAGAGTACATGGAATAACCCTAATCTTAACCTTAAACCTAATTTATGTGGCCACAGTAATAGTGATGGAAACTTATGGAAGTTGTCTTTTGATGTCTGGTTTCTCACTGGGACGAGAATAAATGTCACTGGCTAAGCGTAAATATGGGTGAGAGATTCTGGTAATTTGAAGAAAATGAAAAAAGTGTGAACTTTCCCTTAAAGAGTGTAGGAGAATAAAACAAGTGGCACAGCGAAGCGGGGTTGCTGAGCAATATTAAAAGTCCACTTGAGGCTGTTGGTCATGGACTTAATGTAAATTTGTGTGTTTTTTCCAGTCATACTTAATTGCATGGGCCTACCTAAAACATATTTGGAGAATTAATGAGAACTGTGTTTTTGTGAGGCACTGTTGTGAAGAGAGGAATGGTGAAGGCAGTGATAAACCCAAGAGGATGATTATAATGATGGTACGTGGCTTTCAGTGGGTAAAAGGAAGAACGTGATAGGTGTTAGAGCCAATGAAAAGGAGATGGGATGGGGTGCCTGGCTGGCTCTGTTGGAAGAGCATGTGACTCTTGATCTCAGGGTTGTAAGTTTGAGCCCCACGTTGGGTGTGGAGATTACTTAAATAAACAAGTAAATCTTTAAAAGAAAAAGAACTTAGGATCACTAGGTCTGTATCTTGGTTTAATCACACATTTATTGGAGTTGAACTACAAAATTGAGTGAGCTGGAAGGCAAGGAGTTGGTAGGTGGAAGAATGTGAAATGCAAGGAGTCACAGTTTTGTAGGGAACATAGTATTAATAATGCCAAGGTTTCTAAGAATATGAGTGTTTGATGCAGGAACAACTCAATATTTAGAAGAAAGGAATGCAAAGAACGGGATGGCTGAGAATTTGAATGACCATGCACATGAACATCAGAATCACCAAGAATAAAACAGAGGATTTGTTGGAAAGAGTGACAGCAGTGTGCAAGGGACTGAAATTATCAAGGAGTGAGGGGAAGTGGCCATGACAGCTCTGGCAGAAGATGGAAAGTGAGGACAGTATAGGGAAGAGAAAGAAAGCTCTGAAAGTGATAGTGAAGAACAATCCACTCTCTCTCAAGGACTTGTGATAAAAGAGGTGGATAAGGGTAAACATTCCCACTTGTGAGGATTATAGGCTTCAATGGATTTTGGTTAAAACACAGGATGGAAAATTTAGAAAGGTGTCTGAGGATGTGGTAGAGTTTGCTAATTATTGACTACCAGTTCAGAGAGTACAGGTTTGGAAGAAGGAGTCAGAAGAGTTGATATAGGAGGCAGTCTGAGGATTAGAGTCTTGAGGAAAAAGGACCTGGGAATTATCAGCTTCTTGTAGTGATATATGCAGGGATAAATTTCACAATGAGATTTGTCCTCATGGTTTCAAGACAGAAGCTGATGAAGAAGTTTGAGAGCTTATAAGGGGTAAGATGAGGCAGTTGCTAAATTACACTGTGTTCTGGAGACCTGATTAGCTCGTAATGGTGATATAGAGGTTGAGAGAAGTAAATTGGTCTTAAATAGAGCAGCAAGATTTCTATGGCTTCCTCTTATCTTTAACTCCTCTTATCTTTAACTACGGGGAGGAAGCTGGAGAAAGGCAGTCTTACCAAACCTCAGAGAGAATTCCCTCCTGGCTCCTTCCAACGGAGACCTGTGGTCAAAGTGGGATTACCACATCCTCAGACACTGGACTACTCTCAAGTTCAGGGATAAAAGATGGTGTGAGAAACACCCAAGAGAGCCTGGTGTTCTGCCCTGTTTTTATAAAGAGTTAATTGAAGAATTACTTTCTTATTTTTTAATATTTTTTTATTTATTTCTAGGAGAGAGAGAGAGACAGCATGAGCAGGGGAGGGTCAGGGAGAGAGGGAGACACAGACTCTGAAATTGGCTCCAGGCTCTGAGCTGGCAGTCAGCACAGAGCCCGATGCGGGCCTCGAACCCACAAACCGCGAGATCATGACCTAAGCGAAAATCAGACGCTTAACCGACTAAGCCACCCAGGCGCCCCAATTGAAGAATTACTTTCTACTGAGCTTAAATGTTGATGGTATAGGAGAATAAAAAGCCGGTATAACTTGTATTTCTATTTTTAGTTTTATGAGGAGCCTCCATATTTTCTACCAACTTATATTCCTAGGTATTTACTGAAACAGGGTGAATGTCAGAAAAACCACCAAACGCCAAATAGTAGTGAGGCAAGATTTTATTCATGGCCAAACCTGATCTCCTGATCTCAAGAAAAATGCAGAGAATGTCCCCAAAGGTAGCAGTGAGCTTATATGGATTTCAGCAAGGCAGAATACATCATTATTTAGTTAAATTACAATTTACAGCATTTCATGGTAGCCAATTATATTGTGACACACAGACGTTAGTTTCGGCGGAAACCTATCATTTTAAAGTTCTTTATCTTAAGAGGGTTTGAAATGACCAATCATAGTTAGACACCAAAGATACCGTGGGGAAGTGACTATGTGACTTTTTACATGTTGGCCTTTCCTTCACCAGAAGGGGTGGGAGAGCGTTTTGCAACCTAAGTTCTCTATTTAGCAAGCAGGCAAAGTTACAGAGCTAGTTGAGGCGGTTAGTAATTTCCGATAACTCTAATAGGGGACTACATAAGCTTTTATCTCAGTTATTTATGAAAGGTGAGTTTAAGCCGAACTTATATACAGTAAGCTTTCTGATATCTTACAAGTTGAACTATTACATTTATCAATAGAAAACAAAGCCTACCTTGAAAAGATATATGCACCTCTATGTATACTGCAGCATTATTTATAATAGCCAACATTTGGACCTAAGTGTTCATTGATAGATGAATGGATAAAGAAGATGTCACACACACACACACACACACACACACACACACAAATATTACTCAGCCATAAAAAGAATGACATCTTTGTATTTGTGATAATGTGGATGGGTATTCTACTAAGTGAAATAAGTCAGAGAAAGACACATACCATGTGACTTCACTTATATGTGAAAGCGGAAAGATAAAACAAAAACCAAAGCAGAAACGGACCTAAAAATACAGAGCAAACTAGTGGTTGCCAAAGGGGAGGAGAGTGGGAGATAGACAAAATGGGAGAAAGGTAGTGGGAGATACAGGCATCCAGTACTGGAATGAGTTGGTCTCAGAGATGAAAGGTACTGGGTGCAGAATATGGTCAGTGGTAATGTTGCTCTGTGATAACAGATGGTAGCTATGATTGTGATGAGCACAGTGTAACACATAGACTTGTGACATTATTATGTCATACTCCTAAAAGTAATGTGACATTACTGATGTAATATAGTATGTCAACTATAAAAACACCATCACTATAAGGCTAACTTTGACATTCATATGTGTATGGTTTCCTAATTCTCACCCATTCTCTCCATTCTCTTTGGAATTGCCCAAACCAGGAAGGCAGAGTTATGGTTTTTGTTAAATTCACTGTTAATGCTTGTTCTGTGTTTACTTGTGACAAGGGACCACAGTGTGTTAAAAGAATATACTTGCTGCTATAGCTCTCAGAGCAACCCTGATAGTTTATGTGAGTTTCCTTTATCATTGCTTCATTTTTTTGTAATGCTTATTTATTTTGAGAAGGGCTCAAATCTCATGACCCAGGGATCATGATCTGAGCCCAGATCAGGAATTGGAGGCTTAACCAGCAGAGCCACCTAGCTGCCTCTGTTGCAGGATTTTTTTTTTTTTTTACCCCAATACATGAGATTCGTTGTCATGCTGCTTGGAAGACTGAAGAAGTGGACACAAAAGAAAAAGGGCAGCAGGCAAAAGTAAGAAGGGTATGAAAGCTCTCTTTACAGAGAGGGGGCATTCAAACGTAGGTAAGGGAATTTGTTCTATAGGGTTTTGGGGCTCCCCTTTCCATCTCCCTTGTTTCTTCTTCTTTTTTTTTTTTTTTAAATGTTTTATTTATTTCTAGGAGAGAGAGAGAGACAGCGTGAGCAGGGGAGGGTCAGAGAGAGAGGGAGTCACAGACTCTGAAACAGGCTCCAGGCTCTGAGCTGGCAGTTAGTACGAGCTCGAAGCGGGGCTTGACCCCACGAACCGCGAGATCATGACCTACTTGAAAGTCGGACGCTTAAACGACTAAGCCACCCAGGCGCCCCCTCCCTTGTTTCTTCTCAGGCTCTACCCTATTGGCGAGCTAACTCTAAATGCCTGGTCACTCCATTTTGATTGGCTTGTTTCCATTATATGAGAGGTGGTTTATGCCCATACTATTCGTTGCAGTCATGTTTTATAGTATACTATTTATTTTTAGTTAAGTCTTTTGTCTAATTCCTTAGAAGAAATGGGGAATAGGTGTCTGTTAACATTCTTTTTTTTTTTTTTTTTTTACAAATAGTTTATTGTCAAATTAGTTTCCACATAACACTCAGTGCTCATCCCCACAAGTGTCCTCCTCCATGCCCATCCCCCCCCCCCCCCACCTCCCTCAGTCTGCAGTTTTTGTCAGCCTTCAAGAGTCTCTCATGGTTTGCCTCTCTCCCTTTCCCCCACCATTTCCCCCCTTCTTCTCCCCCTTGTTCCTGTTACGTTCCTCCTACTCCTCCTATACGTGCAAACATATGATATTTGTCCTTCTCTGCCTGACTTATTTCGCTCAGCATAACACCCTCAAGGTCCACCCATGTTGCTACACATGGCCAGATTTCATTGTTTCTCATTGCCATGTAGTATTCCATGGTATAGATAAACCACGTCTTCTTGATCCATTCATAATATTCTTTTTTTTTTAATATTTATTATTTTTTAGAGAGAGAGACAGAGTGCTGGGGGGGGGAGGGGCAGAGAGAGAGGGAGACACACAATCTGAAGCAGGCTCCAGGCTCTGAGCTGTCAGCACAGAGCCTGACACAGGGCTGGAACTCACAAACTGCAAGATCCTGACCTGAGCCAAACCTTAACAGATTGAGCCACCCAGGTGCCCCAGTGTCTCTTGGTGTCTGTTAACATTCTTAAGAGGAACCTTAAGCCTGAGGGAGTTTGCTTATGGTCAGCCACTTCCAGCATTGTTCTAAAATATGTGTTTTTCCTAACCTGGGACCTCGGGTCCTAACAGTTTCCTCTCTGCTGATTTTATCTTATCTTTCCCTGTCATACCCTATGATTTTCCACTTTTGTTGTCATGCTTAGAAAATACTCAATATTCTTTGACTTCTATTATTTTCTTATTACTTTTGGCATTCTAATCTAAAATCTTTTTGGGAGCTCCTGGGTGGCTCAGTCGGTTAAGCATCAGCCTTTGGATCATGTCATGATCTGATGGTTCCTGGGTTTGAGACCCACAGTGGGCTGTGCTGAAAGTTTGGAGCCTGGAGCCTGCTTCAGAGTCTGTTTCCCTCCCTTGATCTGCCCCTCCTCTGCTGATGCCCATGCTCTGTCTCTCTCTCTCAACAATAAACTAAAAAAAAAAATCTTTTTGGGACTATAGCATAAGAAATCGTACAAATAAAACTGTGTATTTCTTATCCAATTATTTAACCAATTATTTATATTGTTTATAATATCCCATTTATAACATTTATATTATAAAATTCTATTTAATAACATTTTCAAATGGCTTAACATTTCACTTCAATCACATATCAATGTTTTATACTTATTTAGATTTTTTGGGATATACTTATTTGGATTTTTCTATTGTCTTCAGTTAATTACATTGTTTATGCTGATGGAAGTACTAAGCTATTTAAATTACTTTATCTTCATGCTATGCTTTTAAGCTTGGATTTTCAAGCACTGACTGTTATTCCAGCAGTGCCCCTTCATCTGCAGTCTTGCTTTCTGTGGTTTCATTTATCCGCAGTCAACCAAGGAAGCAGATGATCCTCATCCTGTGTATTGTCGGGTCAGTGGCAGCCTCACACTATGTCACTGCCTCCATCATTCACCTCGCTTTATTTTGTCACACAGGCATTTTATCATCTCATAGCAACGCAAGAAGGGTGAATACAGTACAGTAAGATATTTTGAGCAAGAACACAGTCACATACATTTTATTATGGTACATTGTTATAATTGTTCTACTGTATTATTACTTATGGTTGTTAATGTCTTACTTGCCTAATTTATAAATTAAACTTTATCATGGGTATGTATATATAGGAAACACAGAGTATATGGAGGGTTTAGGACTATCTGCAGTTACAGGCGTCCGTGAAGTGTCTTGGAATGTACCCTCCTCAGCTAAGGGGGAACTATTGTATTTTCTAATATTTTCTTGGCTCTTCTAGGAGACATATTCCTAGGTTTGTTGCCTTTTAATAATTTTAATATTTGATGTTTTTTAAGTTTTTTATTAAGTTCAGGTAGGCTCATTTTGTGTTTGTATGTTGATATATGTGAATTGTGATAAAATATTATTTTCCAATTTTATAAGTTGTTTACAATAGACATTTAATATACAAGAACATGGAAAGATATAAAGGAAAGAATGACAATATATGTAGCAGGCAAATACTACCTCAACAAAAAGTAGCTATTTTCATCAGACAAAATAAATGCCAACAACAAAAGTCATTTCTAAAAAACAAGTAATTTTCACTACAAAATGATGAAAGGTTTAATACTCCAGAAACACACAGAAATTCTAAATTTGTATGTGCCTAATAACCTACCTTCAAAAATCTATAAGCAGAATTTTACAAGACTGTAGGAAGGAAAAGATATTCACCATACAGGAGATTTCCACAACATTTGTCAATTATTGATAGGACAGACACTCAACAATTAGTGAGCAACACAACAATAAGTTTACCTTAATTGAACCCACAATTAAGAGACATATTATTTTACCGTATAACTTAAACTTTTAAAAAATTGCTCATGGACTTGATATAAAGTACTTTTCAACAAAATTCAAATGTTGGTCTGATCATACCAGTTCTCCAATCAAATGCATTTATATTAGAACTTGATAACATATATAAAAACCATATATTTGTTAAGGAGCACATATCTATCAATAGGCTAATAAATTTAACAATAGAAAATAAAAATCATTAGAATTTACTAGTAATTTAAATACTACTATTGTAATTTGTGGGGTGGAGGCCTAAATTCTCAAACATTAAATTGTATCTTTTAAAATAAGTTTGAATAAAGAATTCAGACAAATGTAAGGAAAAAAGCAATTAGAAGTAGAGATATGCAAAATTTAAGAGCAGGAATTAATAAAACAGAAAAAAAAATCATAAAAAGTAAACCTGGAAAGAAAAAAATGATTTCTCTGTAAAGCCTAGTAAAATAGACAAATCTCTAATAAAACTGATCTGGAAAAAAGATGGAAAAGGCAAAAATAAGCAATATATTAGGGCCTTTAAGAAGTGAAACTACAGATACATCAACAGTAAAGAGTGAGAGGAATATCATAAATGCCTATATAGCAATGAATATTATAACTTTGAATAACTGGAAAATTCTGAAAAAAATTTAACAAAGCTGACTAAAGGTCAAAAAGAGTGTCTAAATAGCTCTATAAACATTAAATAGATTGAATTTATATCTAAAATCTTAGAAACCGCCAAAGGAAAAAACCAGAAAAACCTCCAGATTCATATTTTATAAAATTTTCAAAGAACAAGCAATTTCAGTCTTATGCAAAATTTCTGAGTTATAGAAGAGTAAGATTCTAAAAATTACTCTTAGATACTAATATCAAGTACCTAAGAGATTAGAAAAACATAAAAGAGGAGGAAATTTTAGTCTAATCTCACCAGGACTGTAGATAAAAACATTTAAAAATATTAGCAAACTGTATCTGGATTATATAAAAAGATAAATACATCTAAATTGATTTTGGTTCATCCCAACAATGGAATGGCAATTTGATATTACAAAATCACTCAATATAATTTATTATATTAACACATCATCTCAGTAGTTGAAAAAAATATTTGGTGAAATTCAGTACTCCCTTTTTGTGAAAGATTTTTGCAAACTACTGTAGAAATTTTTTTAACTTTATAAAGAATGTCAAACAAAAACCCAGAACAATTATTCTTCAGTCATTTTAACATTCTTTTAATCAGAAGGCAAGAATATCTATTGTCACAATTTAGTTTCAACATTGTTCAGGAGATCTTCAGTAGCCTGGAAAGACTAATGAAAACTGTGAGGATTAGAAATAGAAAGACACTATCCTAATCTCTAGATGACATGACTGCTTAAAAAGAAGAGCAAAGCTTATATAAATTGATTATTTAAATGGGAAATTTTAGTAAGTTTGGATATAAGAACAATATATAAAGTAAATTTTGTTTTAATATATAAGTAAATACAATTTTGTTAACATTGATAGCATCTGATCTAATATATGCAAAATACAGGAAATAAACATATTCTGAATGAGAGTTCCTTAACTTTTTTCCCTCCTGAACAATGAGAATGCATTCATCTTTGATCCTTTTACTGTTCAATTAGATTTTATTAAAATCCCCTCCTTATCTCTGAAGCTTAAGGGTGGGATTCAATTTTTGTTCAGATTGAGGTAAATGGGAAGGAAAATGGAGCTGTCAACAACACTAGTAGGAGGATCTCCAGATTTTTGTTTTTCTCCTGCAACTGTTGCTATCCAGGAATTATATGTCCTGGCCTCCACTCCAGATGGAAGGTATAAAACTGACATGCTACCTCACAGCCCCATCACCACCACTACCACCAAAGCTGGGCCTACTTCTTGACTCACTGGCTATACCCTCAGTCTCATTATTCTAGTAGGTTCCTCCTACATTAAAATCCAACATGGGGCTGCCTGGGGGACTTAGTTAGGTGTCAGACTCTCAATTTTGACTCAGGTCATGATCTCATGGTTCATGAGTCAGAGCCCTGCCTTGGACTCTACGCTGACAGTGCAAAGCCTGCTTGGGATTCTCTCTCTCTCTACCTCTCCCCTTCGCCCTCCCACCAAATAAGTGAATAAGTATTAAAAAAAATTAAAATCTAACATGATATTACAAGCGTGTTTTCAAGATCAGGCAAAGCATATGAAAATCCTACATGCAGATTGGGGCTAAGCCAATGATAGCACTAATTTGTACTGTTAAGATCACATCTTGAGCTTTTTATATTGTTCTTTCTGTCCACTTTGCTTCATGAACAAATGTGTCCATAGGGCAAAATCTGTCAGCGTGATATCCTACCTATCCGTTTGCTGTGCTTATATTCCCATTTGTACTATGTTAACACTGCTCTGAAACATTTGTCATTGTGCTGCTGCTTTTAAAATTCATATCAGAGAAAACTCTATCTGCATATGGCAAGTTCCTAGATCATCACTATAGTGAAACATTTTCCCTAATTAAAAACATTTATAAAAATTAACCGTAAAGAGTTAGAGGCAAGGTTACTTCAGATTACATCCTCTAAGAATATGAAGAAAAATGTGCACTTCATGGTATAATGCTCTCTGCTGAGCAAGAGACTGGATGTGTCTTTGCTCAAAGCTTGAGTTATGTACTTAATTTTACACATTAAAATTTAATGGACTTTTAAATGTAATATGCATTTACCAAATAGATTTTTTTCTTTTTTAATAGTGTAATTTCATAGTCTTGTAATAATAATATTCTGGAGCATATTTGACAGATTTTTACCCCCCCAGTTTACAATGAACTGTTTTTTGTTGATTTTTAGAAGTTTTTCTTTAATAGCACAAAAATTCCATTTAAGTTATGACAAAATTCTGAGATAAAATTATTTAAAACAGAATAGTATGCTGCTTTTAATGTAGAGAAAGATTAAAATTGGGCAAGTAGAATACTTTTTATTGACTTGTTAAATCTATCATCATATGTACATATAGAGTTGTTTTTTACTCATCAGGATTTCTAAATGAAGATGATCTTAGTTTGGAGAAAGCACATTTTGGGGGAAAAAAAAGATTCCAGGGGTTTTCAGGGACAGCTAGACCAGGGAATGCATTTTTATAGGTGGGATAAATGCTTGTTTCACAGTACAGTTGTTTTCAAGTGTTCCTGCCAAAACTCGTACAGGATCTTAATTCTACCTTTCTCATGTGTACTTTTTTATTTCCTACCCAAAAAACGAGGTAGTGAAAAGGCATTAAAGAGTGGTAGGGAGACCTGTTGTTACTCTAGGTATCTAGGCAACCACTACCCATTCTAGCATTTTACACAAAATGCTACCAAAATCTTAAATTTGTGGAGAGAGTTTTACACTTTACAAAATGAGGTCCCATTTACATGATCACATTTGACTCCTGCCTTATGAGGTATGCAAGAAAAATATTATCCTTATTTCTGTTTTGTGGGTAATAATGCCAAATATGGAATAGATTGAGGGTATTTGGGATATGATAATAAGTGGTCAAGATGAAATTTGACTTGGGAATTCTGATGCCTTATCTGTTTTTTCTCTGCTTCACTATACACAGTGAACTACCCAATAGGTGTTGGCTGACAGGCTGAATAAAAATAAAATAATATTTTCTCACAGCTTTAAAGCATATGTAAGTAGTTTTAAGAAAACTTTAATAGCCTATGGAAAATATTATTCACTAGAAGTTTACAATTTTAAGATTTTGAAGGCATCTGTATTTCTAAGTACTATTTATTCCAGTAATACATGTTTAGCAACTAAGAGAAAAAGATCTACAAAAGGAAATAATTTAGAACTATGAATAATATTAGGATTACAAAGTTTCTTAAATGACGTGCTGTGTTTAAACTATTTTTAAAAAGTAGATATCCCATCTAGGTTTAAGAATTATAAGATGGAGGGACTCCTGGGTGGCTCAGTCGGTGGAGCATCCAACTTCAGCTCAGGTCATGATCTTATCACTCATGGGTTCGAGCCTCGCATCAGGCCCTGTCCTGGCAGCTCAGAGATGGAGCCTGCTTCAGATTCTGTGTCCCCTCCTCTCTCTGCCCCTCCCATGTTCATGCTTCATCTCTCTCTGTTTCTCAATAATAAATAAATGTTAAAAATAAATGTTAAAAAATGTTTAAAAAATTTTTTAAAGAGAATTATCAGATGGAAACTTGGGTGTGGTGCACATTCATATCTCCTAAAATCAAACTTGTATTGTTGGGATAAGAAGATAAGATGAGTCTGAAGAAATGATAGGGACCAGAGGTGAGAATCAAATTTATAGGATAGAATCTGTTTCGAGGGTAAAAAAACAAAACAAAACAAAACAAAAAACCCTTAATGAACATGTGCAAGGACAAATTGGGTGAAAGAAGCCAGGGTTCATACAGATTACATGGAACAACTGCTTGGCATTTGTAATAGGGCCATAGCAAGTGAATGAAAAGATCCTGCTCAGGGCAGAATAGACAGTACCTTGTCTAGCATTACCCCAATATGCCATTCTCTTTCCCTGGTGGAGAATATACCGAGTTCTCCTGCACACAGTCCTTAAATACTTTTTTTTCTTAAGTTGACAATAGTCTTGAAATGGAAAGCATTCAGTACATTGGAAGGACAATGGTGACCATAGTAATGAGCACTGGTGCTGGCCATAGTGCTGGTGAAACATACTGTTTGTAATAATGTCCGTATTCATTTCCTTTATGATAACAGATTTAGGCAAGTGTTGGGAAATGGAGTGTGTGAGGAAGCTAGGATACTGATAAGGTGAGCAGAATAGATAAATGCCATTAGGTTGATGGCATCCACTATCTAAAATATATTAGACGGTGATCACAGCTTTTATCAAGGGAGAGGATATTTGCGTGTCTACTATTTGTATATTTGCTTCTGATTACCAACCTCAACATAACATTTGCATAATTTTTTTTTGGTACTAGAAGGTGTCATTCTGCATTGTCTAGCTGATGAAGTTCCAAGTGGTGAAAAAGACTGTTAGAACCAAAGACAGAAGCAGGAGGAGCTATCATTTCAAAATCCTTTGCTTCCTCCTTTTAGTCAATTCTTTTCCAGTTTACATATAAATAAAATTTTTGTTGTATGTATGTCACAGGTCATGAATTTTTCATGTTGGTGATATCTCTGAAGGCTTAAACAAACATGTTTTATTATAATATGGCACGTTGAAATACCTGAACCCAGTATCAAAGGTGTAAAAGCTTTTTACAGTTGACCTGAACTTGATAATAATTTTATAAAACAAATTTACAGGCAGAAAGGCCAATAATTTTGATTGGCATGCATTCCTTTGCATTTTTGCCATTAGTTAAAAAATGCAGTAACATCACCCATTTTCCCAAATGTAATTAGTCCCCTATGCATTTAGAAAACTCTTCTAAATTTTGGCCATTTGAATCCAAAATTCTGATGTCATTAAAAAATTTGGAACACCTATATTCAGATTAATACTGTGTTATCAAAGAATTCATGAAGAGGCAATAGAAAATTCAGATGTTCATTAATTCTTTCCCTTTTAAAAATTTTGGGTATAGCTATTTTAATAAAAATAAGATAGTCTAAATTGTATATATACATGAATTTATGGATCAGAAATACAATAGGTAGAATATAATTTTGAGAGATTATCCTTGCAATTGGGTCAGGCAGTCAAGTAATTTGAGGTCAAAATTTGTAGAATATTTGTGCCATGGGTTGAATTCCCTGGAAAAGGCTGCTAAAATAACAATGAAGCCAAAATTTATTTATTAGTAATTTATTAGTAATCACCACATGTGAAGGGCAGGAGGAAGAAGCAGACTAGACAGGGAAAACTGATTCAGGTTGCCATTAACCCACTGGGAAGTTTTGAAGACACAATTTCTCTTTAGAGAGTCCCACTCTGGGACAAAATAGGTGGGCTCTTCTAAACCTTTCTTATTTGGTCATCAGATGTTGACTTCCCTGGGAAAGACATGACCTTGGGTAAAAAACTATTGACAAACTCTTTGGCTCTAAATATTGTGCTTATGTTTGAAAAAGTATTTTAAAAACTGCTTATTGAAATACTTATGAATATAATTCTATCTTGTGTGAAATTAAGATAAAATTAAAAAAAAAAAGATCTGATTTCAAGTAGTTTCCAATGGCTAACGATGAGACAATTTGAGCATGCCCACCCATAAAAGATCATAAGGTGTCAAAACACCTAAAATATATATACATGAGTTCATAATAATAATTTTTCCATAATAATGTTTTAAAATAGCATCATATTAGGAGGGTGATTGGGCACCTACTCATTATTTTGAAAATAAATAAGGGAAACAACTTTTTCAGCACTTTTTCCTGACATCTTTTTGTGCAAACATATTTCATAGTAACCAAATATTTGAGAAAAAGTTATTTAAATTTTTTAGATCTTTATATATTTTGAGAGAGGGAGAGAGAGAAAGAGGGTGTGAGTGTGGGCAGGAAAGAGAAGGAGACAGAATCCAAAGCAGGCTCTAGGCTCCAAAGTATCAGCAGAGAGCCCAACATGCGGCTTGAACTCAGGAATTGCGATATCATGACCTGAGCCAAAATCAGATGCTTGACTGAGTCACTCAGGAGCCCTGAGAAAAAGTTCTTTATAAGAGATTTTTAGGCAATAAGCACCTGGAAGAAGGATAATAGAGAAATTATCATTTAGCAACACTTAATTAATGGGTTTAGGCATGGTCATCAAAGACTGCTCAAACGTTAAGCAAAAGACAGATGGAGAAACTAAAGATATCAGGTAGAACCAACTGAACCAACTATGCAGTCTTCTCCAGTTGGACAATTTGTATATTATATGTTTATAAATAATTTATATGTTATATATTATATGCCTCCTGATAAGATGTAGTAGGACATTCTTGGCATCTCCTGTGTTGTATTTCCACTAATAGTTAAACCTCCCTCTGTTTAAGTCTTTAGTTCTGAGTTTAGAGGAAATATGAGAGGTGGAGAAACAATATAACTAACAGTCAAATCTAAATCCTAAAGCAAGAATATAGGAAATATTATTAGACACAGTTTTTCAAGAAATAATTTATCTGAAAAAGAAAAGGAAGAACTATTATAAATTTTAAAAGATTTATAAAAAATATTAACCAGATGCAATTGTATGGATCTTGTTTGAATCCTGATTTAAAAACATCAACTATATATAGAAAATTTATCATGGAATAAGTGTTAACAAAATATTATTGTTAACTTCATATGAATAACAATGTTATGGTTATTTTTAAAAGGTCTTACTTATTGGAAATATATACTGAGTGATTTTTCCAGCTTTATTGAAATGTTATATAAATTATGCCAAGTATTACATGAGTTATTTATGGGTCCAGTGGTAGACCGTGGTGGTGAGTAGGGGAAGAAGTGAAATGAAATTAGTAAAGGTTGAAAAGTGTTGAAACTGAGTTTTATGTGATAAATACATGGAAATTTATTATAGTACTCTCATTTATATAGTTAAGATTTTTTATAACTAACTGAAGTTACTAAATTATTTGCAGGGACACATAGAAAACATTTTTATCAAACCAGCATACCCAAAAATGTCATAAATGACAGAAAATATGTTGAATGGCAAATCTGGATTCAAAGGCATCTTGACAGTCATCATTATAGGCCGAAAAATCACAAGATAAAATTTAACACAAGCGCCATTGCAAATTGTCAGAATGAAGGTAAGCTTACTTAACTGGAGTTTGTGAGGAAGAGCCCACAGCGTTTATATGAAATGGATAACACTGTGTCTATGAAGATTTTTTAAACAGTGGAAGCGTAGAAGTATTTTTTATTTTCTCATTTCCTGATAATAGGCTACTGAGGATGCATAGTTCTGCAATTTTAGTTATATAATTAATGGGCTTGAACATTCTCTTGCTTTCCTATCATCTTAAATAGAGTATATTGAACATATTTTGTGCATTGTCTTAATGTCTTACATCATTTTTGCTCATCTAAAGTACTTGTCTTAGTTTACTTGATGAACTCTGGATGCTGAGTTGGGAAGAAGAGTTTGCTTTACAGTGGTAGTTCTGTTCTTACTACCCTCTGTAGCTCATTGCCAAGTTCTCACTTCTTAATATTTCAGCTCTCCAGAGACTGCTCAGACCATGCTCCCTTCCCAAATCCCCAAATAAAGGAGCTATGCTGCACTTTTCTAAGTTATAGTACACTTTGAGGGTAGATCTGTTTCATAAAGGTAATTAGATTAGGTGTTCTTTGGGAGGTCTCTAATTTTTTAGGCTTTTCCATCATTGAAATAACTACCTTCTACACCAAATTCTTTGAATTCTATAGGGACTACCACAGCTTTGATTTCTCTTGAGGAATAACACAGATTTATATTATAGAATTGACTTATTGATCACATATAATTCACCCATTCCCAAATATTTTAGATATTAAATGTTTTTGTGTTTGTTAGTTGATGAATTTAAGAGGCAGAAAGCAGGTATTTTTCTCATTCTAAAGCATTCAGTTGATTTTTAACTGAACTGTGATTCCACAGATGCATTTTCCATTTATATTTTTAAATTTTGGTATTCTCTAACAGTAACTTTTGATCCTTTGATTCAAGATATTTTCATGCTTCTTTTTTTTTTCTTTTTTTTTTTTCTGCCAAAATGGTGTTGAAATGCTCTAAAATGAGATGGAGGTTTTTATAACTAACAATAAATAGATCCAAATCATGAACATAAGAATTGTAACTGTATTTGAAAACTGTTACTCGAAATATCAGGGAAAATGGCCAAAGGAAGGGATAACAGGTCAGACAAAGCCATTTAGAATTATTGGTGCCTTGAAGATCTGGGAATAGAATATTTGTGTTTTATGTCAGGAGGAAACTGAAATGTGACATTTTATAGAAGCTGGGACTTGTAGAAGCCGGCAGCTTCTAAATCTTAGCTATTTCATATAAGAAAAAAAATCTCACTCCTATTAAGAGAATACCTGATGAATGCTCATTTACTTGTAGTATTATTTGTATGATTGGGAGAGGGGGAAAGGTGACTAAAAACCAGGAGGTGGAAGTAAGGTAGGTGCCATAAAGTGAGCAAATTTATAGCCAAGGGTATAAAATATAATTCAAGAGATATCTAGAAGTAAGTCCTTTTAGGTAAAGTATTCTCACATATAGAAATTTTCTATCAGTATTTCATTTAATCTTTATCAATAGAAGGTATTGCTTATCATGTTGAAAAAAATGTAGGTGATTAAGCCTTACCAATTAAACATTTTAATTGGCTTATGAATTAAATTTGAAATGTCTTAGTAATAAAGAGCTAATTTTAAAATCTTGCCAACAAGTTTATTGATTCTGCATGTATTTATTTAGCACCTACTCTATAGAAGATGCATTGCCAGATCCTAAAGAATAAGATGAATACAGTAACTAGACAGTGTACACACATTTCCGTTACAGGAACTGTCACAGTGCACTGTAATTGCTTTTTTGCATGTTTGACCCCCTGTACTTCCATTATATATGGGTGTGTGGCGGGGGGGTCATCATGTAAAAAAGTATTCTAAATGGATATAATCAAAAAGTTTGAAAAATACTGCACTTAGATATGAGTTGTCTGAAAACAGAGAACTGTAGGTAATGTGAGAATAGAGTCTGTTTAATATGTATTTCCTGTGACCCACACTATAGCTGGAATGTGGTAGGCACTCAATGTTTGTTGAATCTTAGGCAAGAGAGAAAAATGAATTGTTGTTAGATTAGTGATAGAATTCTTCTAACCATTAACCTTCAAGACAAATGATTCCATAAGCAATAAGGTTGTATTGTTTTTGTTGTAAATCTCATCTAGATCATTTTTTTTAAGTTGATACAGAGAAAGGAGGACAGAAGGGCAGAGAGAAAGGAGAGAATTCCAAGCAGGCTCCACGCCATCGGTGCAGAGCCCCCACTGAGATCATGATCTGAGCCAAAATCAAGAGTCAGGCACTTAACCAATGAGCCACCCAGGTGTCCCATCATCTAGACACTCTTAATGCCACTAATCAGGGGAAAAAATGTCAAGGAAAAAAATCCGACATGGTGGAGAATGCTTTTTGAATATGTTAATGAAATTTGGTAGGTGATCATGTCAGTTAGAGCTGAGAAGGAGAAGTAGTATGTCAAATCTTGGGTCAAAATTCCTTGAAATGGGCAACAATCAGACTCTGGAATGAAGCTGAAGTTGTGAGGTTAAAGCCTGAAGGTGCCAATGGAATATTATCGGAAGTGCCACTCCAGCTTTAAGAAAGTGAGGGCTTGCTCTTTTAGCAGTGGGAAAGAAAAATAAGAAAGCGATGGCAAGAGCCCACATCCTCAGCTGGATAATGACCAGATAATGATGAAGAAAATGGAGGAAGCAATGAAAAAGGGATGCATGAAACTTGTAGTAGGGTTGCAGGTAATGGTGACCCTTCAGGTGTATCTCCGTGAAGTTATCAGCTCTACAATAGCAAACACACAGCATATTGAGAAAATGTAGAATATGCTCAATTTGGCAATATGGGGATATTCAAGAAAAATAGACAGCAAAGACAGTTTTCAGTTGGAAAGTCCAAGGTAAAGAAAGGAGAACATTATTTTTAGGCACTGAGGGAATTATTACATTTTTGAATGGGAGAGTTAGGAGATCAGAAGTGTGTGTTATGACACTGTCCAGAATGAGCAGAAGAGGGAAGAGAATTAAGATAAGTATGGTAGGGAGATATTGCACTAGAAGTAAAAAAAATCTTTCCTAGGTGGCACACATGGTGCCAAGCATTTATATGCATTTCTCCTAGTTAATTCCATAATAATCTTATGAAGTAGATAATAATTTTATCTGTTTCACAGTTGAAGAATGTGAATTACAGGGGTGCCTGGATGCTCATTTGGTTAAGCTCCTGACTTGTGATTTTGGCTTAGGTCATGGTCTCACGGTTTGTGTGATCAAGCTCTGCACTGGGACAGCACAGAACCTGCTTGGGGTTCTCTCTCTCCCTCTCTCTCTGCCCTTCCCCTGCTCTCACATGCTCTCTGTTTTTCTCTCTCTTTCGCAAAATAAATAAACACTAAAAATATATATAAAAAGAAGAATGTGAAGTATGGAGGGACTGTAGGACATGCTAAGGTCAAAGTGCTAGAAATGAGAGGGTACAGCCAGGAAACAATGTCTATTTGATTATAGAGAATGAACAATCAGTTACCAAGCCACATCACTTCCATAGATAGCATTCTACATCCGGAATTATATTCATTACACATTGTAGAATAAAATAGCTCCATGAACCAAGTTTCTCAAGTTTAACTCCTTTTTTAATCTCCAATTAGTCTCTTATAGCATAAACCAATTAGGCATATGGTTGAGACCAATTTGGCAGATTTCACGATGGTATAACAATCCTGGGCTCTTATTATCCCTTCCCTGTGTACCTTTCAGAGTCTTATATACAGCCTCTGGCTGGCTTTGGGTATTGATTCCATTTTGCTGCCAACATCCTTCAATTGATGTAGAAAATCCAGGCTGCTCTATTAATATACCCAAGTCTACCTTCTGCAGCATAGGCTCGAAGTGAATTTTTAAAGAACGTGATTGCAGGCAGCTGTTTCTAGACTTTTCACATAAAATTATATATAAATTGACATAGACACTATCTTATTCAAGACACCCCAAAATACTGTCTTATAGAACTTGTCTAGCCACATCTTTTCTATTATTTTATATAAACTTTTCATTCTGTCACTTGACCTAACTACCCACTGTTCTTTAAAATGCATCACTTTTAATACAGTCATTGCTGAGTGAATCCCATTCATTTCTTCAAAATCAAGATCACATCCCACCTCTGCTTGTGACCAATTACTTTGGCTCTGGTGTTACCTCCGTGTACTTTCATAGCACTGATTAGATGTAGTACTTATTAATAAATTTGTCTCTGACTCTCTTATGTGACTAATCATATTTTTATGTGACCATATTTGTCTTAGCATGGTAGATTATAGTCACTCCCCTGCCCCAACTACAGCAGGGTCTTGGCTGTAACATTTATTTATATTTCTGAAAAACATACACCAAAGTATATTTCTCATAAACCTCCAGTAAATATTTTTATTTGATTAGCATATTTAAAAGTTATCAAGTAATTCTTATTTTGTTATTATTAAATATAATAGTGTATACTGTATATGTATTGTTGGAGTCCCAAACTCAGGGACAAGATAGATAAAAGTTTAGCAAGTCATTTAGAGATTACTTGCCTTATCTAAAATGGGAACCACTTCAGTGGCAAATTATGGCAATGTAGGAATGCATGTTCAGTATTACTGGATCTTGTTTATTTTTCAAGGCAATCCAGAAATCCAAACTTGTGAAGTTTCTTCAGTGTTGAATATTTGCTGAAACAAGGTTTAAATGCCATTCAAGGCAAAATAAACCCATATGTTGGTCCATGTTTGTGCCTTCTAAAGCATGTATCTGTCATTTCAACATATTTAGAATGATGTACTCACAATGATCATCATAATTTAATGTATTAATGCATACTATTTTTTTTTTTACTGTAGGCCACAAAGTAACATAAAATAGAAAAAGACCTAGCCCTATTGTGAAATTTCATCTCATATATATATTTCAACAAGATTTGATGAACAACTTCCTATTGCACAGAAATGCAGTTGTGATGTGAAATGCAACCATCAGTTCTAGCCAGAATTACTATAACATTTATACAGGTATTAGTGCATATATCTGCCAGGACCTAACTCCAGTTGCCAGAGTCTATATCTGCAAAAATCAAACATTTCTGTGAAAACCCAAGGAAGTATAATTGTTGCTCTCTGCTTTTTTTTTTTTTTTAATCTATATTTAGGTTTCAGTTCAATTCAACCAACATGTATTAAATATCTGCTTTGAGGGAGACCTTATGGTAAATGCTGTAGAGAGCACAAAAATAAGTGAAATTCTCTACCATTTCTGCACTTCTGTTCACATTTTCTTTGCCTGTCTAAGTCCTACCTATTTTCTCAAAGCCCAAATCTTATCCAACCTCTCTTGAGTCTAGTTGAGGGGCAAGACAAATAAATACTCAATTGAATAAAGTATGAAAGTCACTATAGTAGGTTCCTTATAGGACATAACAAAAAGTTGTCTGAGTGGATAAATATTGTAATATATGAAAATAAGCATAATACTAAATGACCAATAAGAACTGAAAGCATCATTATTTAGGTTGTTCAGAAAGCTGTCTTTGAGATGCTATGTACAGAGATCTAGTAATAAGGAGTTAACCTGAAACATGACTAGCAGGGAGCCATGCAGAAGGCACAAACTTGGCATATCCTATGGAGAGGAAGACGGTCAGTGAGACAAGGACGAGGGTGAGCAAGGAGAGTAGCAGGAAGGAAAGACAGATCACAGAGAGTTTTGCTGATCCGCATAAGGATTTTGGAAGTCATTTGAAATGCAGCCTGCAGCCATGGAAGGGTTTTACGCAAGGAACTAATACTATGTAATTTACATACTTAAAAGATCACTTTGGCTTAAGTGGACTGTGTTGATGGCATTCATTTGTTGAGATAAAAAAGTTTGGGTGGGGAGCAACAGATATATAGAGTATATTAACTCTTCTGTGATAACAAACCTTCAAATGGCTGTGGTTTACAGAATTGTTTCTCATTTATGTTATCTGCCAATTGCTGTAGTTCAACTGATGTGGGTCTCTTCTGTGTGCTTTTTAGCACATGGCCAGGTTAAGGGAGCAGACCGTCTTTGGGACATGTTATTTTCAAAGCAGAGAGAAAAGACCAAGAGTTAGAGCCTACCTTTGAAATTGTTCTTAAAATTTTTGCCGCCCGGGGGAGGGGGGGGGTGGGGGTTAGTCACATTACTCTCATTGGCTAAAGCAAGTCACATGGCCGAGTGTGACTGTGGGAAGGGGCAGCATCTTCAATAAGGAGGCTCTGCAGGTCAAACAGCAACACATAAGCATATGTAATCATTGTACAGAGGAGGGAGTGAATACCTGGGAACAGTGATCTAATCCATCACATGAAATTAAGCGGATGGGTTTAAATGGACAAGGATAAAAGTGTTTATGGGAATATCTTTAGAAGAATACAGATCTCCAGCACTGGATTCACGTGACAGGAGGAAGAGGTGTCTGGGATCTAACCTTGCTTTGCCAGTAACAAACTTGAGACCCTGAGCAATTCACTTAACCTGCCTGATATCTATTTTCTTCAACTGTAAAACAATGAAGTTATACTAGAACGGAGGGAAATTAACCTTGCTTTTGAGAGGTCCATGTCCCCTAATATTGTACTTAAATAGATATTTATCTTTATATGACATCTGACTATGTACATTTTCTGGAGAAAGGATGCCTAGCTGCTCAAAACCAGTGGGACGTGAAGAAGGTTACAAACACTAGGGAAAAAAATAATCTCTTTGATTCATAGTCAGCTTTAAAATTCTTCAAACATACCTTCTGAGGCACATAGAATCCCCAAGTTTAATTAATCTCCGTTTTCAATTTCCCACCTTTTTCAGTGAAAGCATACTAATTGTAACAAGAAAAACAATACAAGGGAGCAATTAGTGGTCTCCAAGCAATCCTGTAAATAATTGATATTAACTCCCTGGTATGAACTCAACCATGCTATTTTACATGAACATACAAGCATATATGGCCCCTTGAATAATGCAAAATTATTGCTTTTTATAAAAAGGATAATGCAAATATGTTTGTACCAAACATATTTCTACAACTTTTTTTTCATTTACACAATGTACACAGTATATTGTGAAGATCCTTCTAGAGTAGTCTATATAGATCTAACTTATCTTCAGTAGCTTTATAATTGTTCACAGTGTGGGTATAAAGTAATGCATTTAACGATTTAACTATTTAAGCACATTAACATTTCTTTATAGAATTTCCACTATAAAACTGTTGATGTATTTTTTACATATATTCTTTACATATTACTGCCTCTATTTTTTTTATGATAGATTCTCCCAAGTAGGATTGCTATGCCAAGGATATGTGTACTCAGTTTTGTTCAGGTAGTGGATGCTGTGATTCTTGCTCAGATCTCCCCTCCAGAACTGTGGTATTCATTTCCCAACTGCTGGGAGTATTGATGGCCAACTTCTGTTAGCTGAGTTTCTCTCTGAATGAAAAGGGTTGAATAACCCAAAGGTTCTTGAATTATGACCCAAAGATTATTGGGTTATGAAAAGTCATGGGACATGACCCATGGTCATTTCAAGAGACCATTGCACATGTAATGACTGGTTGATGCAGGGATAGGAATGTCTAGTCTCTTTGCTCCAAACTGTTGCAAGTCTAAAGGGCCATCCCAGCTCCAGATTTCTTAAAATGGTTGGCAGGGTTTTTGTTGCAACTGCACCAAAGTTCAACTGTTGCGTCTGCCCAGGTCAGCTTTCTTTGTTTCCCCACAGGTGCTTATACTGAGAGTATTGTCCACTAGACTGTTGCACATTAATCCCACTAATCTCCATCTCTGCTTCCTAGGGAACCCAGCCTGTGACAGTGACAAATTGATTTATGTAATGACTATTTAGATCTCTTTGATAACTGGGAAGTCAAGCCTACCAACATTGCTCTGTGGACTTAACAAAGTATAGTTTCCATAGGATGGAGCATCCTGTCACTTAGAAGTTCCTCAGCAGCAATTTGTTTATCTAATTGTAATGAGTGTTGTCTCATGAAAATACACTGCAGTGAATAATTTGTTATTTTGTCCAAAGGGTAATCATCTTCCAGAATCAAAGTGCCTTGCTATAAGATCTTTATTTAAATCATTTATTTGAGATGAGTTCAGAGAGCTGAGTTTACCACTTCTAAGATGTGAAGCAAATTTTTACAAACTATTTACAAAGCCAGAAAATTGTTTATTAGGTATGCAAAAGCAAAGGATGTCTTGAGGATGCCCTTGTTTTCTATGCAGGGCTGGATTTCTACCATTTTGTCTGAAAACTTAATACTGTTTCCGAGAGTGAGACTATTAAGTAGGAACTTTCAAGCCATCCATTCCCATAGCAACCCTTTTGAGGGCTCCCCAGCTCACCCGTCAGCGTGTCAGACACACACAGGGAGACTTGTGGAAGGAAGATACAAGGACAAGAGCAAGGGTGGGGAGAAGGAACTCTTTCAAAGCAACAGTAAAAATAAACTCCAGGATTGCTTTCTCTGTAAGACATTGACTATGTACGGATAATTTTGTCAGAATATTTGATTTTCCACAGACCTGCTTGATTTGAGAAGTTTCAATAGCCATTAAATTTTACTTTTAAAAGCATAAAGATAATACAAAATAGGTGTATCCAGAGGCACGTAAATGTGCTCATTAAAATCAGCAAAGGGGTATGGTATGGTAACTACAGTGTTATAAATTAGACTTTTCAAGGTTTCCCCTAGGTAGGTAAGAAGAGGCCAATGTGGAAAGAATATACTTGAAGTTGGTAAGCTTCCTTGTAATGTGTTGACAATAAATCACTATTTAATTTTGGCCATGTCAGAAAAAAAGTGAAAAGAAAATGTTTACCGAGCTTTAAGCTATTCTGGGTGCTGCACAGAAATACAATAGATCGATTTCATTACCTGAAAGTAACTGATTGACACTTTGTGTGCCAGTTTGAATTATGGCTGCAACAAATCTCATCAAATTAAAGAATTCCCCCCAAAGAACAATCTTCTGCACTCTATACGGAGGGACAGTATTGTGCTTAAGGATAATAAATGGCAGCAGCTCACAAAATGGAGTGTTCCTCTTTCATTGTCGACATCTTGCCCTGCTAATGAGCTCAGCCTCACCCTGGGGAGAGCTGTCTGTTTCAGGTAAGGGAAGTTATTCTTTCCCATTGCCAGTTTGCCTCTAATTCCTTCCCGAAAAGAAAGTGTCAGTCGTGTTTAATTGCATTAAATTTGGTGTGATGGTTCAAAAACAGTAGATGGTCTTCTGCAGGGTCAACTAAATCACTCAAATTCTCACTTCTTTCTTGAGCCCCAGGTTGGGGTTTTAAGTCACGACTAAGAAGTGTTACTCTAAGGAATGAAATGGCATGTGTGTCCAAGTCCACCTAGCTGAACTTATGTCTGACTGCATGTCATAATCATCATCAAGAGAAATTAAATACTACCCTGTGTATGGAGCTCTCCTACAAACAAGCCAGAACAACAGGACCTGGCATGGCTCTTTAGTAGAATTCTGAATCAGACAATATGGTTCATCACACACACAAGTGTAGTGATGAATACAAAGTCGGTATTAATTTGAATTTGACTCATTTGGAATCACTGACTGTTCATGCCACAGACTTTATCTTGTCTTTCAAGAAAGCATATCTAAGGAAGGTAACAACACAAACATTTCAGAAAGCAAGCTTGCCTACATAAAGAAATATGTTTTCCAAACATGCATATATTTCTGCATTCATTTATGTATGAAATCACTCATTGAACCTTGCTTCTAAGTGATCATTGGATGTTTTCAATGATGATATAGAGATGTTCTAGGGCCTGAAATGATAATACACTAAAGGTGACACAATTACGTGGTCACTTAGCTGGAACTTAAAGATATTTGCTGTTAGTAAAAGCGTCTTAAACTAATAGGACATATCTTTTCAATTTTTTTTGGCTTATTTACTTTGGGGTTTAAATTTTGGTTTTGCAGAATAAAGTTTTGTTTTTCATTTTAACCTGAGCTGATTCATTCTAGCTGATATTCAAAACTGATTCCAAGAGATGTATTATTATTGTTATTATATCTGAATTTTTATAGATGGCATTAGCAGATCTGAGGATAAGCAACATTCACAAAACATACACATATGTATACCTGTCCAGATATAGGTGTGCAAACTTTGAGAGTACTTTTGGTATGAGGCATAAGGTATGCATTTGACTAGTATATATTGGTTTAGCCAATAAAAAAATGGGGTGATAAAAAATTGCTTATCTAGGTACCACAGTCAACTAACTTAGCTTAATTTACAGAATTTTTTTAAAAATTTATTTTCCATAATAGACTTTCAACTTTTTCAGAATTCTCATTTCATCTTTTAGCCTCATCTCTCTCACCCATGTCCCTAAAAGAGGTGAAAGTTATAGGAAGGCAGTCATTGAAGCAGGTAGCCTCTATATTGTTGGTAAATATATTTCATCTAACTGTTATTTTATACTACAGTAGCAAAAGCAAAGCTACTTTTGAACTTTGTTTTTACATAACCAGAGTATTAAAAGATCTTAATTTCTACTCTGATAACTGAAAATGAAATCATTTATATTCCTTATTAGTTCATCCACCTATCATTTGTCCAAACAAGCCAGCCATTCAGCCATCCAGCTATCTATTCTAGCCAACAAAATATGTTCTATAAACTACCATAAATTTAGGAGTGGAAACATAAGATATATTCACTGTATTTTAAAAAAATCATACAATTGGGGTGCAAGGAAAATAACATAACAATTGTTATAATTGGAGACAATAGATAAGGGTAATTAGAGGTTAATAAATAACTTGATGACTCAAGAAAGGGAAAATTCACCTCTAGAAAAGGCATTTGGATATGCCTTTTGAATCTAAATTACCTTAATAAAGATTTGTTGAGTGAGTGAATGAAGAAATAAATGAATTAGAATTAAAGCTGAATAAAAAATGGAATTTTAATAAAGAGAAATACAAACTTAAGATGTTCTCGGAGGAGAAAACAATATAAGAACCAATGCTCATACTTTAAAAAGTACAAGGTAATTAGAAAACTGTGTGTGGTCTAAGTAAACAGAAGTGTAGAGTATATGAAAGAGATCACAAAATATTATCATAGTTTTATAAAATATGGTTTCAGGTTCTTCAATATTCTTCCATCAGAAGTTAGGGTTGATATACCCTCTCCTTGAAATAGGTCAGTCTGGTAATTGCTTTGACCAACAGAGTACAGTGAAATGAATGATACAAGCAGCTTCCCAAACCAGGTCATCAAAGACCATACTGCTTCTTTCTGGTTCTATTAGAATGTTCACTCTGGTGGATGCCAGCCACCATGTAAAAAATATTACCTCCCACCCTTACTAAGATTGCTGTCTAGGAAGATCATGGATAGTCACTGAGGTTGATAGCCCCCTGAACTGTAGCATCGACTGCTATCCCTGTAAGTAGACCCTAAGTAGACACTTTTTACAACCAGCCCCTGCAACTCATTATTACCCTTGCCAACTTCTGGCTGCAAACAGATGAAAATTTTCCTGCTGGTCCCTTCCCAACTTGCTGACCCACCATAGGCAGTGCTACTAATATCCCAAACCTTTAAGAAATGAAGATTAGGGGCACCCACCTGGCAAAGACTTATGCTCGATGGAAGTGCTTACTGAAAGCAAAGAAAACAGAATAGGTGAAAAAAATTATAAGTATTGACTAAACCACATGATCAGTTGCAAAAACCAGAATCTGTGATAGTTGTAAGTATTCCTTATTTTATATGAATATATATGTGTAATCTGATTCAGTTTTCTTCCTCTACCACCTCCCAGTATTAACATAGAATGTATTATTAGTAGCTAATGTTACATCTCATTATTTAAACTATAAGATACCAAAAGGAGAGAGTGACTCAGTTAGAAGAAGAATTTGCATTAACCAAATTTGCATTAAGGGAGTTAATATACTTTTTTGGTGTTAGGGCCAGCACACTTTTGTTTTCATTTGACATATTTGCATCCTATTAAGTAGAAACATAATTTTGCTATTGCATTTATTTGGAAGTTTTAGGTGCAATTCAAAGAACACGGTTTAAGATGATTCAAGTATGGCGCTAGATTGCCAAGGGATAGACTGGTGGCTTTGTGTTGCGTCAATTTAGCTAAATTAGAACTATGTTTCCCAGAATCCCCTTTCTGCTTCCCAATGAGCCACAAAAGGAATTAACTCAGAGTTTGAAAAGTGGAAGTGAGGAGCGGCCATCTCTTTACGCTCTGTAGGTCAGGACAGAGCCAGGCACTGTTGAAGCTCATGCACGTTGTTGATCATCTGTTGGTTCACCTTGTTTGTGTAGGGTAATAGTTGTTTTAGCAGCTTCCCAGTTCCTGTTGGATCTCTTCCTTTAGCTTCTCTAAATTCTGGGCCAGGTGCATGACAGGTTGTGGAAGGAAGAATGCCAGCTGATCATGCATACCACTTGTATCACCATTATTGGAGGTTGTGAGAAACAGGCATAGGTACCAATTTATCTTTGGAGGTTCCTGTTTGTCCTCACAGATTCCAGCTTTCCCTTCCTTCCCCCTACATAATTTACTTAGCCTTCCCAAATTCCAGCCCTGCTAACTTTTGGAAAACATGAGATGAAGAAGCAATGGCATTACACACAATTGCCTAAGCAGCTCTCACGACTGTATAAAGTCTATATTCTATAAAGAACTCTAATTCTGCTTCTTTGATCAAATCCTGACTGTTAAAACTTCAGAAACTTATAATAGTAGTTTGATGAAGAGAATTCTGAACTTGGATTTTACTCCTGTCTATACTACTGACCCACTAAGTGGCATATTTCTTTGCCTCAACTTCTTCATTTGGAAAATAGGAAGATAAACATAATTCATTCCAGAAACATGCACTTGTTATGCATAGTATATGTCATTCATTTTTGTATCTTCAGTTTTAACAAATCTGTCCAATTCTGATCCTTTTCTAAGATTGTCTTAGGGACGCCTGGGTGGCTCAGTCGGTTGTGTCTGACTTTGGCTCAGGTCATGATCTCACAGTTTGTGGGTTTGAGCCCTGCATCGGGCTCTGCTGACAGCTCAGAGTCTGGAGCCTGTTTCAGATTCTGTGTCTCCCCCTCTCTCTCTGCCCCTCCCCTGCTCATGCTGCCTCTCTCTCTCAGAAATAAATAAAAAGCATTAAAAAAAACTTAAAAAATGTTATTTGTTGAATGGATGGATGAGTGAATAAATAAATATAGGGAAAGATAAGGGAAGAGAAGTTTAAAAATAAGTGGAGTGCATTGTGAAATGGGTAAATGTTGTGTCATGCCATGTGATAAATGAAGAGTGGAAAGATAAGAGCTGTTTTATCTCTTGTCCTATATATAGAGAAAATAAATGTGCCTATTTCTACTACCTCAAAAGAAATTTTTAAAAACGTTTTCTCCCCCTGCTCAGAAAAACAAAATGATGAGAATTTTTAAAAGTAGAAGACTGTAAACAGCAGGTATCAATGTGCAAATATATATATGTGATCAAAGTTTGTATAAAAGAGTGAAAATATGCTCAATGTGCAGATGGTAAGAATATGCAGTTATGGATTCCTCTCTGCACACAAACTTTGCGCAAACACATACCTACTTTCAAAGAATCACAGAATGCCCAGAGGCTGTCTTCAATGTGATTACCTCTGATTTAAACATGAATAAATGCATTTCTAGACTGCTGCATACAGAGTCAGTTAGGGTGACCTTGAAAATTTGAATTGTCTTTATGGGTGTGGTTTTTTTCCCCACCTCTCTGCCCACTTGGCCCACATTCAGTATGTTCCTAGGCCAACCCCTTTCTCTCATTCAGGACTGTAATATTTATCTATTCTATGAGAGGTGGCTCTATATGAATAATTTATCATTTTGCTGTTTTCATCATGAGTCCATGCTATTAAAACAGTGATTAGAGGTATACTGTATATAAAACCCAGATACAGTTTAGTATTAGTTTGCCAGGAACAGCCTTTAGTGAAGATAGGTAACTTCTTTTCTACCTTAAAGAATGCAGGTCAAGACCCTGCCTCTGATTCTGGGAAGATAAGGTCATAGAGACAGGTGTGCACACAAAATGGCACACATCCACCAAACTCCCTGAGGACATACACACTGCAGTAAATCCTTGATTAAGCTAGAAAACATGTTCCAACCTGACATGGATAGAGAAACTTTGTAAAGGGGGGAAATAAAACAAAGCCTCAGTTCTGCAGGAATTACACTGGCATAAACTGGTAAAAATCTCCTTGATAAATGATACCTTTCTGAGAAAAACCAAGTAAATATTGGATTCTGTGCTGAAAAGACCTCATCATGACCTTGGATTATGTCATCATAACATTAGAGATATCTGGGAGACTAAACTACTTCTACCTCTCTGCAGTTTTCTTTTTATTATTCCTCTAATCTCTGGAATGTTCTTTAACCTATTATTTCCTCTCTTTAATATTCTTCTTTTCAGTACTGACTGCTTCACTCGAATCTGCAAATATGCCCATCTCCATACTTCCCATTATTAAAAAAGATAAAAACAAAATAAAAATCAAACAAAAACCCAACCAAACATTCCACTTGAGGCTATCACACCATTTTCAACTTCCCTTTAGTGTCCCTTCTCTGAGGACTCTTGATTCACTATCTCTGTTTCCTCATTCTGCTCCATCACCCACTCTGTGACACTCTGCAATCTGTTTTCTGTTCTCAACATCTTACTAAAAATGCTTTTTATCAGTCAGCATGATCTTCCCCACTGTGAAATCTAGTGGCCATGTGCCGGTATCTGAGACTCATTCTGAAAGTTCACATTTAGAAGATATATACCAAAGTTATGGTGTCAGATCTTTCTTCAAGAGAAAAATGGTCTGGGTTTAAAATGCCATAGAACATGAAGTTCCTACACAGATATGCACAAGTAAGTTACCACCCCTCAATCTTCAGTTTCAGGAGATAATCTTTCACAGTCTTCTAGCTGTTTCTCCTATCTACTAGGCTTGGATGGTGTGGACCACTTTCTGTTGAGTAAGGTTATTACACATTCCTGCCCTAGCAACTAAGCATCATCCTGAATGTTTACTTTTATGACACATACAGTATTATGCATCATATGCTATTTCGCTTTGGAGAATTATGTTGAGATCATCAAAGCATAGTTTGCTGACTTGCCTATAGATGCCCCATAAACTCCGGTTTATTCCTATTCTTTTTCCTGTCATATTAATGGCATTTGTTTAACAGAGGAAAGTGTTAAAGTTGTCTTGATTCTCCAATTTTTCTTTAAACCTCTCTTGTTAATTCTGATTACCCTGATTTCTATCATATTCTAGTAACATTTACCTCTCATTTTATACTCCCTTTACCATTATGTAAGCCAGCCATTACCTTTATGCTCATTCCTAAATCAGCATCTTCTCTTCCCTCCTCAACTCCACCTCAGATTTCCAACTGTACTTGACTTATCCACATCCACCAGGGCAAACTATGCGTGCTTTTCTGTCCTCAAAAAAGAGTCAAAAGATCTGCTCTCAAATAAATATTGATACAAATTGATAATGTAGGTTTTAGAAATTTATATTTAACATTTGCATCAAAGATAGGATGAGACCTCAAGTGACTTTCTCATGAAATTTGCAGATTACTAGATAATGTGACATATGTTATATGCAGCTGAGTTATCTTGAAATATTTAGTAGCTCAAAATTGTTTGAGGTGCATAATAATATGAAAAGTAATTGGCGAAAAGCCAAGTCCCACTCTTGATTCTTACACACACATATGCCTACAAAAAAATGTTGCCATGGCTGGAGAGCGTAGCTTAAATTGTTCTAAAGTAACAAGACTCCTGTCTAATTTGATTAGAAATGAAGTGCCCAGAAGGGAGGGCATGATTTTCTCTATGCTGAATCAATTAGAATCATCTGGATTATTGTGTTCAGTTACAATTTCTGCACTTAGAGATCTTCCAAAAATGGAAAGAAGGGTGTTATGAAAGCCAGGTAAAAGATTAGGAAAAAAGGAAGAAAACAAAACAGAATATTTAACTTGAGGGGAAAAAAGTCACAAAATTCCATTAATTGATTTTAGATACCTAAGGGGTTTTCATGTAGATCAAGATGTACACCATACTTAGTGATGCCCAAGTTCAGATAACCAGCAAACCTGGATTCAGCTCTTAGCTGTGAGAGTCCATAGTTGCATGAAATTTACAAACATCCTCGAACTCCCCAACCTTCAGTTTCCACAACTTCAGCAAGTGATTGGAAGTGCTGGGTACAGTGTCTAACATATAGGAAGTGGTCAGCAATCTTTGTAAGTTATAATGTTAGTGGAAATTAGGCAAATACAGTTTTCATCAGTAGTACAGTTTGTATGCATATAATTGGACAGTTTAAGAAATTTCTCTTGATCCAGTTCAAAATGATCTTCATCTCAATTACTTTCAGTGTTTGGAGGGGAATTAATTGTACTATATATTGTCTAATGTCTGTTATAATTCTAATGTATCATGGTTCTCCCATGTTTCTAATCTAAGAAAGTATTTTATTGGAAGGAATAAATAGAACAGTAGGCCAGTGAGATAAAGGTCTTTGGCCTTGTGATGCCTCTCAAACTGTACCACTACTCTCTATGCCTCCAGGTACAATCTGCTTATGTAGGCTTTGAACTAAATGGTAAAAACATCTCTTGCCACTTTCCATCATTTCTAATATTTTCAGAGTAACTACTTTTTCTAGGATCTGTACATCTTCACTGGTATATGCTTTGATATCTCTTGAGAGCTTCTATATTTTATTTCAAACAAGTGATGGTAGAATGAAGCAAATAAATGGATAAAGATGTGTAACAAGAAACAATTACCCCTCACATCCGGTACCACTGTCCTTCAGAAACTAGAAGTCAGTATTGAAAAAATCAACTGGTAGGAGTTTTTGGTGAAATTGGCAGCTCTCGCTGAAGTCTTATCTCAATATCTCCTCTTCAGAATGAAAATGCATGCATATCTCAGTCCAGTAAAACAGTTAAAGCATGTATTTGAAAATTATACATCATTTTACAGACATCTTGGGAGAAGTTAAAATTTGACACAGATAAATACACAAATTATATTCGTGGGAGCAAAATGATGAAATCTGTTATGGTAACTGTTAGTGTGAATTTATGGATAAGTTTTCTGCATATTGTTTTCACATTGTTCATTGTTCCTAGCCTTTTCCCATAACGGTTGTGAGTTACCGTGTCTGTATTATGCCTCTTCTGACTATCATTATGCATGAACTCTTCATTGCTTCATAGGGGAAAGCAGAGTATTTTATTCCAGCTAAGTGCTACAAAAGTGGTGTTTAGCCTATTTTTTTTCTGCTTGAGACTCACATTGCGTTACATATTAAAATATTGAACTTGGCTATCAGGGAGCTCTAGTAAGCATTCTACCGTGCAGAATGGTGACAAATGGCGTGAAACATCATTAGAACACACGTTTATTTTGGCCCCACTGATTCTTTCAAATTGTTTTTTTTTCTTGATGGATTTCATTGTTGGTAGTATCAGAAGGAGAAATAGTCACCTCTTCCTCAGAAATAATTTATTTCTTTTCTACCTTAAAACATTTTATGTAGTCTGGCATTCACACATATTAGTACACTGTTTTTATCTGCATAATAATTAATGGTAATTTATTAAACCTTTGATCCTGCTGGAGCTTCAGTAACTCCCTAGTGCAAGAACTTGGATCCATGTGGAAAACACCAAACCCATAAAAAGCAAATTATGGCTTACCATATATAGAAGAATCTCTCTGTCAGCTTCCAAATAGAAGTACCTTCAGATATCACCTGAAAGTAAAAATTGCCTTTAAAAGTTATACAAATTAAGAAGTAGGAAGAAAAGTAAGTTTTTAGACATCTCCTTTTACATTCTATCTTGTGGAAATTAACCGTTCCTTTTCAAGATTTCATATCTACAAAAAGAATGGTAGGAGACACCTAAGTAAATATTCTTATTCCCAATGTGGAAAATATGCCACAGTAATTGCACCGTTGTTTTCAATCTCAGTGAAATTCTCAAATCCTTTTCAGAATATTACTTTAATTTAGAGTAGAGGTTGGCAAATCATGGCCTAACCCTGTTTTTGAAAATAAAGTTGTATTGGAACATAGCTACATTCATTCAGTTACATGTTGCCCATGGCTGCTATCATGCTATGGTGGCAGAACTGAGTCGTTGTGAAAGACTACATGGCCTCAAAACCCAGAATATGTACTATCTGGTCCTTTACAGAAAAGTTTACTTCTGATGGAAGAAAATTTTCCTAGAACATGCCTATCTTGAAGGGCTTTCGTGCTCACTGATATGAATAAGTTGCTTGATGGAATACCATTATCATTAAATAACTTAACTCTCTTCTTAAGTTTTAAAGATTTTTTAGTGAACTTTTTATTGAAATATGGTACAGACACCAGAAGGAATATAAATGAAACTGATTGAAAATAAGTGTTGGTGAGGATATGGAACAGAAATTCTATACACTGCTGGTGATAGTAAAAGTTAGCACTGTCACTTCGGGAAAAAGTATTTAACAATGTCTAATAACTTTGAACATATATATGCCCTAGGAACCAGCAATTCCATTTGTAGGTGCATAACAGAAATGTATACTCATAGTCTCCTAAGTCATACATTGGAATGTTAATAGCAATGCTATTTGAATTAGCCAAAACAGGACTTAACCCAAACATTCATTAATAGTAGATTGATTAAATAAGGTGTAATATAGTTATATAATGGAGTACTGTACAACAATGGAAGTTAAAGATCTACAACTCCACACAGAAGTGTGGGTCATTCTCAAATACAATATTGAGCAAAAGAAGCAAGATACATAAGCATACACACTATATAATTCCTTTTATATAAATTATATAAACAGGGAAAACTAATCTGCATTTTTAGAGGTGAGGATAGTGGTTACCTGTGGGAGTGGGAGTGACTAGAAGGGAGCACAAAGTGAGTGTTGGGGGTAGTGGTACTGTTCATCTGGCAGCTGATGAGTTTGGATTTAGAAATTTATAAAGAAGTATTATTTCTGAGCATTGTAGTTATGTATATTATAGTTTTTTTTAAATTTTAGTGCTTATTTATTTTTGAGAGACAGAGCGTGAGTGGGGGAGGGGCAGCGAGGGAGGGAGACACAGAATCTGAAGAAGGCTCCAGGCTCTGAGCCGTCAGCAGCAGAGCCTTATGCGGGGTTCTAACTCATGGACCACATGATCATGACCTGAGCCGAAGTTGGACGCTTAACCGACTAAGCCACACAGGCTCCTCTGTATAATTTTTAAAAAGAAAAAATAGTGAAGTCCCTGGAAATATCACAGATTGATTCCATCTTCAAAGACTTGAAAGCTTGTGTAGGGTGATTCTTTTTGGTCGGCACTGAAGTCAAATGCATTCTTGGAGAGTGAAAATGTATTATCATAAACATAATTGGGTTTGGGTTTAACTTGTGCCACTATTTGAGACATTGTTTCTATAGTTGGATTATATCAACCCAGGCTCTGGTTCTTGGTATGCAGCTATTGATCTGGCAAAAAACTGTTTTCTCTTTATTGATTAGCAAAGACCACCAGAAGCAATTTGCTTTCATTTAGCAGGACAGATGCACACTTTCATCATCTTGCCTCTGATTGTTTGTCTTAATCTCGTATCCAGCAATGTTGATCAACCTGCTATTCCACATATATTGGGGACACATGTGCAGTCTATTGGTGCTGTTTTACTGTTTAAAAATGATGAACAGGTTTCCTAGGTGCTTGTATAAGACGCATGTGTGCTAGAGGGTGGAAAAGATTAAACCTCATGAAAACACTTGTGCAACTACCTCAGAAATTTCTAGAGATTCAATAGCAAGGCTTATGTTGTAATATTACCTCCAAGTGCAAGCAAGGTATTTTGCACATTATATTCCCAACACTAAAGTCTTGGTGGGACTTTTTAAAATTAGAACCAATATAAAGCATATTTGAGTGTGCTACAGTCCATTCAATATTTAATCCAGCTTTCAGGAGATTCCAGAGCAAGAAGAAAACTTGGAAGCCAGTCCTGGATACATGTGAAACTATTCTGCATTGGAATTTTCTGACCCAGCAGATCCAATGATAATTGAAATTTTTTGGAAATTATTCTTGGAAATGCTGTCTATCATCTTCTGTAAACCCCAAAGGTAGAATCACAACACAGATCCTTTGAATTTGGAAAAAATCCAAGATTTGGTCAAGTAATACTTATTTTTGTGAAACAGCTTTAGGTTTACTCCTGAGCTCTGGGAGTTGCAAGAAGTCTATCATCAGTGGGTATTATCTTGCTTATCATGTGATAAAGTTGGACATATATAGGAGCCCACAATCAAATGCATCTTAAGTTGGCCCCAGCATCTCCTCAAGGTACAAAAAGGTTGTTTGTATGGGTGATTCTAGCATCCCATGCACATATATCTGTTGCTCTATTCTCAAACTAATATGTGACCTAAGGAGAATTTCCTAAGATCTCTTGACTGAAATGTAAAAACTAGTGCTACATATGGTTACATCAGTGAATCTCGCAGTTCTAATGAGAATCCAGAAACAGAAAGGTACCTTCTCAATCATACATGACTTTTAAGAGCATAAACAACGGATCTATGGTGTTAAAGTAGCGTTTATCTTCAGAGGTATTGACAGGATGGCACATAAGGGAACTCTCTGAGGGGTTAGAACGGTATGTTATCTTGAGATGGGTGAGTTACATATATACAGATGGTCCCTGACTTATAATGGTTAAACTTAGATTTTTATTTTCTTTTTTTAAAAATTTTTAAATGTTTTTTTTTTTAATTTATTTCTGAGAGAGAGAGCGTGAGCAAGGGAGGGTGAGAGGGAGAGGGAGACACAGAATCTGAAGCAGGCTCCAGGCTCTGAGCTAGTTGTCAGCACAGAGCCGGACACAGGGCTCCAACCCACCAACCGTGAGATCATGACCTGAGCCGAAGTCAGATGCTTTTATGACTGAGCCTCCCAGGCACTCCCCAACTTAGATTTTTCAACGTTATGATGGTGTAAGAGTGATATGCATTCAGTAGAAACCATATTTTGAATTTTGATTTTGGATCTTTTCTTGAGGTAGTGGTATACAGTAGGACACTCTTTCCTCATGCTGGGTAGTGAAAACTAGCCTGAGCTCCCAGTCAGCCACAGGATCACAAGGGTAAATAACTGCTAATACTTAATCATTCTGTACCTGTACAACCCTTCTTTTTTCCCCTTAAATATGATTTTTAATACATTACATGAGGTATTAGGCACTTTATCACAAAACAGGCTTTGTGTTAGATGACTTCACCCAACTATAGGTTAATGTAAGTGTTCTAAGCACATTTCAGGTAGGCTAGGCTAAGCTATAAAGTTCAGTAGGTTAGGTGTATAAAATGCTTTTTTGACTTACAATGGATTTATTGAAACACAACTCCATTGTTAATTGAGATAGATCTGTTTTGTAAATGTCATTGAGTTAAACACTTAACATTTGATTTACTCAAGTAAAAAAATTAATAAGGGATAAGAGAATTTTCACAAATCTAAGTTTTATTTAAAGGGACTATGTAAGATACTACTATTGGACAATAAACTTTAAATATATTTTTCAAAAATAATGAAAGGTACAGCAACATTGTAGGAACCCTAAGACAATGTTCATGTTGAGTGATTCATTAGGAGAACACACATGACACAGCATATACTTGTTCCCACAGATGTGGGAAAGGAAGTATCCTTTATAGCAAAAGGATACAAAGAAAAATCAACGAAGAGAAAAGACACATAGAATAAAATCCAGAGGAAATCAGACACAAGCTTATAAGAACCTTGTCCCAGTAGAGTCAGACAGGATGCACTTAATTTCTCCAGCAATGAGTTGTAACAACATGTGAAATATTATCTACCAGAGACTCAGTGCCAGAGTTTTTATTGGGGGCTTATTGCTTATGCACCTCCTAGACATGTAGCAAAACTACAGATTTCCACAAAGAAAGCAAGTATTCAGCATAAACAACATTGTGCAAATAGTTTGGGAACTGTGAACCATTCTTATTAGGAAATAGTTGGAACCTTGCCCCAAATCCAAGTTTCCAGACACTAGGTGACAAATATTGCAAGCAGGCCTTTCTAAGGATAGTAGTTTCAGGCCTGAAGAATTATCTATTTTCTGCACAGCAACCAAATATGGACAGGTCCACTATAGTCTCCAATACTTTAGAAATGAAGATTTGATTTAGTCTACTAAGTAAGAATCATGACCAGCTGAGGTGATGGATGAACTATAAAGACACCCAGAACATATGGTAGAAGATAAAATATCAGTTATGGTCTTCTAACCACTTTCAATTTCAGAAAGGAAGAAATTAGTAGTTGGTGTTCTCTTCCTGCCATTAGAATAGTGTTTTTGTTGATTTAATATACAGATTAAATTGTAGCTTTATAAATGGAAATTGTAACTAAATTGGAAGAAATAATCATTACATAGAAGACAGGACTTGGGTCTCCATTTTGAAAGAAAGTAAGCACATTTTTGTTTTACAAGAGTTAATTGTATTATGTTAGGCAGAAGCATGTTCTTGATATTTTTAAGTAAACATAACATAATTAGAATATGGGTGCTGAGTAACCAAAGTAGGGAACGTTTTCTCTTGGTAACTTTATCCGTTTGTAGATCTGCCTCCTTTTTTGATGGGCCAAAAATGTGGGATCTACATGTCTCAGACACTCTAGGGATCTGAATTCTGCCACATTTTGCCAAGGAGACATACTCTCGTAAGAACTGACAGGGAGACAGAAGTCAGAAACCATTTTCTAAATGTAATAACAAAGCTTCGTGGGCTCCTGTACTGTGAGGATTTGCAGAAACCGTTATGTGTTTCCCTGAAGGAAAAGTCCTCCATTGCTGCAGGGTATCTGTGATTTCTGAGCGAGTTCCTCACAACTCTCCTGTAGTAGAGCAATTTCTCCCCTCTGTGGTGCTTTCTTTCACCACTGTGGTGCTGAACCTCAAAACTAGCAGTGCTCTCTTCTGTCTGTTGCTCCCTAGCACTTACATCGGCTTCATAATCACTTGATCCCCTACATTAAATTCTTTTGGGTTTTAAAACCTAGTGCCCTTTCTGCTTTACTTGGCTTTCTGCCTGTGTTTTCTTCAGTTATAATTCTTCAACTTTATGCCCTCCCCCCCCCCCAACCAACACAGTGTTTTCATATTCACCATAGCAGGAGGAAAGACAGACAAAAGCATCCTGCAGGGCTTAGCTCAAAAATGATCTCATTTTCACTCATTGCCTGTAACTAGTCGTATGACCCCAACAAACTGCGGGGGCCCTCAGGGGATATTACGTTCCATATGATCAACAAGGAATGAAGAACTAGAGGCTTGTGAGTATGACACGTGAATATGTTGGGGGGATAATATTCCAAACAAGGACAGTATACATTAGAAGGATTTTGAGGCAGGAAAATATCTGACGTATTCACGAACTAGTGAGGATGTCAGTGTGGGGAGCTGAATGACAGAGGGGAAGCAGCAGGGGATAAAGTCAGAAGTAGTGGTGGGTCAGCACCCAAAGTGATTCAGACGTCCTAATAGGGATTTTGGCTTTTAATCTGAATAACATGCAAATGTACTGGAGAGTTTTAAATGTGGGAATGACATAATTTGACTTGTATTTTAAAATTGACTTGCATTTGTCACTCCAGCAAGGAGATAAGCAGTTGGAATTTATTGCCGTAATCCAGATGAAGGCTACTAATGGCTTAGACTAGGGTAAGAGCAATGAGGGGAGTGCATGAAAAGTGATGAGCTTCTGTATATACTTTGAGTATGTAGTCAACAGGATTAGTTGATGGACAAGATACAGTAGATGAGAAAAGGAATGAATCAAGGATCACTTCAAGTTTTTGGCCTCAGTAACAGCAATAGAGTTGCTGTTAACTTGGATGGCATAATCTTCAGAGGGAACAATTTGAGAGGATATTGGGACCTGGTTTTTAGACATGTTAAGTTTAAGATAATTCAAAGTCATCGAATAGAAGATAGTAATTAAAGTCGTGAAACCAGGGATCACCTGGAGAGTGAGCATAGAAAGGGAAAAGTAAAAGAGCTAGGCCTGAGCTGTAAGACACAATAGTAAGGAGTTGGGGAGTTGAGGAAGAATGAACAAAGACCCTGAGAGTCAATAGTTTGACTCATAGAGGATAGTTTTTTATTTCAATAAAGGTCTTATTTCACTTTATAAAGTGAGTCAAACTATTGAGTGATATATGGGCTTGAATGTTTTGGCGAAAAGAAAAAAAAATGAAAGTTTTAGATACTGTAATACATTATATGTAAAAGTTAGTCATTTCCTGCGATTCTTATTATATTAATATCTCTATAAGTTGTTTTTCCTCAGGAAGAAATGTGTTTTTAAGACCTCAAATGTTGAAAAAATGTAATAAACCATTTGTGGAATTAGAAAAATGGAATATTCCACTCTATGTTAATATTCCAAGGAATACGTTTAAGTAATTAAAAACACAGTAATTTCCATCTGTAATGGTGTTTAGAAATAATCAAATCTACTGACTGAGACAGCCTGGGAAAAGCCAACAAAGGGAGTGAGATTTGGACAAGAGTCAGTTAAAGCAGAAGGTACAACCAAAGTGTAGGACCACACTAGGGTCAAACTAGGTGGCCCTGCTTTTCTCTCTGTTCATTTTCAGATGGGTAGGAAGAAAGGAGTAAAGTCCTGCCTACACTGGGGGTTTTGTCTATTCTCACAGAGGTCAGTGAAATTAGAGAATGATAAGGCTTAGGGTATCCTAGAAACATAAGGGGTATGTTTCACTGGAGAGTGAAATAGATGAGTTAAGTGATTTTGTTAAGGAACAAGAAGCTTGGGAACTGACTTTTAGCTTCAACAATGTGAAACATTGTGATAATAGTTTCTCTGAGATCGTTTGAGTTAAAGGATGATATAGATTTTCTATAGCCATTTTATACTTTCAAAAGGCTTTACCATCTTCTCTTTCTCCTCCAAATAAAAACAAAAAACTTAAATTATTTTTCCAGTTTACTGACTCTATTCCTTACTGTATCCCATTCATTTATTATTTCTTAGTGATGTAAATTTGTTCTTTAATTTGCTTTATTCTTTTCTTTTTTTTAATGTTTACTTATTCTTGAGAGAGACAGAGAATGAGCAGGGGAGGGGCAGAGTGAGAGAGGGACACAGAATCTAAAGCAAGCTCCAGGCTCTGAGCTGTCAGCAGAGATCCCCATGTGGGGTCAAACTCCCTAGCTGTGAAATCATGACATGAGCCAAAGTCAGATGCTTAACTGACTGAGCCATCCAGGTGCCCCTCTTTATTCTTTTATTCTTATTTCATATTCTTTTGATTCTTTTCCATTCCTAGAGGATATTAATTTGCATACCTTTTCCTTCTGTTTCCTAAGGGTATTTATTTTTCCAGAACAGATTTTTCATCTTTCCTTTTTCTTTTCTTCTTCCTGTCCTTCCTTGCTGTCATTCTGCCTGTCTTTTTAGTATTTTTGAAGAGTTGCTTTTCATTTTATTTAGCTTAATCATTGACATCTCTAGTTAGAAATTCTATTTGCCTAACTATAGGGTGATGAAATGTTGCTTGAAATCTGCTTCCCCTTTGCCTATCTCATCTGGTCCTTATTTAGGTTTATTCTTATCAGTCCGCACTGAAGGTAGAATTGAATTAATTGCATCCTGTGCTTTCTTTTGTACCAACTATCAAACACACAGCTCATAGACATCAGTATGTACTCTGCTTAGTTAGAGACTGTATCAGATAATGGAGAGAATGTGGATTCTACCACCATGGAGTAGCAGCAGTGAAGTTACTTTGATCACTTTGGCATAGCTACTACAGAGTAAAATAAGATATTAGATTTGATTATTTCTTTCCTTTCTCTTCTTTTCCCGTTCCTCTCCTCTCCTGTCTTTTCTTTTCTTTTCTTTTCTCTTTTCTTTTCAAGTACTATTAAGAGCCTACGGTTTTTTATTGTTAAAAACTTAACCCACTGGTTGAAGCCAATAGCGTCATTTGTTACAGAGGCCTGGAAGGGATGCCCGGGTGGCTTAGTCGGTTGAGTGTCCCACTCTTGGTTTGGGCTCAGGTCATGATCCCAGAGTCATGGGACTGAGCCCTGCATTGGTCTCTATGCTGAGCATGGAGCCTGCTTAAGATTCGTTTTCTCTCTTTCTCCCTCTCTCTTTCTCTGTCTCAAAAAAAAACAAAAAAGAGGGGGGGGGGCGGCCTGGAAGAGATACAAGTGAGTCCCTGCCTTCCTCCACACTCCCAAACCCCCAACTTGCCCATTTGTCAAACTGAAGTTATGCAAAAAGACAAAGCATATATAGCATTAGAACCAGGAATTTAAATTACCTTCATCATGGGGTAGTCTTGACAATGAAAGTATCTTGAACTTGGCTTTTCAGCAGAGTTTTTGCAATCCATTGATATTTCAGTGGCTAAGTGGGAGTAATTAAGAGCCTTGTTCTGGATTCTGGCCGATCTGGGTCCCAGCACTGCCACATACTCCCAGTGTAAACTGAGCCTCTGTTTTCTCATTCATAGGATAGTAACTAGTTAGGAATTTATGAAAGGCTTTAGTGACAAGTGAAACTTTAGCATTGAACTTGGCATATGCCAAGACTTATTCGATATAAGCTATTATTATTTTTTGTTGAGTGTTAAAATAATTACTATTGGATGAGCAAATGGATTAATGAATGAGCTAAAAGTTTACTTGACTTTACTTTGTTTTCTGCCCAGGCTTAGACTAGTTATCAGTGATTCACAATTCCAGCCGCATATTAGAATCACCCTGAGGGATTTAAAAATTGTTTAGTCCTTAGCTGAGAACAGTTAAATCCCAGCTTCTAAGGGTGGCACCTGGGTATCATATTTTTAAAAAGCTCTCCAAGCGATTTTAATGTGAAGCCAGAGTTGTGAGTTACAGGGTTACACAATGTGTTATGTGTTATGTGTAGCCCTGTAACTCACAGGGCTTCTGTGAGAATAGACAAAACCCCCAGTGTAGGCAGGACTTTACTCCTTTCTTCCTACCCATCTGAAAATGAACAGAGAGAAAAGCAGGGCCACCTAGTTTGACCCTAGTGTGGTCCTACACTTTGGTTGTACCTTCTGCTTTAACTGACACTTGTCCAAAACTCACTCCCTTTGTAGGCTTTACCCAGGCTGACTCAGTCAGTAGATTTGATTATTTCTAAACACCATTACAGATGGAAATTACTGTGTTTTTAATTACTTAAACGTATTCCTTGGAATATTAACATAGAGTGGAATATTCCATTTTTCTAATTCCACAAATGGTTTATTACATTTTTTCAACATTTGAGGTCTTAAAAACACATTTCTTCCTGAGGAAAAACAACTTATAGAGATATTAATATAATAAGAATCGCAGGAAATGACTAACTTTTACATATAATGTATTATAGTATCCAAAACTTTCATTTTTTTTTCTTTTCACTAAAACATTCAAGCCCATATATCACTCAATAGTTTGACTCAAAGAGGATAATTTTTTATTTCAATTCCAACAATTATGATTAAATTTGTAGACATATTAAGTAGGATTTTTTTTCTACTTTTTAAAAACTATAGTTAAAAAAAATAAGCCATTCAGTCAATTGATATGAAGCACAGCTATATTATTTAAGCATCAGATTAACTTTTCCTTAAATGCCTTCAAAAGCTACCTCTAATTTTATTCTAATTTTCTGTGCACAGTGAATGGCATGAGCATAATTTTCTCATTGAGAATACAATGCACTTCCCCTTCAGTGTACAAATGCATCCTGGTTTTCAATGCAGGAGTAAAAAATCTCTTCCTAAAGATTTGGAGCTTAGTGCAATTATAATAAAATAGGCAAAGTAGCTTTTGTTTGCATATGCATGCGACTTCGGAGAACTGTTTTGGAAGGAATAATATTTTCATTTTTTCTGCTTCTTAACAGCAGCCACCTCCTCTCTGGGATATAAATGCCATTTGAACCAATGACTTATTTCTAATCAGATAGCAAATATGGGCTGATGTCTTGCAGTTAGGTTAATAGAAACTCAAATATTTTCACAGAGACTAACAACACAAGGGATTTATTGTGACCTGGGAACAGAGCATTATCTTTCTAATATATATTTTTAAATGAAATAAACATATCCCAGGGGACTGCCACCAAATAAGTTCTTGCATGCACTCGCAAGTCATATGATAAACACTAACAGTAAAGCTAACTTGCGGGAGAAATTCAATAATCTCATTTGTACTGATTGAGTTAATTTTGGAATGGTTTTGTCAACCACTGAACATTGAGTACCGCAGCATTCTTTAAAGCAGCCAAGTATATTAGACTGTACTAAATATTTTGCTGTATGTGTGGATTTAGCAGCCAATGTTGATTTGGTGCAGAAATTTGTTCTTGCACTGTATATCTAACACAAATGGGATTTGGAAGAGATCACTGAATTGGGAGCAAAAGTTGGTTTTGAATGCTGACTCCTCCACTAACTAGTCTTGGGAGAGTCACTTAACTTTCTTCAACCTATGTTTTCTTCCTGTAAAGTAAAGGTTATAATACTATCTGCCCTAATGGGTCAGTAGGTTTGTTGATAAGAGCCATGACAGTATTTCCAGGAGGTTTTATGAAGACATTCCTGTTCTTTGATGGAGGTCCCAGTATTAAACAACATAATGAAGCTACTGTCACTGATAATAAACCACCATAAAACTCAGTGGTATGCAAAAGTACCCATTTGTTCTTCACTCATGCATCTGCAGTGGGTTGGCGTTCAGCCGATCTAGGCTCAGTTTGTTGGGCTTGGCTCCAAATTACGCGTTAGGTCAAGGTCTGCTCCACATGTCTCTTATTCTCCTTGGACTGACAGCTATCTGGAACCTGTTCTTCTTAAAGAGAAAGGCAAGCACACTAGAAGGTAAACCTGACTGCAGACACATTTCAAGCTTTTGATCCTAGTGTAACTGCTAACATGACATGATCAATACAAGTCACATGGCCCAGTCCAATATCAGCAGGGCCAGGGAAATGTCCTCTGCTTCTTGTGGGAGAAAATGCAGAGCACCATGGTAAAGGGGGTGAATACAGAGGGGGGAAAAGTATTGAGAATAATATGTAGACTACAGCAGCAGTAAGATTTTTTCCTTAGCACGATTTCTCTTCCACTTAAAACTCCATTTAAAATAGCATCTGTCATAGTATTTCCCTCTTCAATTAGCCTTTGCAAAGTATATATGCTTCTTATTTTAGACTGTATCTTTTACTGTGATTATTTAAATGTGTTCAAAAGGCTACCATCCCAACTCTAGGACAGCTGTGAAAAATAATTTTTAAAAATTAAAACTTTATAAACATACTACAAAATTGTCCTGAAATTGAAACTGGGGGGAGGGATAATTTTTCCACTAGGGATCAATCTACTGGATGATTTAAATGTTATCCCATCACCTTAACATTTAATGACCTAGTGAGATGGACTGAGCAGGGTCCCACTCCAAAATCATTTCCATTAAATCATATGTGTGTGCACATAAATACATACCTGTGGGAACAGATTCATCATGAAATAGACCTTCACATTCCTAAACATATATTCATATATCTCTAGCTGAATGAACCCTTTTCTTTGCTCCCTCTCCCATCATTTTCACTGTCCTTATTTTTTACTTCCCTTCCAGAATGTAATTTCTGCTGCAATTTTTGTTCCTTCCCAAGATAGCCTAGAAGAAAAGAGGATGGATTGTAGAATGAAGTTCTCTGGCATTTATTATTTACTCCACACTGAATGAACTACCTGCTTTCAGTGTAAACCCTTCTTACCTAATTTTTTTTATTGAAATATGATTGGCATATAACATTTATAATTTTAGGGCATATGACCTGTTAATTTGATACATTTACATATGGCAATATGATTCCCACTGTAGCAGCAGCTAACACCTCTATCATGCCACATAATTATCATTTCATTTTTGTAGTGAGAACATTTAAGATCTAGTCTCTTAGCAACTTTGCAATATATAATATGGTATTGTTGATTATAGTCACTATGCTATGCCTTAGATATCAGGAGCTTATTCATCTTCTAACTGCAAGTTTATACCCTTTGACAGACATCTTCTCAATTCTTCTACCTGTAGCCTCTGGTAATCACCATTTTGTTCTGCTTCTACAAGTTTGGCTTTTTTTAGACTCCATATATAAGTGACATCATACAGTATCTATCTTTCTTTGTCTGACTTATTTTAGCATAATGCCTTGTGGTCCATCCATCTTGTGGCACATGGCAGGATTTTACTTCTTTCTCGTGCTTGAATAATATCCCATTGCATGTAAATACCCAGAAGTGGAATTGCTGGATCATATAGTAGATTCATTTTTAATTTTTTGAGGAACCTTTCTATTGTTTTCCATAGTGGATGAACAAATTTCCCACCAACAGTACACAAGGGTTTGCTCTACATCCAGTCCAATACTTATCTCTTGTCTTCTTGATGATAACCATTCTAACAGGTGTGAGACGGTATCTCATTGTGGTTTTGATTTGCATTTTTCTGATGACTAGTAATGTTGAGCATACCTGTTGGCCACTGATGTTTGGAGAAATTTCTATTCAGTTCCTCTGCCCATTTAAAATTGGATTGTTGGTGGACTTCTTTGTTATTTATTTGTATGAATTCCTTATATTTTTTGGATATTAAACACCTATAAAGGGTTTGCAAATATCTTCTGTTCAGTAGATTGCCTTTTCATTTTGTTGATTGTCTCTTTTGCTGTGCAGAAGCTTTTTAGTTTGATGTAATTTCACTTGTTAATTTATGCTTTTGTTGCTTGTGGTTTTAGTGTCAGATCCAAAAAATCATTGCCCAGAAATTCTGTATATATATTTTTATCCTTAGAATAACGTTGGGAAAATAAGATCTAAATTATAGAGCTTAAGAATAAATGTCTTGATTTCTATAACATTGCCATTAACCAAAGTCAAAAAGCCATATGCTTTATCTTTATCATCACACACGTCATACCTCATAATACTGAAGAATTCAAAGAATTCTATGAGGATCTTCATCATATTTGTAGTCCTCACCCACCATCCAAATTTGGAGAAATGCATTTTAAATTAAAATCAAGCCAGAAATTTATTTCCCAGATTCCTTGAACCTGGTTGCTGACATGTGACCTAAGTTCTCCCTATCCCATGAAATAGTAAGAGCCCTCAGTGTATGTGCTACTGCGTCTGAGCCTCCCTTGTCTCTCCACTGCTGTGCTGCCTTGCTTGAGAACAAGTTCACTTGAGATAGTTGCTTTCAGTGGGAAGCCAATTTTCTTCATGCTGCTCCTCTACTACCTCTCAATATTGCCACGCCTATTACTAGAGTCATATCCTGTCATGTTCTTTGTGATTAATTAACAATTCAAGCATGACAGGAGAATATACACATAAACTAAATGTGAATTATACGTGTTAGTATGGACACCATGGATGTTAGAACAGAAGGAACATAAGTTTATATCAGGCCAAGGTTATTGATTTGAGTGTAGTACCAGAAGAGTTCTGGATTGGATTTGAGCTCAAGCAAGTGGGGGTGGGTATATAACTTCTTCTTGGTTGAGTAGACCAAAAACTGAATTACCCTTGCCTGCATTAAATGATATTAGAATTCCAAAAGTTTTTCAATATAAAGAAGGGAAAAGAATCCACAGATACAGAGACAAAGATGGCAGCATTAGAATGGATTCAGCATGTTGGAGCAGTTCTCTCCATCCCCATTCTCTTCTCTCATAGAGGGAGCTCTAGTTAACTTTCTACAGTCTGGATGAAGCCTTTCCTGGACAATCTTTATTCTTCAAGTTTTTTAAAAAATGATTTCTATTAGAAGAGAGGTACAGAATGGAGGACAGAAGGCCTCCTGCGACAAGTGGTATATGTTTGTTCCCTGTAGAATAAAGAAAAAGCCCGGATAATATCAGGTTATGAATTTCATGGTCTTCCCAGTGACCACGAACTAACTTTCTTCTCCCAGGCAACCTTCCTTTGTGAGATGTGTGTGTTTATGCTTCTGTGACTGAGTGCAAAATAAAACTACTAACCATTCCTAGCTGCTATATAGCACCAAACAATTATACATTGGGTTAGATAGGTATTAGATTAGCTGCATTTTATGTCTAATCAACTCAAAACATCCTTTACTGTTTCAATTTCATCGGGTGGTGTAATAGTCTGCTAATAACCTTAAAAAAATAGAAGCACTGTAGTTTTAATGGACATCAGTGGTTCTCCGAATCCCTTTACATACCTAAAATATTTTTGAGGACCCAAATAACTTTATAAGGTTTATTTATTCATATTTACCAATTAGAAATGAAAACTGAGAACATTTTAGAATACAAAAATACAAATGTACACATTCCACTGGCTGTCACAAAGAAGTTATCTTCACACCTTATATAGTCTCTAGAAATTCAACATACACTCAGAATGAAAGTAAAACAAAATAACATCTGGTTATTATTATGAAAATACTTTTGACCTTGTGGATCCCTTGAAGGTCTTAGTGACTGCTAGGAGTTCCTATGAACAATTGGTTTAAATCATTTTATTTCTTCTGAACCCTAGTATAATTACCATCAGAACTGCACATATTAACCTTTGAAGGAGAAGGAATGTATATTTTTATTTCTGAATTATAGCTCCTACAGGGCCTATCTTTTTTATGCTTTTTCTCTACTAGACAGTAGTATGTACCCAACCACCCAGCCATCTTGGTTCACTTATTCCATGTGTGGTTCTTTAGTACTATTATCAATTTGTCAATAAAATGATTATAAACATTGGGACCTATTTAAGTGAAGTTGTTATGGTAAATCAATATATAAGTCACACTCACAAGTTCATACATTTCATTTCTTATTGGAGTTGTGAATTGATTATTTTTAAGAACCAGGCAATCTCCAAGAGTACAAATTTCCAAGAATGATGAGATCATATGCTGCAAAAGATCACTATTTTCTAGTTTCTTTTTATTCTTAATTTCTCTTAAGAATGGAAATCTTGGATATAAGATTTGATGTTACTGAAAAAATAAACAAGAAATATTTGTATCACGAGTGAAAAGATCTGTCTTTAAAACACTATATTAAGGCCTTTATTTTCCCGAACTTTGCTACAGGAACTTTGTTGTACAATTACTCAGCTCTAAACTCAGCTCTCTGAAGCATTTTCAGTCACTGCGAAAGCCAAGTTTCTGAAAGAGTCATTCATCAAAATTACTAAGCTCAGGATGCTGAAATGGATTCATAAAAATTGCTATTATAATTTGGCCTAAGTCTGTAGCTTTATAACATTCATAGTGTACATGGGGTTACATTAGTGGAAACATTAGAAAAAAGCCTGGCCTCAAGTTAGAACTTGATGTCATTGTAAGTAACCTGAAATAGCTGAAGCTATAGTCTTCTCAAGGAGATAATTATTGTAAAACCTGCCATGTATTTTGTAGCTCAATACGACATGCTAGGAACTGTGTCTGATCCTTTGTATCTTTTCATTGTAATTCATGCAGCCACCTTGGGAAGTAATTACCATCTACCCATTTCATAGAGGAGTAGATGGACTTCTAGAGAAGTTGCGAATTTTAGCAATGTCATCTAGCTAAAGAGTGACAGAACCGCTACTTGAATTCCTGTTTGAAATTAAAACTGTTTTCTAATAAATTACTAGTTGTTTCGTTAGCAAAGAACTTAAGCAATTGTACCGTTCAAAAAAAGTTCAGTTAGTAGTAGCAAATAAAGCCAAATTCATGATGGTGTAATGAGACAAAGGTCTGTTGCCAGCTTGTGCTACATGTCTATCATGGGTCAGCTGTGGACTCTGTTCCATATTTTCTTTACTCAGATATGCAAGTTAAGTGGGGTCTGTCCTTTGCATTATCTCTCATTTCTGTGACAGAGAAGGGGGACACAGACAATTGTAGCTGTTAAAGGCTTCAATTTTATTCATATTTTATTTGCCAAGGCAAAATACATACCTGACTCTAAGGGGATGGGGATGTTCAATCCTTCTGGATGCTGGGAAAAAAGAAAACCATAATCATAGTAGTCTTTTTGGATTTTGAGTAAAAAACTACTACCTCTCTAAATATCAGTTCTTTTGATGCCACTAAAAATAAAATTGGTAGTTTGTTATTTTTTTTGACGTGATGGATAATAATACTTGAAATTGCATTTTTTTTCCTTCTTCAGAAACTTCAGGTGAAAATAAAATATCTAGAAAATTTCATAAAATATACAGAGAATAATCTACAATTCTTATACCTCTAATTCTTAGTAACAAGTTTAAAAATGCCCTTCAATTAGATGTACAATGTTTTTATTATTTTAATATGACAGTTATGCTATTGTATATGATACTCTTAGAAATTATAGCTTGCTTTTTGAAAGAAGCTACCATTTTTATTTGTCCTTCAAAGAATAAGATCACTGGGATTTAGTAAATGTATATACATTTTTTCTTTTTCAAGAGAGAGAGAGAGAGTGAGTGCAGGGGAGGAGCAGAGAGAGAGGGGAAGAGAGAATCTTAAGCAGGATCCATGTCTTGACTGGAATCTGAAGTAGGACTCAATTTCATGATTGTGATATCATGACCTAAGCTGAAACCAAGAGTGGGATGCTTAACCAGCCAAGCTATCCAGGCTCCCTAGATATCGTGTTTTTAAGTAATGAATGAATTTCTGCCCCCCACTTACCCAATTATTTTATCATACATGACCATAGACCTATTGTTTTTGGATGGTCAAACATTGGAACTGTTAAGCTTAAACAATTTGGAGTTGTAATTAAGGAAAGGAAAAATGGGCAATGATCAAGTGCTAAATAAATAGCACTTCATGTATCTCTTCCATCTTCTGAAGAGTCCCATCAGCTTAAATGAAGTAATGCAAAGTGAAGATGGCAAAATCCTGTTCCCCACAGTTTGTGTTTTAAGGCTTATTTGTTTTATCTTAGTATTTAGTCTGAGTCTAGATCATCAAGAAACAAGGCAATGCTACTTTATATTTTTACCTCCTCCTCTTCATTCACTTCAAGTCTCCTACTTTATACCTTTTAGTAGGAAATATTACCATAAGTTGTTAATTGAGAGCTAATTAAAATTTCAAATGCCAATTGGAGGCTTCACATTCCTTATTTCTTAAGTTTATCCATGAATATAAAATGTATGTCTTCTCTGTCAGTGTCTAACGAGGTTATCTTCTCTGTCAGTGTCTAACATCTGTCATTCTATTCTGCCATGGCTCTTGACGGGGGCGGGGTGGGCACTGCTCTTAGTGAACTCTCAGCTTGCAAGGAACAGGAAGGCTCAGAAACCAACACTGGTTTTACCTCAAAATCCAGTGTCTGGGCTCATGCAGCTCAGTTGTTAACTTCACTGAGATGTGTGCAATTTTATTTTAATTGATCTGTAAGGGCTACGTGTAATCAACGGTAGTTTTGTGTGCCTACTACGTGTTAATTGCTGCCAATGGCTTTTGGAGGTAATTAGATCTGGGAATGTAGTCTAGAACAAACTGTCTTTGGAAATACACAGAGTCTCAGAGACAGTGGCTTGATGGCTGTGCAGCCCTGCAGTCTCCTGAGCTACCCCGGGGGGTTTTAGCTGGCTTGGCTTCGCTGCAGTGTGTCAGCAGCTCTCTCAACTGTGACTGGTGCGCTGCCTTTTAACAGCTTTAAATGGTAGATGCTAATGGCTCTGCAGCCTTGCCATTCTCCCAGCAGGTTTCTGTGCTTTGTATTACTTTAAACACAATGTACTTTGAAAACATACATAAATTAAGGCAGTAATTCCATCTCCAGTCTTTGGCATATGTTACTTGTCAACTTTTTAAGAAGCGAATGGCTGACATAAGGTATTCCAGCAGGCTTGGGTCAGAATATTTTCTTCTTCAGCTTCCCATCTATGTCCTGGACCCTCCATCTTTAATCTACCCATTGCTCTTTTCTTATCCTACGTTAACACTCTCAACTCTAAATCCACCGTCTCATTTGGCTTACCTTTTAGCATCCTTTTCTATTTCTAGTTGTTTTGTGTGATTCATGGATTGGCTTTCAGAGCTGAAAGTGGACAAAATTTCAAGCTGCCATTTTTTCATTTTATACACACATAGGGAAAAGAGCCAAGGGATGGGTTTCTGAGTAAAGGCTTTGGGATGCTGAACATTTCTTTTGTTCTCATATTGTTGAAAGGTCCGTGATAAGTGTTTGAGTTATACCTGAGGATTGACAACTGAGAAGAGATGGGGGAGACGCAAAGAAAACTCTTGCTCTGTTGAGTATCAGTTGATTACTTTCTCACCTGTGACAGGGCCCTACCACCATCGCCTAAAGAAAAGAGTGGGAACCAGAGGGAAAAACAAGATGGAATGTAATTGACATGGAGGAGCTTTGGTCTCATTGGCTATTTCAGAACCTCTAAAGCACTCTCAGGAATGACAGCTCCCGGGCAGCCAGGGCCACCAGTCATAGCATTTAATTCTGGAGTTCAACTACTTTTGTTAAAACTTTAGGAAATAGATTTTTTAATGTTTGTTTATTTTGAGAGAGAGAGCGAGCGAGCAGGGGAGAGGCAAAGGGTGGGGGGAAGAGAGGGAGAATCCCCAGCAGGCTTTACACTGTCAGTGCAGAGCCCAACGTGAGTCTTAAATTCACAAACCAGGAGATCATGACCTGAGCCAAAATCAAGAGCCTGACACTTAACGGACCGAGCCACTCAGCTGCCTCAAGTAGGAGACATTCTGAATTGCACACAGCTCAGATTGAAATTTTAAGTGAGGTGTTGCGTTATTGGGCACTGCTATCCACTAAAGGCCTGGGTGGTATAATGACCGAATTTAGAGGTCATGACAGTGACCACCAGAGACCTTCTGATGGCTCACTAATGATTTACTCCGTTTTGAATGCTATCCCATTTAACACTGGAAAAGCATTGCTATGTCTAATTAACAGACCTGTGAGTATACAATTTCTTCTAGCTTCATAGAAAGTGAACTAAAAAAATAAACAGTTTCCAGCTTCTCTGTCTTAAACTGGCTGAATAAGAAAGCCTCCTACTCAAAACAGAATAGAAGGGTAATATTTTCATGTTCTTCATAAAGAGATGCTATTCCTTTTGAGATGAATCCCAAGCCCTGATAAGAACACTTATTCCAGGGGCACCTGGGTGGCTCAGTTGGTTGGGCGTCTGACTGTAGCTCAGGTCATGATCTCACAGTTCCTGGGTTCAAGACCCATGTTGGGCTCTGTGCTGATAGCTCAGAGCCTGTATCCTGCTTCTGGATTCTGTGTCTCCCTCTCTCTGCTCCTCCTCCAATCATGCTCTTTTTCTCTCAATAATAAATATTTTTAAAAAATTTTTTAAAAAGAATACTTATTCTAAAGAACACTGGTTTGCCTGCATCTCACCTGGCAAACTCTGAACCATACCGTTATCACTTCCTGTACAAGAGTGAGGAGGTAAGAAGTGCTTTTAATAACTGTATTAAATATCACTGGGACACTTTGGAAGCAGTGAAGTTTCCCTGCCTGGGCAGCACTGTTCATTCCCCTGACACAAAAGCATTCCCTGATTTCAAAATAATAAACATTCTGCTTTGTCTTTTTTTCTTCTGTCGGCTGTTTGTTGGTGGTAATTGCTAGCAGTGTTGCCACTTATGGGAAATATGAGAATGCATATTAACAAATTCTACTTCCATTTTGCACGGATTCCACTCCGCTTCAGTATTCTTTTAAACAATAAGTGGAGCAGAATTTCTGCTACGCTGTGGCATTTTTAGCAGAGATTTAAGATTCTATAGAAGAAATAAGTTCTAAACTATTCCAGGATACTAATGTATGCATTTTTTAGGTAGGATACTTTCTCGGGTATTATTCCTAAATTATTTGGAATATTCTTTTCTCGGAAAAAACCCTTGAACATGGTGTGATGCGGAGAAAGAATACAACTTGAAGAATTATTTCAATATTATCTCCTACATAAAATAACACAATATGTGTACCTATATATAATATTTGCATCTAATTTAAAAATTTCTACATATAAATTTTAATCCTTCTGCTCTGATAGAACATTTTAGAGCAAGGAAAAAAGGAAGAGCCACAAATATTTAATATTTTAATAATGTGCTGAATTTTTAAAGACCAAGGATTTTGTAATGACTGTTAAGTTAGTAAAATAGCAGTCTGGTAACTGGCTTACTTTGAGTAAAAATTGAACAGATTGTATAGCAACCAGCTAGAGGTCTTATTTAAGCATTGAGTCAAAACTTTCTCAATATTTAGTGCTTGGTCTTTAATTATTTACAGCTAGATTTACTTACAAAGTTATCAAATCTAGTAGAGACAAAAAATAAAAATAAGTAAAAATTGGTAAAATTTTTAAATGTTTACTTATTTTTTGGGAGAGAGGGAGAGAAAAAGCACAAGCACAGGGGAAGGACAGAGAGAGAAGGAGAGAGAATTCCCAAGCAGGCTCTGTGCGGTCAGTGCAGAGCCCAATGTGGGGCTCGGACTCACGAATCAAACCGTGAGATCATGGCCTGAGATAAAACCAAGAGTCAGATGCTTAACTGACTGAGCCACTCAGATGTCCCAAAATTATTAAATTTTTTTACTCAAAGCCATAAGATGTCTATAAACTTTCACCTCTTCTGTTGCTCTGGAATCATTTGAAATTCTGAGAATACTGCTTACCTCTCCCTTTCCTTTAAGAGTGTCAATAAGATTCACCGTGGTTTCTTTATTTTTTTTAATTGAAGAAGTCTATAAATTTTGGAAAATGATTTTGAAAACAAATGCAGTTTAATTATTATTACTATCATAATGCAAACCTAAAATAGATACTTAAGAAATAAGGCAGGATATCATATGAGGGATGAAGAGATTAAACTAGCTTTTAAGAGTCAAATACAAAATGAAACAAATTGGAAACAGGCGAAAACAGAGATAAGAATGATCAAAAGCTAGTACCAGGACACAAATGATGAGACAGTGAAATTTGTCTTGAGTGCCTTTCAGTGTCTCCTATTAACATCTTCCTGCTGAAAGGTATTCTGGTGTAAGGTTTAAAAATTTTTTAATTTATTTTTTTTTCTTTAATTTCACAAGTTACTCTTCAAAAGCTAGAAAGCTTTTAAACACTCTAAGAATAAAACCCTATTCTGGAGTGTAAGGCTCACAGAAGTAATGGAGGTGATATTTGCAGCTATGGGCTTCCTCGGGTTCCTCCCAAACTTGCCCCAAGCCGTCTGCACATTCTTATACCTCAGTGACATGAAGAGGCAGCAAAGTGTGGTCAGGATTGGACGTGAGAAGAAATCCTGGGGGATTTGTTTCCATTCTTCACCAGTTATGAGAACTTGTAGTTTTGTTACCTTTGTGAACCCTAGCTTTCTCATCTATATATTGTTAGTAATAACTCCAGTTCTGGTGACCTCACAGTTTTGTGAGGGTCAGGATTAGAAAGCACTTTGAGATTGTATCCCCACCCCTGCCTTTCTGACATTGTGTTCGAGATTCCCATGATATATTATTTTCATTAATAACCAGGTTAAACTGAAAATGTATTACATGAAAGGGAATAAACTTTATTATTAATCTCTAAAATAAGATTACACTTTGAAAGCAGAAGGCTCTCTACAAATATAATGCACTATTTAACAAATCGTTTGAGGTCTGTATCTAAACCATATGGTTTTACACTGGATGTCTCATTAAGCTCTAGGATTCCATGTTTAATGTAGGAAGAAATGCCATGGAGATTACCCTTGAGTTCCAGGGAAGGATTGTCTGCTGGTTGCAAGGAACTAGATGAGGTTAACTCCCACTGGAAGCCCTTCTCTGTTTTTATTCCAGTGAATCTGTGATGATGATATCGAGGAGCCTGACCGTTAGTTTTCTGTTTTTACAGTCTGTGTTGATATTATCAGAAAGATTACAGCAACTGTCTAATCAGTGGCTTAAAGAAGCTGAGAACATTTAGCTTGGAAAAGGGAAGATCAGAATGATAAGTTGAGACAGAAATTATGGCTTGGATGTTGTATTATTCATGGTTCTCCAGAGGAATAAAACCAATAGGATATTAAAGATAAATATAAGAGTCAATTACAGAAATAGACTCACAAAGTTATGAAGGCTGAGAAGTCTGCTGTTAACAAGCTGGAGAACCAGGAGAGCTCATGGTATAATTCAGTTGAATAAGGCCTGAGAACTAGGGGGTATGGAGTGAAGTGGCGGTAGGGACCCAGCAGGGGTCGGGGGTGGTCTGGTGTAAGTCCCACAGTCCAAAGACCTGAGAACTAGGAGCTCTGATATCCAAGGGCAGGAGAAGATGGATGTCCCAGCTCAGAGAGAGAGAGAATTAACTTTTCCTCTGCCTGTTTGTTCTATTTGGGCCCTCAGATTGGACAATGTGTGCTCACACTGGTTGAAAGGGGACCTTCTTTCTGTATTCAGTCTACTGATTCAAATGCTGATCTCTAATCTTTTGGGGAAACATCCTCACAGACCTACCCAGAAATGAAGTTTTATACCAGCTATCTGGACACTTTTTTTTTTTTTTTGGACATTTCGTAGTCAAGTTGATGCATAAAATTAACCATCACAGGTGTTATCAAATGTTTGAATCCCTGTCAATGAAAGGAGACTGGGTTTATCTATAGTTTCCTCTAATTCACTGGATGCTATGTTCATGTGGCTAGCCTGCAAAAAGCCTTTTTCAGTGGCTGGGGGTCGGAGAGGGCGCCTGGGTGGCACAGTGGGTTAAGTGTCTGACACTTGATCTCAACTTAGGTCATGATCTGAGGGTCTGTGAGTTCGAGCACCTGATGGTGTGGAGCTGGCTTGGGGTCCTGTCTCTCCTTCTCTCTCCTCCCCTACTTGTGTGTGTGCATGTGTATGTGCGCATGCACACACACACACTCTCTCTCCCTTTCAAAATAAATAAACTCAAAGACAAAATTTTTAAAAAGCCTTTTTCTGGGTCTTAATTGCCATTGACGGAAAGATACTTCTTTCCTATGTAATTGGTGATGAAGGGGTATGTATCTGCTCTGTATTTGTCCAAAGTCCCTTAAAAAAAACAAAAAAAAACACTAATAACCAAGATGCAGTTATTCTGTTTTTAAACTCCAAATAATATAAAACCATGAGATGTTTTCAAACAATAATTGAAAGATCGAGAAAAGTTCAAGGAGATTTTTTGGGTGGAAAAAACATAAAGCTTATGATAGTCTACCTCATAGTGTCCAAAAATCTAGTCTCGTGCTGCCAGCTTCACAGATGTTACTTCTGAGGAAGATGGATGCTACTGACATTTGCTTCCAAAAATATAATTTGAAACTTTAATTGGTATTCCTAATGTGCTACACAGTTTAATCACATGAAAAAAGGGGATGTTCCTTGAATTTCCACCCTACAGAGTATTCGCATTATGCTAAATGTCTAAAAGGTCTTTCCCCCACCACCTTTGGTTGGAGTAAATTACAAAACATTCCTTGTATTATCTTGTGCGTGTAAGGTGGCAATCTTAATCAGTAAGAATTTTTTAGTGTAAAGTGTTACTAGGAAATGCATCTGCCCTCTATTTTTTCTTTAACAAAGACTTTTTTGCATTGACATGGAGTTATTAGTCTGTTGAGGGAGATTTCAATTCCTACATAATCTTAAAATGAAGACTTCTGAGGAAAATTTTAACACACTTCATGTATATCTGAAATAGTTCTTGTGGTCCTTTGCTAAAGGCACACATAGAAACATATGCACTTACACACGTGGAAAAATTACTCAAATGTGATATAAATCTCCATGTACATAGACTTCATACATTTGTTTTTCTAAATAATAACTTGAGCCATTTGGAAAAGTTCCATTAAAGTGATTGATTGGAATCAATGCAGGTCAATGCCTTGTAACTCTAGTAACTCTCATAGATATGACTTCTATAGGTTTTAAAAATTGCAAATTAACTTTTTTTCATAGGGAATAAATGCTTTAGGTTAATTTTTTGTTAGCCATTCCTTGATACAGCCATAATTTGACGGTAAAGAAACATGGCTGAGTGAGCCAAGCTTTAATGAAGTTCCTGCAAAGTAACTTTGATAAAGGTACTCCTACCTAGGAGATGATAGGTCAAATAAGACTCATTCAGACAATGAAGGCCTAAACTTTTACTTATTCTATTTGTCACATAAGAAATTTCTTCATTTTGAAGATGTATACAAATAACGCACTGCATACAATTTTTTTTACCTTTATTTTTCATGTTAAGGAAACAGATATTAAGTAGCTGACTTCCTGTTCAAAATGATTATTAGCAACTCGTGGGGTGCTGGTTGCTGACCAGAAATCACAGAGTTAGAACTCCTAAATAGCAATAGTGAGACTTAGGTGACATTAGCTAATGATCCTATGAATTTCAGTTATTTGCTTTATTTAAAAAATTTTTTTAATTTTTTAAATTTATTTCTGAGAGAGAGAGAGAGAGAAAGAGAGAGAGAGTGAGCAGGGGAGGATCAGAGAGAGAAGGAGATACAGGATCTGAAACAGACTCCAGGCTCCTAGCTAGCTGTCCGCACAGAGCCCTAGGTGGTGAGATCATAACCTGAGCTGAAGTCAGACGCTTAACCAATTGAGCCACCCAAGTGCCCCTGAATTTCAGTTATTTGTTATAGATTCTATTCTAAAGCTTACTTTCCTCAGAAACCCATAGGCAAAAAGACCACACTTAGGGTTATTCTTTTTTTAATTGTTTTTTAATGGTATATATCTGAGAGAGAGACAGATAGACAGACAGACATCGTGAGCAGGGGAGGGTCAGAGAGAGGGGGAGATACAAGATCTGAAACAGGTTCCAGGCACTGAGCTAGCTGTCAGCACAGAGCCCGATGCGGGCCTTGAACCCACGAACTGTGAGATCATGACCTGAGCCTGAAGTCGGACGCTTACCCGACTGAGCCACCCAGGCGCCCCCACTTAGGTTATTCTTTAGTCATCTATTTTTCTTGAATTACTCTAAATCCTGCTACTTGGCCATTATTGAATTTGTCAACAGTAACTACTACTCTGATCTCTAATAGAACAAATTGGTTTTGTCTGTTTAGCAGCTTTGCATAAACAGAATTATAAGGTATTGTTTCTGGTTTCTTTTGCTCAGTATGTTTATGATATTTATCCATACTTTTATGTAGAGTTGTACATCGTTTATTCTCATTGTTGTGTTGTTTATTGTTCCACTCATGAATAGGCCACAACTTATCCTTTCTACTGTTGATGGCTATTTGGTAGTTCCTTTTTTTTTTTTTTTTACTATTAAAAATTGTTCTGCTGTGAACATTCAGCATTCATTTCCATTAGGACTGGAGTGGAATAGAGTTGCTGGATAAGAGTGTAGGCACACGTTGAGCTTTATTAGATAGTGTGAGTCTGAAGTGGCTCTATCGATTTCCACTTGCACACAGTCTATGAAAAATCTAGTTTTTCCAAGCCTACCACTGGGTACTCTTCTGTATTTTGTATTTTAGCCATTCTAGTAGGTGTGTAATAGTATCACATTGTGGTTATACCTTCCATTTCCTATTGACTAAGGTAGTTGAGCACTTTTTTTGTGTGTGCAATAAGCATAATAAGGCTATTTGGATATTTTCTCATACGGAATGTCTGTGAAAACCTTCCCCCCTTTTTTCTGTTGGATTTCTGAACTTTCCTGATTGATTTTATGAGTTATTTAAGATATTTTGGATATTAGAGTTTTGTCAGATGTATGCATAATGAATATCTTTTTCCTTTTGGTGGGTTGACTTTTCATTCTCTCAATGCTCTTAATAAATGTAAGTTCTTAATTTTAGTATAGTCTAACTTGTTATTTTTAATTCTGTGGTTACTGTCTATTGTGTCCTGTTTCAGAGATATTTGCATGTTGCGGTACAGTTATTGTGCTGTGTTTGCCATTAAAACTTTATAATGTCATCTTCCATATTTAGATCTCTGTGCCTCTGGAGTCAATTTTCATACAGATGGGGAGTCAAGATTTATCTTTCTCCAGTGGATTTCACTTGACCCAGCACCGTTTATTGAGAAGACTGTCCTTCCTCCATGTACTGTGTTGTTTCTCTGTCACAAATCAGATGAATATATTACAACCATGTTATATATATGCATGTACATAAATACTTACACGTATATACATATCAACTACATTCAAATAACAAAATTTAAAAAATATTATGGGCTCTGTTTTCTTCTACAGGTCAGTTGTCTGTCTATGCCAATAGCATACTTTCTTTGCTTTTTACTTGTTTCAAGTTTTAAAATTCTGATTGGTTAACATATAGTGTAGTCTTGGTTTCGGGAGTAGGATTTAGTGTTTCATCACTTACATACCACACCCCGTGCTCATCACAGCAAATGCTCTCTTTAATGCCCATCACCCACTTAGCCCGTCCTGCATCCACTTCCCCTCCATCCACCCTCAGTTAGCTCTCTGTAGTTAAGAGTCTCTTATGGTTTACCACCTGTGTTCTCTTTTTTTCCCCTTCTCCTATGTTCATCTATTTTTTTCTTGGATTCACATATAAGTGAAAGCATAGGATATTTGTCTTTTTCTGACTGACTTGTTTTGCTTAGCATAGTACACTTTTTAAAAAAAAAATTTTTTTATGCTTTTTATTTATTTCTAGGAGAGAGAGAGAGAGAGAGAGACAGCATGAGCAGGGGAGGGTCAGAGAGAGAGGGAGTCACAGACTGAAACAGGCTCCAGGCTCTGAGCTGGCAGTCAGCACAGAGCCCGACGTGGGGCTCGAACCCACAAACCGTGAGATCATGACCTAAGTGAAAGTCGGACGCTTAACCGACTAAGCCACCCAGGCGCCCCTAGCATAGTACACTTTAGCTCCATCCACATCATTGCAAATGGCAAGATTTCACTCTTTTTTAATGGCTGAATATTCCTGTGTCTTTATCTTCTTTATAGTAGTCTTTGTAGTTTTAGGCATAATACTTTGGTTAACTCTTAGACATGTTTTCAATGCATATAAGATTCCCCAAATAATAATAATTATCCCTTTATGAATTGAATTTTGCATTGTAAAGAAAAATAAAAACCAGCAACAAGCTGTGATCTACAGGAATTTAATTTTAGTTTTAGCATTGATCTCAAACTACAAGTAAGTCATCAAGAGTTGGCCTGAGTGTCCTCAATTATGAAACTAGTCCAAATCTCAAATCTTGTCTAGGTTTGTCTCCGATTTTAAATCTATAAATTTGGAAAGTTTATATGAAGCTGGGAGGAGGGTGTATAGATGCTGCTTTATGAAGTATGGAAATGCTGCAAATAACTTTTATTAAGCAAAGAAGGAGTATATTTGATGCACATCATTCCAGGTATGCAGCTTGCTTATCTACATCTAAATGTGGCAGAAGCAGATTGAACTTGAGTTTAATATCAAAATAATATGTAGTTTCACTGGTTCCATTAGTTTACTCGTTTTCCAGGTCCACACCTGACTAACAGTGGAGCTTGGTATTACTGACATATGTTATATTGGTAGAGTGATATAAATATAAGATCCGAAGTTTACCATTTAGGAGGCTAAATCTATTTTTGTTTGCTAACTCTATTTTTAGATAATTATTAATTTTTCCTATTAAACAAATCCTTCAAACTAAGGGTTGGGGTTGACAAAATTTTGTCTCCAATATTGAGGTACTCTAAACCACTGAGAAAGGTGCCCTATAAAAAGAAGTGGAGAACAGATTTCTTAGTGAGTGATGATACTAAATGCACTTTAACATTTTATGTTTTCTATTGTTGTTTTAAGTAATGTGCTTTGCTGCTATATGCATCGACATCCATTGCCGCTCCCAGTGCTAATAAATTGTGATATAGTCATGTGCTTCTTTTTGAAATGAATACTCTTTTATTCTCACATTAGAAAAAAAAGAAATATATTATTAGAGTCCTTAACATATGTGACACTCTACAGGGGAAACACAAAGAGTAGTAGATCTCAGGAAAATTCATCATTATAAACATTTTACTGGGGTGAAACTATCACTGGCTTGTATGTGAATTTAAATAAATTCATTTATGCTAAATCCACAGCAGATCATTAAATGGGGTTCCAGAATTTATCCCTAAGTTTTTGGAACAGATATTATAACCCCCTCTTGTAACATGGGTAGATTTCACATGTACTAGTTTTGAATCATTTGTCTAACTCATATGAGTGTGTGAATGTGTACATTATATTGAATGAAAAGAAATAGAACTTCAAACATAGCACTCTTGTTTGGAAGCAGTTATCACAGCTGATTATTATAAAGGGTTAATGAGGCAGAAGCCATGGATTTAATTTTTGGATAGAGCAGTGTATATGTTGTAATTTAATTACCAACTCTACCCTAGCACCTTCTCGGCTTGAAAGTGAGTGCAATGGCTGACTCATATTTTTCTATCAGCAAATGAGTAGGAACATATTCATGTGAGAAAAACCCATACCACTGGAGAATGTGCAAGTGGGTATGAAAACATGTGCAGAAACTATGGCTGCACGTAAGCATTTCCTCCATCTTCAGTAAACAAAGCAAATATTTTATTTTAGGTAACAAGATGGAGGACTCTGAATTTTAAGAAGGTGGTTTTTGGGTCCATACTGGGAATGGGTATGTGATGTAATACTAGCCAAAAATATAAGGGAATATTTGTCAGTTGGGACTTTAGAATGTTTTACTCCCTAATAAAAGCATTGAGTCAGAAGATAAGTTCCTTCTCAGCTGTGGCCACCCTCCCTTCTTTCAACCTTTCAATGGGTTGTGTTACTTGGAGTATTAGTAGCCATATTGCAACCATTAGGCAGCAAACCTAAGGATTGGAGTTCAACATGTAGACATGGCAAAGTGAAATAGTGGAAAGATGGATCAACATTAACTACTGTTCATCTTAATATCTTTGTTTGATTAAGCCTTATATTAGAATAGATGAAAGCATTTCTACCAAACAAAATATAAATGCTGTTGGGTTGTAGATAATCTAACCTCTTCATCCATCATGTATTGATATAGATTAGACTGCAATAAATTGAGCTAGTGAGGTTAGCCTTGCATTTAGGTTACTCTGTAAACTTCAAGAAGACAGGGTCTGTGTTTCTTTATTCATACATAGTTCCTTACAGGTAAAAACATTTTAATATATGTAAAATTATTTTCTTTAGGCCACAGTGATAAGATTAGTTGGATACTAATATTTTCCTAATTATCTCTTTCGCACCCAACACCCATGTGCATATGTATTTGCACATTCATGCTACCATGTTTCATAATGGACTTAAAATCACTTTAAGGAAACTATTTCCTGTTCTCTATAAAAGGGCTAATTCTAGCAACAGTACAATTCAGCCCTTTTCAGTGAAGACTTAGAAAGACTGTTATTAAGTCTCAGAAGTAGCTTCCTCTCTGTGTAAGGCATTTATAGCTGCTACTGAGCAAATGGTTATTGGCAATAATGTGATGGTCTAAAATGGAAGCCACTGCAGGCATGTTGTGGCAAAGTATTCATTTCATAGGAGGCAAACTTGTAGAGTGAGACTTACTGCACGTTAAATCACCCTGAGTAACTCAGGAGTGTGAACTTTTCAGCAGACTGTCCATTTAAAACATCTAAATCCCCCCGCCCTGCACTCAACAGCATTCTCTTTGACGTTTTCAATTCATCTGAGAGCCATTCCTTCCCATTCTTCCATGTTTATGCTTTCTTCCTCCTCAGGGAAGCAGGCAGGTTGCTTGATTGTCTTAGACACTCTGGCAAAGCTCAGGACCATGTGAGGTATATGTTTTATTGTGCAGGTAGATATTGTTTAAGTGACTAAGTCTTGTGGCTGCCTTAAGCCATGTGTGTCAGAGACTACAGTCCAAGCACCTCAATTAACTTTGTTGGCCTCTGATGACCTCCACATACACCCAAAAAAATGTGCTTGTTTTTTGTTTTGTACTTGGGGTCTTCCTTCTACTCTATAATACATTTTCCAGGAAGGGATTTTGCTTTTCAGTTTCATAATGTGTTATCGTTAGCCTGCCTTCACACACATTTTCCCTTTTCCCTTATGTGTGAACCTGGTGTTAATCTCCCCTAGAAAAATCATAGCTGCCGGTGAGTAGAAAAACAGTAACCTCAATTGAAAGTGCTTTGATTAACTTATCAGAACACAGTTGTGTCAAATATGGTCTCCTGAATTTACAGTAGGCAAACAAGTTTGGAGTAGAATCTGAAAGGACATAAGCAAGAGCTCAGGGACAGGTTTGCAGATTTAGACTGCAGGCCCTGTGAATGGTTGATGTCATGCAAATGTACTAATATCCTAAAGACTAGGGAGTTTTGATTGGCTGCAAAAGAATGGATCCTGCCCAATAACAGGCTGCTTTCATTTTTAGGTATAACCATGGGGCTGACATGTGCAGCATTCATTCCTTTTTAGGTTGTGACTCTAAATACAATGGTATTCTGTGCTAATTCTGAGGTTGGAAAGCTAAATCAGAGTTGAACATTTTGGAGCATTAGTTTTTCTTGGGGGGGGTGTTGTTCTCTGTCCCCCCCGCCCCCCATACAAGTTGACATTTTGTTTTTTAATTGAAAATGCCAGCTTTTGAATTTGGGAAGGTAAGTTACTAGATGGACATAATCAAGATCAGATCTTTTTTTTTTTTTTCCATCTCCCTCAGTATCTGGTGATATGACCTTGAACCATGAATCTCTATCAGTACCTCTAGCTTCCTGGCTGCACTGCACAGTAACAAAATCACTGCTTGATATTACCTGAAGGACCAAACATGAAAGTCACCACTGTAGGGTTTCTTTATAGTATGTTCTGAACTGCATTTTTGAATTTGTAATTTCAGGGAGTTTAATTAATATCCATAAGCACGCCCAACCTGCTTTTATTTATGACAGCCAATCTCACTTAATGGAATTTTTTAAAATAAAAGAACTTTGATTTTTGGTCCCTAAAGTTTACTGTTTTATTATTTTTTAATCTAATTTACTTTAGGTTGCTCTGCAGAGAGAATAGACTTTTTCCCTCAAACTGTCATGCATCAAAAGTATTAAACTATCATACACATAGAATGTTACCGAGTGACACACAAAGTAAGATGCCTTTTTAAGAAGTTGCAGTTTGAAGACAGGTAAAATTATGTTATTGGAAAGAACTCCATTTGTTATTGTTGTTGTTGTTGTTGTCTGTGTATGTTGTGATGATGCCAGTAGTCTTGATAATGTCCTTGATGAGAACGGCATTGACTTTGCTTTTGTGACAACTACAGTGAGATAGTGATTGCTACTCTACATTCCACAGACCTGCTCCAGCCTTACCATTTGTCCTAACAATGTTCTTCACAGTGAAAGATTCCAGTACAGGATTGTGTGCCACATTCTGTTTTCATGTCTCTTCAGGCTTCTTCCATCTAGAAAAATGTTCTAGTTCCTCATTGGGAAGGTTTTTTTTTTTTTTTTTTTTTTTTTTTAAGGTCACTTATTTTGAAAGAAAGTGAGTAGGAGGAGCACGGGGTGGGGGGTGAGGGAGGGAGAGAATGCCAAGCAGGCTCTGTACTGTCAGTGCAGAGCCCAGTGTGGGCTTCCACTCACCAACCGTGAGATCGTGACCTGTGCCCAAACCAAGAGTCTGCTGCTTAACTGACTGAGCTACCCAGGCACCCCTGGGAACTCTTTTTAAGAATTAGGGCAGTAACTTTGCATAATGTCCTTCAATCTGCTTTGTCTGATGTTTTCCTAAGATTAGATTCAGGCCTTGAATCTTTGGGAGGAATATCACAGAAGAGACTGTGACCATTTTATTGCTTTCTAGTGGGTAGTACATGATTTTGACTTTTCCCATGACTGGTGATGTTACCTGTGATCACTTGACTTAAGTTGGTGGTTGACAATTTTCTCCATTGTAAATTATTCTTTTTATATTTGGAAATAATAAGTATTTTATGGAGAAGTCCTTTGAGGTTATGTAAACATTCCCTTCCTTGTCAACTTTTTACCCACTAGTTCAAGCATCCAGTGGTGTTTTGGGGTTTCAAATGATGGGCTTTTCCTTTCCCCTATCATTTCTTCTATATTTGTTAGCTAACAATCCATCACAAATTAGTGTTTTCTTCTTGCCTTTATTTATTCATTCATTCATTTAAATCAGCGTGAATTTATGAGTATACTTTCTGCACACTGGATTTTAATCTACTGCTATCATTATTTATTTTTATGTCCAAATTGTCTCAGAGTTGGCCAGTGGGAACCCCTTTAAGATAACTTTGTGTCCTTTTGGCATACTCTATCAGTCTTTAAGATGTTACAGGTTCACATTGTTCTTTCCCTTCTCCAACTCCGGAATCAGAAAGTTTTCTCTCCTAGGAACCTTGATTACTTTCAATGTTCAATTGTATTTAGAAACCAAGATCTAGGAACTAGATGTGTTTACTGCTTTTGGGATATTCCTGTTCCTATGACCTATCAGTAAACAGAATTTGGGATTATATGTATATATCTACAATATATATATCACTCAGATACCCACATGTTCATGTGTATTTCAATCTATCATCTTATCTTCCAAAATTAGTTTCACATTAATAATCCAATTTTGGTCTAACATTGTAGAATTCATTTTACGTTTCACCTTTCCAGGTGCTCATATTTGTCTCCTCCTTTTTTGACAGTGAGAAATCCATTTCCATTATCTTAAATCTCTTTGAATGCAACTTAGCGTCTGTCATTGCTGTCATTGATGTCACATGCTGCCATGTGGATGTCCTTCTCACTACTTTCACCCTAGTTCCAGGGCTGCTGTCATTCATTGTTTCATCCTTCATTAGGTGGATCCCTTTTTACTCCCACAGTCTCTGACAACCTATCCTGGGCTGCTGCTGTGACTGTCATAATTGCCACCCCCCTCCCAGTGGAAAACTGTCCTTGAACCCATTCGGGATCCAACGTTCCATGCTAGGATTCCTTCTACTGCAGATGCCCTTTTCGTCCTGTTCAGAGCCCATCACCTCACATGGAGTCAGGCCTCCATCCTAGACATGCACTCCGAATAGCTTATAGACTTAGGGAGGAGGGAAGAAGGCAAGGAGACAGTAATTTTAAGGGATCAGAAAAGTAAGGACACTAGAGATAGCTAGAAAGTGTTTTTTACATTTTTTAATAATTCCTACTTTAGGGATTTCTATTTTTAATTTTCTCCTCAATATCTTTGTTTAAATATGTTTTTTGATATGCTTTCTATGTATATGCTAGAAGATATTTTGGTCCTTTCAGCTTTTGGTCACCTAGCATATTATCAGTTTCTTGGACATTCTCCATGCATTTTGCAAATAAAGCAAATTTTCCATTTGGATCGTAAAAAAATTGATAAATATCCATGAGATTTCAAATATTCTTTGATACTGAAATTTTCTTCCTTACGTTAATCTATTTCTAAAAACTTAGAAATATGTATCAGTCCTATGTAATAATAGTTTTGTTTCAATTTCTCCTTCACATTTAAGCAGTTTTATTTATATATTATCAAACAATATTATATGGCACATAAAGATCTATGAGAATTTACCTATTATATTACTTAAACCCTGTGGTTTCATCATCTGCATAAGAGAGATAATTGTATTTCATGGGTATATTTGCATTAAATTGCTATAAAGTTTTTAAATTGGTGTCTAGTTTCTAATACATACTACATAAGTATTTATTATAGAAATAAATGTAAGTAATGTTTATGGGGATTATATATATCATAAATATAACCAAACTACCTTAATCATTATTGTCCTACTTAATACCTTTCATCTTGAGGTTAACTTTATCTGATATTAATCTTTCTATCTCTTTTGTTTTGCTTTGGGTTTTTATTTTTCCAGTATATCTTTGTTAATATTTTAACTCATTTATTTTTATGAATCTTATTTCTCTTATATGGAACATTTATGGGGGTTTATTAATCACTTAAGAGTGTTTGACTTTAATACATGATTTGAGTATACTGTTTTTGTTTTAATCACAGCTACTTAAACACTATTTTCACCATAAGTTATATTTTCTGTTTTTATTCCTCCCAATTCTCTTTCTATTTAAGGCTTTCTCTGTATTATCCATGCTTTCTTGAAAGTATCACTGCCCTCTCCATTTCTCCAATGCAACAATTTGAAAGTTGTAGTTTGTTTGTTAATGTTTGTTAATCTCATTACTACTTTTAAGATGTTACATAACGGCTTACATTGTGAAGTCTGTGTCCCCTATGAATTAGTAAAAAAAAAAATTAATTTACATTTATTTCTCTACTTTCTTTTTGCCATCTGAGACTTCTTAACAATATACAGTGAGCTTTTCATTTTAGTCTATCATGAGTCTCATATTTATCTTGGTTTATGTTTTCTTAAATGGTGACATTTACAATTTACTGTATAATTATAAATGTAGATAAACATGATAGCTCTACAACTTTTTCTTTCTTTTCCTCCCTTGGCTGGATTAGGCATGCAAGTTAATTTTTCAGAACAAATAAATAATTTAGTCTTTCTACTTTTTAATATTTGAAGATGAATATCTATTACCTATATATGTTTTAATTGACCTAGTATACAATCCTTGAGAAATCTACTTTACCCTGAAAACATTGTAGATATTGCTCCATTGTCTTTCTACCCCCCAAGTATTTTGTTATGAACATTTCAATCATAGGGAAAAGTTGAGAGAATTTTATAGTGAACACCAAAACACTGACCACTTGGATTCTGCATTTGTTTTTTACCATTCTTGCCTTATCACACACTCATCTGTCTATCCTTCTTTGCATCCATTCATTAATCCATTTTAGTTTTTGATGATTTTGAAATAAATTGAAAATACTGGTACATTCCTCCCACCAAATACTTCACATGTATATCACTAATCAGATTTTAATATTTATATTTTTTAGATGTATAAATTGCATCCAATAAAATGCATAAATCCTAATTGCAACATTTTGACATATGGATATCTCTGTATAACCTAAATCTCTCTTTAGGTACATAATATTACTCCTACCCCAGAAAGTTCTCTAATGCCTTTCCCAAGTCAGTCCCAACCCTACTTCCTGAGGCAATAATTAACAACTCTTTTTTTCTTTTAGTTCGGATCAATACAGATTCATTCGAAGTTTTTAAAAACTCTACAAAAAATGGAATTATGCATTTTATATTCTTTTGTGGAAGATTTCCTTCATTTGGCATGCTTTTCAGGTTTAGTTAGTTATTGCAAGTCTGATGGTGTATTTTTCAGTCTTTTAAATTTAATTTAATTTTTTAAACTTATTTCTAAGAGAGAGAGGCAGCGTGAGCAGGGGAGGGCCAGAAAGAGAGGGAGACACAGAATCTGATGCAGGCTCCAGGCTCTGAGCTAGCTGTCAGCACAGAGCCTGATACGGGGCTTGAACCCACGAACCGTGAGATCATGACCTGAGCTGAAGTCAGAAGCTTAACCGACTGAGCCACCCAGGTGCCCCATTAGTCTTTTTTTTAAAACTGTATTTCATTGCCTTGATTACTGAAGTTTTATAGGAAATCTTAAAGAAAGTTAGGGGAAGTACTTCAATTTTGTTCTTTTCCTAGAATGCGTTTAACATTCCTGGGTCTTTATCTGTTCATATTAATTTCAGAATCAGTCTGTTAATTTCTATAAACATCTGATAAGATTTTACTTAATCTCATTTTTATTTTTAAAATTTATTTACTTAGCGCATGCACGTGAGAGAGGCTGGGAGAGGGGCAGAGAGAGGGAGAGAGAGAGACAATCTCAAGCAGGCCCTCCTCTGTCAGTGTGGAGCCGCATATGGGGCTTGAACTCATGAACCCTGAGATCAGGGCGTGAGCCTAGGATCATGACCTGAGCTGAAATCCAATGTTCCTTTCTTAACCAACTGAGTCACCAGGTGCCCCTATTTTTATTTAATTTTTTAAACTTTAATTTAATTGAAACTATAGAATGATTTGTCTACAACAATGAATCCAAACCATGAAAATGATTTATTCTCAATTAAATTAGATCTCCTCTTATGTACCTTAGCACTGTCTTGTAATTTGCCATTTATAGGTCTTACACCTTTTCTTAAATTTATTAATATGTATTATATTCTTGTTGCTATGAAAATGGAATTTATCAATGTTTAATTTTTATTTCTCAGTATTTTGCCTTTACTATGTAATAATCAACTTTTGTTATTAACCTTGAAACCTGACATTTGAGAATCTCACGTAGAAATTCTAGTAGTTGTTTTTGTGGATGTCTTAGGAATTTTCATGTAAATTTGTCATTTGAAATTAGAGACATTTGGTTTCTTCCTTTCTAATCTTGATATTGTTTCTTTTTTCTTTTCTTTTTGCTTTTGGCAATGATTAGGATTTCCACCATAATAGTAAATATAGGTCTGAAAGAGGGCATTTTTGCTCTTCCTTAACTTTAGAGAAAAACACTAGGTCACAATTATACATGACGTTAGCCTGTATGTTTTCATATATGCCTTTGTCATACTAGAAAGTTCTCTTCTAGTTGTAGTTTCAAGAGAATTTTTATCATGAATAGTTCTAGAATGCTAAAATGATGTTAGAATGTTTCAACCTTCAGTTTTTTATTAGTCAGTTATGTTGATTTATCAATGTTATCACTTAAAGTTACTTGAGATAAACTCTACTTTATCATAATAAATTATCATTTTTATTATTGCTGGTTTTGATTTATTTATAGTTTGCTAAATACTTTTGCAACCATAGTCATGAGGGATACTGGTATCAGTTTTATTGTTGAGAAGTAATACATCTTGGTCAGGTTTGGCTAGTAGCTATATGCTAGTCTCTATTTTCTGATGGAGTTTGCATAATGTTGGTGTTTTTCACTTATTAAGTGTTTAATAGAATTCAACAATGAACTCATATGTTGTTGGAGTTTTATGTGCTGGAAAGATTTTTGATAAGTTCAAAATTTAATTTCCTTAATAGATATATGAGTATTCAGAATTTTTCATCTTCTGTCAGTTCTGCTATATTGTATTTTACAAAGGATTGTCTATTTTGTCTAAGTTTAATTTTTTTTTGCTAGTATTCTCTAAGTTTCTTGATTCTTTAAATTTACCTTTACATTTGCAAAACTATTTCCAAATACACTTTCTCCCTTATTACTTATCTTCCCCCACCCTCTCACTGGGATTCTGATTATCTATGTTATGAAATTCACTGATTCTTTTCTGTCGCCATTCAGCTATTAAGCCCACCACATGTATTTTTAATCACAGATATTACATTTTTATCTCTAGAATTTTTGTTTTGTAAATGTCAATTTCTACACTGAAAATTCTTCATTTTTTGTTTTTGTTGGTAGCATATTTTCCTTTACTTAATGGCTGCTTTTAAATCCTTCTCAACTAATTCCAACCTTTGAATCATTTTGTCATTGGTCTTTTCTTTCCAGATTTATTCAAAATTTCCTGGGTTATTTATGCTAAATAAGTTGGAATTTTATCCTGGATATATGTATGTTTTGCTGTGGAGAATTTCATTTTGATAATATTTTTTCAGAGAGAATTTTTGAGTTCAAATCTTCAGAGAGATTTTGTGTTGTTTCAGATGGTTATTAACTTTCTTCAATTCAAACTGTAACCACTATTTGTCTCTTGGTTGACAGCTTGGATCTCAGTTGGGCTACTTCATGAGTGCTCTACATATGTGCAGTTCAGATTCAACCAGAGACTTGAGCAGGGGCTTTGCATAGAATCAGGAGTAGTCCCTTTCTAGCTCTTTCTTTCCCAAGATTTCACTCTTAGTTTCCAGTGGCTCCATTCTCAAGACCAGAAAGACTGGGTTTTCCACCAGAGTTTTAACCTTCCCATGCCTGTACTTAACCTAAAAGTGTTAAAGATGGGGATCTTAGCCACACAAGAAGCAAAAATGCAACTACATTGTATTTTGTCATTTGATATTGATTCACAGAAGCCTGTAAATATCCTGTATTTTCCCAATGTGTTGAGCTGCTTCTGTCTAGGTTTCTTAAGATTGTTTGTTTGATTTGAAATCTATAGCCCAGAGTCATATTTTATTACTTTTTTGGATTATGTTGAGTCAATTTAATTTTATTCAGTCAGGAATGTTATATTGTATGTCTGATTGTTTTTCTGTTTTAGTATTTCAGTTTTCCTCTCCTGTCGTATCAATTACCCATATGTTAATCTACTTTGCCTTTCCATTATATCTATCAGTTCCTATCTACTATCTTTCATATCCTTGTCTTTGTTCTGCTCTTTGGAAGATAGTCCTTTAACAACTGTTACATATAATTTTACTTTGATTCCTAGAGTTTTTAAATTTATCTTTTACACAAGATGTTTGTGTACCATCTATGTTTATTTCCTTTATTCTTCATTTTTTTTCTACCTTCTAATCCCCAGATAACATTAATACATTTTGTTGTTGAATAAAGAATACATATTGGAATACAGCTGGGTAATACTTCTTACATTTTATGATATGAGGCTAGAACCATTGCCTGGTTTCAGTGTTGATGTTGTATTTTTCTTTTCCATTCTTTCTTCATTTTAAGGTATTTTATAAAAGAGAATTATGAATCTGCACATACATCATAATTTTCCCCAGAAATGGGCTTGTGAGCTTTTCATAGAGCATTCTAGTTTGGATCTTTATCAGTTTGGGTTTGATGACTAAATTTTATTCCTTAATTTAACTAGACTACATTTATTGTGGTCGTTTATTTTAAAAAAAGGTATCCTGGAAAGATACTTATCGGTATCCTTTAAATATAATTGCATTAAATGCCCAAATCCCTGTCTCCCACTTATCCTCTTTCACAGAGCATAAAGTGGTGGACGTTCTCTGTAGTCTTAAGTGACTATTCCTGATTAATGCTCATACCATATTGATTTTTGCAAGAAGTTACTTCCTGTCATTAACTGCCACATTTCCAACAGAGAATGCCCCTTATGCAGGTTGTTGATAAAGTAATTTCAAAAATCTTCAATCTAAGAACACAAGGAATAAGTTATAATTATATAGTAAAGTTGGAGGAGTCTGAGAAGTATATATTTTATCTTTCTTAAGTACTAAGGGTTGATTGAGAACTAAACAGCATTTAAGCTTGAACCAAAACATGGCCTTCAGAGGCTAATCATATAAATAAGATCACATACATGAATAATTTACTAGGATCAATTTAATATCTTTTTTTTTGGAAAAGCCAATTATTTAAATAAATATTCTGCCTTATTCAGAATGAGAAAACCAGTTGGTGACAAAATGTATTTATAAGCCATGCAAATAAATATTATAATTTAAGGGTTTGCATGCTGTGTTCTGCTTTGTTAAATGAATCACTTAAAGGTGCCACATTTGGTTGCAATACTTTTCTCATAAAGTCAAGTACAGATTTCACTTTACTTTTGTCTCCTTGTAGTAGAACTCAGGAAGACTGGTAACTCACATTTTATTAGTTCAATGTATTTAAACTTGGTTTTGGTTTTAAATCACACATGAAGATTGCCCTTAAAATAAAACTATACAAATAAACAAAACTTGCTTCAAATGCCTTATTTCTATACATGTTGGGTATGTGAATCTTTATTTCCTGCCGAATGAAGAACATTTTCTATGTATTTCAACATCCTTTCCTCCTTTCCAGACATGCCATTTTAGGACTCCCTATTTACTAGAACTTTCATTCTAGATCAGCATCTTAAAAATGCTCAGTTAAATTTATCAGTTCTTTAAACTCTCTGGACCTTCCTCAGCAAAAATATAAGCTATGTGCTCGAGTGTCTTAGACTTCATTTCTAATGCAATTTTATTTTTTTTAGGTACTTGTCTTTTCTCACTGGACTGTACCTTTTACCCATCAAACACTTTGTCACAATCAAAACTGTCCTTATTACATCACTGGAAATCAACTTAGTCATTTACCACTTTAAGTAGTATAATTCAATGAGTTATTTTTTTATTCCAAGTGTATTTGTATGTAAGCTTTATGTGGTATAGAATATGAAGTTCCCTAATTGGAGTAATTTTAGTGTCAGGGAGAAAATATTTCTCTTTTTCTTACTCTTTCCTTTTCTTTTCAAGAAAAGAAGTGGACTCTAAGTAGCCACCTCAATATTTAAAAATTTCAGATATCTGAAGAGCAAAAACAGATGAATGTAATACAAGAGAAAATTTTAATTTAACCTCTCTGGAGAAAGCATTGCTACTTTCACACTTTAAGTTTCACACTTCAAGTTTCTAAAGTGAGTGGGACCATTACAGGCTGCTGAACAAAATAAGCACTTGAAGATTTCTGAAGACCTCAAGTCACATCTTACTAATAGTTTAATAATTATTTGTTTATGGTCTTTCCACTAACCTTAACCTATGCTAAAAGTTAATGTGAATTCATACTCATACACTTGTTATAAACCATACTGGATCAGAAAACCTAAATCTAATAAAAATCTAAAGGCAGATTCTAATAACAAACCTTGTATAACACTAATTATAAATTTGACCCTAATCTTAACTCTTTTATAAGCCCAATTTTAACTCTAACCATTAATGTATACCTGAATCTAAAAGTAATTTAGAATGCCCAGAGTCAGGAACACCAAATATTTATTCATTCATTCATAATTGATATTAGTTGTTACAATCAACTGATGCTTGATTAGTTAAAAATTAGTTATACATTGCTGATAGGGTAGAATTTAGTTTTTAAGAAATCTTTTTGGACAAATTGTTGAAATACCTACTAATGCCTATTATGTTATATAGACTAACTTATACTTACAGCCTTTATATATAAAGAATTTTTATAATGGAGAAAGTAATCACTAATATGTATAAATACGTTTTAACGTTATCTTGAAAAAAATCAAGAAAAAACTCTGACATAAAATTTGTCTAATGGATATCACTGGATGGTGGTGGGCTTATAGATGATGTTTCTTTTTCTTTTTTTTCCTCCTTTCTCCTTTTCTAAGTTTCCTCTGATATATGTAAATTAATTTCATAATCTGAAAAATATTTAATAGTAGAAAGTGCCATTGCATTTATAAAGAAAAATAGAAGATAAAATGTAAATTTGATTATGTCTTTGATAAAAGGAGTTTTAAGTGCTCTTAGGTGAATGCAGAGTTTACTTGGTTCAGGAAACCATTTACCAATTTGTAAAATCTGTCCTTCTATGTTTCCACAATCCTTTGACAGGAAAATTCCTTTCATCTTTGTTTTGTGATCTTATCCATGTGAAAATTTACCAAAATACAAAAATAATTTCTTGTCTTGTGTGTCTGATCAATATTGTGAATGTTCTAGTATATTACCTGAAAGTGGAAAACATCTGAATCATGTTCCTTCGTTATAGAAATAAAAATAATTAATCCAAAGCACTTTTACAAAGAGGAACATTGGATTTAATGGGTCAAATAAGAGGTAATGAAAAATTATTTTCCCTTTTATGTCAGTAGAGGAGGATGCGGAGAGGTAAAGGCAGTGGAGAAAGATCCTGCACTCTTTAGAGCACTTCATGTTACGTTATAAAGACCTAGAAATAGGTCACAGTGCTTTCATTTTTTAAAAATTTAAATCCAAGTTAGTCAATATCTAATGTAATAATGGCTTCAGCAGTAGAATTCAGTGATTCATCATTTACATATAACACCTAGTGCTCACATCAAAAAGTGCCCTCCCCTCCAGCAACCTTCAGTTTGTTCTCTGTATTTAAAAGTCTCTAATGGTTTGCCTACCACTCAGTTTTTATCTTACTTTTCCTTCCTTTCCCCTGTATTCATCTGTTTTGCTTCTTAAATTCCACATATGAGTGAAATCCCATGGATTCACTCTGGCTGACTTTTCACTTAATATAATACCCTCTATTTCCATCCATGTTGTTGCAAATGGCACTATTTCATTCTTTTTGAGTGCTGAGTAATATATATTGTAATATCTCCATTGTGTGTCTGTATGTGTGTCTGTGTGTGTGTATATGCGTATACATGTATATATGTGTATATATGTACATGTATACATGTATACGCATGTACACACACATACAGACACACATACATATACCACATCTTCCTTATCATTCATCAGTCGATGGACATCTGGTCCCTTTCCATAATTTGGCTATTGTTGATAGCATTGTTATAAATATTAGGGTGCATGTGCCACTTTGAATCAGCATTTTTGTATCCTTTGGATAAATACCGAAAAGTGCAATTTCCGGGTCATAGGGCAGCTCTATTTTTAATTTTTTGAGGAACCTCCATATGGTTCTTAGGAGTAGCTGTACCAGTTTGCATTCCTACCAATGTGCTTTCGCCTTTTAAATCTGATTTAGGACATTAATTTGGATAGAATATATTGGTAGAAATGAAGTCAAGTCAAATATTGACACTAAACATAATATTATTAAGTATTTATTTATTAAGACATTTTAGAATTTAGTTTTCCAATGTATTGTCAGAATCAATAAGGAAGTTGCATAGTAACCCCACACTCCCTCATTTATATGTTGCTATATTCTCCCCACTTTTCAGATTTCTATTAAGGGTGAAATTCCAACTTCATTTTTATTGCAAACATCAACCAACTCTGGGCCACAATATATAATTTCCAATTAAGAATAAAGACACTGATTTTAACATCTTTTTTTTGTCATCATGTCATCAATGCATATTATACTACTTACGTTTAATTTTATGCTGCAATAAAAATATTCAAAAACTATATAATTATCTAAGACTAGGACTCATACTACCTTTCTATGGCCTTTCCCCAACATAAAGCAATGCACTGAATAACACTCCATGAATTGTTCTGTAGAGTTACCAGAAATTGTTTGTACAGTCACCAGAAATTGTTTGTACTAAGTACATTCCTCAAAGATTTGTTTGAAGGTTTTTGTTGTTGCTGCTGTTGTTCCCTTTTTAATCCACTGTCTGTTTCTACCTTTAGTAAGACCTTAGGATTATTGATTAGAAAATTTGTTCGTAACAAATGAAGTGGTGACCCCAAAATTGAAAATGAAAGTAAATAAATAGGAAACAGAAGAGACTAATTTTAGTACAGATACTAGTATTTTTTTTAATGTTTTATTTATTTTTGAGAGAGAGAGAGAGTGTGAGCAGGGGAGGGTCAGAGAGAGGGAGATACAGAATCTGAAACAGGCTCCAGGCTCTGAGCTGGCTGTCAGCACAGAGCCCAATGCGGGGCTTGAACCCGCGAACGGTGAGATCATGACCTGAGCCGAAGTGAGATCAAGACGCTTAACCGACTGAGCCACCCAGGCGCCCCCAGATACTAGTATTAAAATAAGGAGAATCTATTCTGACTGTTTAACCACTTTTAACACAGAATTTTGACACAGCTGAGAATATTATTGTGGAGATTAAGTAAAATGCAAACAACAAAATCTATTTCCATTGATGGACCCTTTATGAAAGTGGTTTACTTTTGTAGTTTGTATCCACACATTTTTAAAAATTAAAGTACAAAAGGAGGAGAGTTTATTTGTCAGAGTTGGTGTGTACGTTTTCTGAAAACATATTGATAAGACTGGAGTTGCTCCTCTAACTCAGTTTTGAGAAGCTCTGAAAATTTCTCCGTAACGTGTGCAAAGAAGGGCACCTGGGTGGGCTCAGTCGGTTGAGTGTCCAACTCTTGGTTTTGGCTCAGGTCATGTTCCAGGGTCATGGAATAGAGCCCCACATAGACCTCCATGCTGAGGGTGGAGCCTACTTGAGATTCTGTCTCCCTCTTCCCCTTTCCCCAACTCAAGTGCTCGCGCTCATGCTAGCTCTCTCTCTCTCTCTCTCTCTCTCTCAAATGAAAAATAAAATAAAACGCATGCAAGGAGAACCAGCACTTTAGCTTCCCCCATTATCCTCCCCACAGCACCCCCTTAGCTTCTCCAAGGACAAAACATTCTTAGTGCTTACTGCAACTATTAAATGATTTTTTGTAACTCCAAAATGTCAATTCCAGCAAAGCATTAACATCCAAAAGAAGCTTCTTTCAATTTCTCAATTGCTCATGGCTTTCATTCCTGATGCTATCTATTGCAAAGATTTCTGAACTACCTCTGAAGCACACGTTTACTGAAAACATTTGTAAAGTGAATGTTAAAGAAAAAAAAAAAAAGCCTGTCACCCTCCATAAGAGTCTTTGTAGCTTCTCTTTGCTGTGCAGCCCTGACATTTCAGTAATTGCTTCAACCTTAGTGCAGCCAGGCTTTGTGCCTTCCCTAGATGAAACATTTCCTAGACTCTCTCTATTAGAAGTTCTCGGCTTTGATTACTAAGCACTAAGTTTCTCCTCTGACCGGCCAAGGCTGCTTTTAGCCTGTCAACATGTCTGAATCAAGTTTTTCCTCCGTGAAAATGGAGTATCCACAGTGAAAAATGGTTTCATCATTTCCTGTCTTCTTTAAGCTTGTTCTGAGTGAACAAAATTTACTTGTGGGAGTTTGTTTTTCTTTTGCTTTTCTTTCTTTCCTTTTTTTTTTTTTGCTTTATTTTATTATTTTTAAAATAATACTGATAGGTATTTTGTAATAATTGCAAAATGACTGAAAAGAGAGGCTTATAATAAGTACATCCAAATGTTAGGGGCTTTAAATATATATATATTTTCATATATATATATATGAAAATAGGATTTATTGACAGTCAAGACAATTTCAAACTGAAATAAAACTCTGTAAGAAACTATTGATGCATGGGGAAGAAATTCACCAGAATTAAAGGAAAGAGTAAGAAGTCACTCGTATTATCTTTGTTCAGCACACCAGATACTTCCCAGTGTTTCTGTGTCACCTGTTTGAATGAGAGGTGGTGGCAGGGGTGAGTAGTGGAGAGGACTAGATGTTGTGCCTTTGAAAGAGGGCATGGCTGGAATTATAAACTGGTACATGTTCTACAGTGATCTAATGGAATCCTTTCATAATTTGAGGGTAAGAGGTGATCCAGATACTTAGTTAAGCAGCTATAAAGGGCATGCTTGCAGAACCTCTAATCACAACAGTGATTGGTTTAGAAGTTTTAAATCTTTGAGAATCACTTGAACATTTTATTGGCACTTTTTGTTTGGAAAATAAATTCTTCAGGATGTTGCCAGTTGTGTTAGAAAGTACAGTATTGTGAGTCATACTCTGCTGTGTTTCTTCCGGTAGTTTCTTTTTACTTGCGATCTTTACATGCAATCAGTTAAGCATTCTGCACCTTGCTTCAGGGAAGAAATGGTACCGTAAAAAGAGGAAATAAGACACAAAGTCCGATTCTTGGGTTTTGAGTTTTACAACCTAGGCCACAGATAAATAAACATTTAAGTATGAGCAACAGTTTTGGAATATCATGGCGAATATTGTAAAAATTCCCTGCTTCAACCTCTACTTCTATTGCTACCCTATATTAGATCCTTTTCTTGACTGTGAGTGGGAAACAGAATGAACATAGTAAAGGTGGAGAAAAGGGCCTAAATGTTTGTAGCTCTATTTACCAAGCTTACATGCGAAGGCAATAGCCCAGAAATTATTACATAATACGTCTAGGCCAAAGGAACTTCAGACAGGCTCTCAACATTTCTCCATACATTGACCAGAATCAGTAGTTCTACTCTTGTGTATGTCAGGGAGAGCACGGGAGTAATACAAGGCCTTGTTCTTACATTTGGAACTAATGGGAGCATAAGACAGAAAAAGGAATGGATCCCAAAATGGCTTCAGGTCCAAACTGGGGACCACTGAGCATGTACTTTGTGGACTGAGTTTCATTGGATGCCATTGAGAACAGATAGTGAGGTAGACCAGTTATACCTACCCACATTTCATACCACCTACTCTACTTCTTCATCTGAAATCTCAGGAATTTAAATACGAGTAAATGGTCAAGGGTAGCCATTCTAAAATGACTTAATTAAAAATCCTCAATCCAGTTGGAATGAGGGCTCATACTCAAAATTAAACAGTACTACAGAAATAAAAAGTTATATTTTACTCTATGAGTTAGTGAACTAAGACTATAATAATTTGTACCACCTATTTATATAGTGGCAAGCCAATTCCTTTGTGTATGTCTAATACAGAACCTTTACTTTGAAATGTATCTAAAACCAGAACAGAGAGACTGAAATCTCAATATCAGAAGAAAAGTGTTACAATAATTTTCAGAAGTGTCAAGTCAATATGTTAAATTTACTATAGCCCTATTCTAAGAAGAAAGAAGATTGTGGCTATTTTTTTAAATTTGGCAAATATTTTGAATTCATGATACATGAAAAAGCCAGAAGTCATGTTTTCCTTTGTAATAACTCTCCTACTTTTGTTTCCATCTCTATGTGGCTGTGGGAAAATGAAGGATTTCAAGGATTATTGTCACGATTTTCTGTTTTTTACCTTAACACTGCTTTCTTTTCTTCCTTAGTTGCTTTTATTTCTCTTGCATCCTTCTGTATCATCTTCATCTTAGCTCTTGCTCAGTTTCTCCATTTCCTTTTTCTCTCTCTTGCCTTCTCAAAAAACAATAGGATATACATAAAAATATAGCACAGAATGAAACTGATTTAGATAAAAATTCACTGATGTGTTTTGATAAACTAAATAAACCTTTCCACTCATATTAATTACTATAAGTAATGATTAAAATATTAAGAATAGGGGTACCTGGGTGCCTAGCTCAGTTAAGCGTCTGACTTTTGATTTCAGCTCTGGTCATAATCTCACAGTTCATGGGTTCAAGCCTCATGTCAGGCTCCATGCTGACAGTGCAGAGCCTGTTTGGGATTCTCTCTCTCTCTTCTTCTCTCTCTGCCCCTCCCTTGCTTGCCTGCTCATGGTCTCTCTCAAAACTAAATAAACATTAAAAAATACTATGAACAAATTGTTTATAAAAATGACAGTATCAAAAATATGAAAGACACTTGATCTCATTCATAATTTTAAAAAGCAAATCAAAGAAAGACATTAATTTTTGTATACAAAACTTGAAAAGTTTTAAAATGGGTGAAGTTTTACATTTAAAATAGCTTAACATTTTGTCAACTACACTCTAATAAAGTTGAAAAAAATTTGTCAGTGAGACTCCGTTCAAGTTAACTAAGGGATGAGGAAGCAAGACACATGCATGCATTATTGGTAGAAGTGTAAATTGATGCAGTCTTTTTGGCAATATCAATCCAAACCATTAAAAATCACAAATTAGTAGGTGTAGTAATTCCATGTCTACCAGTGAACCTCTAAGATGTATTTGCAAATTAATGATAGGGTATATGAAAACTATTATTTATGCAGCAAAACTAGGTACAACTCCAAAGTCCTCCACTAGGCTGAATAAAATACTTGGTGACTATTATAAGGATTAGATTCATGTTGCTATGCAAACTTTTCATAGTTATTAAGGTATTATATTTGCATGATATGACACCTTTTGTGTAAATACAAAGAATACATCTGTATATCTAGAATTGAATAAATAGAAAGCTAAATAATATGAAGATAGAGATGCAGAATGAAATGCTGATGACATCAGGTGTTGTTATATGACAAGTTTTTGGAAAGATAGAAAAATTGATAATAGTTGGTAACTTTGGTGAAAAATAAAGAGGGCTGGGACAAAGAAGTTCAAGCTTTAATTTTGTGACTTTATAAGCTATTTAAACATTCTTAACCTATGTACATGTTTCTTTTTCCTGTCAAAACCAGTTGCCTGGGCTGGGACATTAATAAGCATGCATTTTTATTTTATACTTTTTTATATCAAAAGACGCCACATAAAATGTTACTTTAAAAATGAACAAAATAACCACTTTCTACATACTTTCTCTCATGCACTTCAAAGTATACGTTTTTAAACAGTAAAATCTGTAGTACAATCTCCTTTGGGGCCCTGCCTTCACTTAGCATGACATTGAAACTCTCTGGTTTTCATTGCTCTTCTGCAACACTCTGCTTTTCATTGCTCTTCTAGATTCTTTTATTATCAGCTTTTTTATAGATTCTCCCTTCCTGGTTCTAACTTGGAGTTGCCCGGGCACTTATTCCAAAGGTGTGCCTCATGTTTACATGGACTTACTGTCGGCTAGAACTATCTAATGTACATTGAAACATTGGTGATTGATAAACTTTTATGTGTCATCCTTTCAAAGTGTTTGCATTTCAAAGACAATAATTCTTAACAGTGCATATCCTCTGTTGTGGCAGAATTTTGAACATGATCTGTATATTTAAAGGATATATGTGTATTAGAGAAAATTCATATTTTCCCTGAAATGGGGTCATATAAGACTGGCCTAGTATGCATAGGAGTAATAATACCTGAATCAGTTAGGATAGGGTAGGATTTGCTATGGTAATAAAATAACGTGTCAGTGGCTTAATACAACAAAACATATCAAATGAGCTCCCTCGATATTTATGGTGGAGACAAATGGTCTGGAGAATTGAGCAAAGACAATTTGTCATGTTCATCCACAGAACTGACACCTTCCTCTCCCACTCACATGTCATTGCCCAATGCACCCAGGTGGTAGTCCTGATCCTAAGAGGTATGGGAGCACAATTCTCCCTCTAGACCAAGAAGAAACAGGTGGCTGCCTGGGTCTGTCAGTAGAGCATGTGACTTTTAATCTCAGGGTCATGAGTTCAGTCTCCATGTTGAGGATAGAATTTATTTTTTTAAAAAAGGCGGGGGGTGGGCTGGGGAGAAGAGAAGAGCACATTGGAAACAGTGGAAAAGTCTATTAAAATAGTCTTTTCTCTAACCTACTGAACTCTATTTCCAAGTATTTGATGACTGATAATAGCTGAAACTTCATACAAAAATAATCATATTAAAAGATTTTTAGTCCCATTTTCTGTGCTAAATAATTCCAACTCTTCTCAATCTCTATTATAAACTCTATTTCTAAACTTTTAATTAATTTTTTATCTTTTCCTTAACTCTTCTTTGAAAGCCAGAAGTTAATCCATATAGCAAAGTAAGAACATAGAAGAGATAGAAATAGGAAAGCAAGTATTTGAGGCAGATCTAGCCTCAAATCCCAGATCCACAATTGACCAGATATGTGCTCTTGGACACATTTCATTCCCTCTCTAAACTCAACTTCCTCAGATGAAACTTCAGACAACCTACAATTAGGGTTCTGTAAAGGCCAAATCATGTTTGTGAATTCTTAACCTAATGCCTACTGCACAGTAAATACTCAATAAATTAAATTACTTTCAAAATGGGCACATACATTGGGTGATGAAATTTTTTTCTCCTGTTTTCTTTGTAAAGAATTTTATGCATAGAGGTGAAGAATGCATGTTTGTTTATGCTGAAAGTTTGAGTTCTGTTCTGAGCCCGTGAAAAGATGCTATTTGGTAAAGTGTAAGAAGTGCGTTGTCTTTCATTGGAAACTGAGCCAGTGGTACTGTTACAATTTTAAGTTATTTAAAAATTAGGGGCGCCTGGGTGGCTTAGTCGGTTAAGCGTCCGACTTTCGCTTAGGTCATGATCTCGCAGTTCGTGAGTTCGAGCCCCGCGTCGGGCTCTGTGCTGACAGCCAGCTCAGAGCCTGGAGCCTGTTTCAGTCTGTGACTCCCTCTCTCTCTGACCCTCCCCTGCTCACGCTGTCTCTCTCTCTCTCTCCTAGAAATAAATAAAATCTTTAAAAAAAAATTAAGTATGTAAGTTAAAAAACATTGCATTTGATTCTCTAGTGTCTGTTTTTTAAAATGCATTGTTGTGATTTATTTCCTAAAGTATATATACCATATTATTAGCTCTTAGGTATCAAAACTTTGGTAAAATTGAAGATACAATGCATTTCAAATAAAGTCTAGTTTAACTTCAACTATCATGGTAGTGGAAGAAAGATTTTTAAATAGTACATTTAACATTTTGGTATATTCTTATGAGCAGGGATGTCTGTAGGTCCCAAATGCATTGCTGTGTTTCATTTTTAGATTATAAAAATAATCTGGAAGGCTAAAATGGTCTGTATATTTCCAGACTCCCAATAAAAAGAAAAGATGTAATTTCTCATGTGTGATGGTTTTACTGGAGACCATAGTTTTCATAAAATATCTGGATTACAATAGTTAAGCTGGTTCTGGTTTTTCATAATTGTAAAAGTAATATTCATTCACAGCACAGCAGGAAGATTTTCAACCTTTGTTTACTTTTTGTCAACCCAACCCCTGTAGTGTCTGAATAAATCAAGAACTGTTTACGTTTTGTTCAATTGCAGCTTCATTTCCATGTAGTTCAACATGTGTGGTGAATGTAATCATTTTTCAAAAAAATTCTCTCTTCTTCTGACACCAGGCATGATTCAGCAAGACACCATCAGTGTCAATGATAGCTTTGGTGAACTGGCCTCCTCTCTGTCTGACTACCAGAAAATAGTCTTACAAAGTAGCCAGTTTCTTTTCTCTTCCATTGCCAGTGATCCATTCTATAATGCCTCCATAGGACACATATCTTAAATCATGCCATCCGTAGTAATATAATCTTCTTTTGGACAGACTTCTAAGATTTATACATCTGGAGCTATCTTTCTGCACATTTGACCTTAATCTGATTCCTCTTACATCTCACTTTAACCTACTTCTTGAACCATCAAAGTCATTTAAACGATCAAGGTGAGCTACTGATCTCTCGGTGCTATTCACTGTAATCACACTGGGCAGTCCTCACCTGTGCCTAACCTCTTATTGCTACAAATCTTACTACCCTCAAACTCTTGTTTCTGTGTTCCCAATTTCAATCATATTTCTGGCCCTTAAGATTAAGTATAAATCTTTGATTTCACTAACAGACTCTGATATCAAAGAATCTTTGCTCTCCCCACATACACTATCTTTTTGATGCTTACAGAGTCAAGCCCTAACACCAACAATTAGATAATACCTTATAGATGTTGATAAGAGAAATACTTCAGGGAAGCACTGGAGATCACACAATTAATGTTCCTTTGGGAGACTTTTGAATTACACGTTCAAATAATAGCCTATATTCCACACAAATTTGAGAACAGCAAAGCATCCCCTACTTACTCGTGGTAGTAGTTTGAGTCCCTGTCACGTGCCAAGCACTGCATTAGGTGCCAGGGATGCAGTGATGGCCAAGAGACACATTTCTGCTTCCCCAGAGCTTACAGTTTAATAAGGAAGATGGATGACTAAACATGAGATAATAAGACAGCAGGATAAAACTATGATAATTTGTTAGCGAACGTGTGAAATGGTCAGACGGATATTTCTGAAGGACGGTCATGTAACCTGGGGCCTGAGATGCAATGGGTGTTAGCTCAGTGAAATGACGGTGGTGTGGAGATTCCTGACAGAGCAAACATCCTGTGCAAAGGGACTGACGACTTTTGGTTGTTTGCTTCAGCAAATTGAAGTCTCGTTGCATAAAATATTAGAATCCTCACATAGCCTTAATATTTCATGTTGCCGCTTTGCAGAGTGTGGCATACTGGGCTGAAAACAATCGTGGTGTCAGGGACTATAAAGTTGTTCAGGAGCGTGTCGTGACTTCCCATTGCCTCATTTCCCTCATCCTCACCCTGCTGTCTCCCATCATTACAAGAAAATGCACTTACAGACTGTGGTGTCACAAAATTCCAGCAAACGCATCTGTAGAGAACTGATTAGTTTTCTTTCTAGCTAAGATGTATAGCAATGCAGTGAAAGATACAGCTTTCGAGTGCACGCCAGGAGAGAATAAGCAGACAGTCCCTTCCCAGAGTGTGGATTCCCTTTCTGTGGCTAGGGAAACTCTGCCATTCAACAAGGAAGCTTTAGTTTAGCCAAACATGAAGCCAAATAGTCTTGATTTTCACATGGGGAGGATACCAAAGATAGGGCAATTTATTTATTGTAGAAGAACTGCCTTCAAATGTGATTTAAAAAAAATAAAAAACAACAGTAAAATCTGCATGTAACGATACCAGATGTGACATTTTCTGTTGTCCTAGAATTACTTAGTAGTAATCAAGGATGAGACAAAAGATGACAGTAACAAAGAATTACAGATAATTGGGGTTAGAAACCACTTTGAATGAATAGAATATGGCAAAAGTAATAGGGTGTCACTTCCAAAATTAGGTTACAAAGAGATTCTGCTTTCTGTTTTGCTTACTTGTCCCTTATCTTGCTCACTCTGAGGGAAGCCAGCTGCCCAATTGTGAGGTGCCCTGTGGGAAAGCAGAAAACACAAGGAACTGACATCTATGGTCAACAGCCAGTAAGAACCTGAGGCCTGCTAGTATGAGCTGAATTGTGTCCCCACCCCCCAGATTCGTATGTTGAAGTCCTAACCCTAATATCTCAGAATGTGATTATATTTAGAGACTGGGAGTAGCATGGGAACAGGCACAGAGGGAAGACAAGGTGAAGACACAGACAGAAGATAGGCATCTATAAGCCAAGGAGAGAGGATTGGAACCGATTGTGCTGGGCGGTCCCCAGAAGGAAACAGCCCTGCCAACCAGGCTCAGACTTCCAGCCTCCAGAACTGGGAGAAAATCAAGTCTGTTATTTGAGCCACCCGGTGTGTGGTACCTTGTTAGGGCAGCCCTAAGCAAACTAATCCACCTACCAACAACCATGTGAGCTAGCTTGTTAAGGAATCTTTGGAAGTCTGTCAACAGCCAGGTCAATGAGTTTGGAAGACGATCCTCCCTGAGCTTTGAGAGATGCTTATGGGAGCACTTGAAATAGGTAAATCAGAAAGGGAATTTAGTGTGCCATGAGAGATGCTGAACATGTTGAGTTCAGTGTTCAAGTGGAAGTGAATTCATCCAGAGAGTTCCTGGATATTTGATCCTGAAGTTTAAGAGTGAGACCACTTCATAAAAAAAGAATGAAATTTTGCCATCAATCTTGCAATGATGTAGATGGCACTAGAGTGCATTATGCTAAGTGAAGTCAGTCAGAGAAAGACAAATACCATATGATTTCACTCATATGTGGAATTTAAGAAACAAAACAGCCGAACATAGGGGAAGGAAGAAGAAAAGAAGGAGGCAAACCATAAGAGACTCTTTAACTGTAGAGAACAAACTGGGGGTTGCTGGAGGAGAGGTTGTTGGGGGAATGGGCTAAATGGATGATGGGTATTAAGGAGGGCCCTTGTTGTGATGAGCACTTGGTATTTATATATAAGTGATGAATCACTAAATTCTACTCCTGAAACCAATACCACACTATATGTTAACTCACTAGAATTTAAATAAAACGCTGAAAAAACAAAACAATATATAGCTGTATTTTATGGGTTTAAATACAGCAGTGTGAAAATAGAAGGATGTAATCTATTTTCAGCCAATGTAAATATTGAGATGTCGAGACTGTGTACCGGTTTTTGTTTTCTGTTTAGCAGTCATGTTCTTGGCTTCTATGTTTATTTCTTCTGTTCATTTTATAAAGAGATACTATCTATAACATAGTAAAAAAACCCAATAAATTTCAATATCATAGTAAAAATAAAAGAGTGAGGCCAATATACAAAACTGTGTACACTGAGACTACAGTGTGTTTCTGAGGTAGAAAATGCATGGGGGAAAAATCAACATGGAAAGAATAAAACTTTGGAAAAGAATATTAGAGTGGGAGACAGAATCCAGTAGGAAAGCCAAAGAAGGAAAGATCTAGAAGTTGGCCAGTAACACATGTATCTTGAAACTCAAGAGGAGATGGATTAATCTTGAAGTTAATAAAATAAAAGAAAGAACCTGTGGGGAGTAGATTTCTGCTTCTTTTCCTAGATGAGAATATATACCAGAAATATCTTTTTCACCCGTTTTCTTCACTTCTTTCATCAGCGCCCTCCACCACTCCTTATTGCTTTGACGGTCCGTTTTAATCACAGTCTGATTTTCACTCTTCTTATCAGTTCGTTGACAAGATCCAGCCTTGAATGGGTAACATCTTCTCAGGGTAATCCTTCTGCACTGGCTCTCCACGTCTCCTTAGTACACCTTCTCTGTACAGTTTACTGTTTTTAACTCCATGCCTCAGAAACTAAGCATATGCTTAATTTGAGCAGTGTGCCATTTGTATTCTTTTCTCTATGTTTCTGTTTGAAATATTTCATAATTCGTAAACTAACTCAATGAAAGAATATTTGGAACCCATGGAAATTTTTTTTTTACAGATAGTTTATTGTCAAGTTGGTTTCCATATAACACCCAGTGCTCATCCCCACAAGTGCCCTCCTCCATGCCCATCTCCCCTGCTCCCCACCCACACCCATCAGTTCTCAGTTTGTTCTCATCATTCAAGAGTCTCTCATGGATTGCCTCTCTCCCTCTCCCCCACCATTTACCTCCTTCTTCTCCCCCATGGTCCTCCATTAAGTTCCTCCCAATCATCCCATACGTGCAAACATATGATATTTGTCCTTCTCTGCCTGACTTATTTCGCTCAGCATAACACCCTCAAGGTCCATCCATGTTGCTACACATGGCCAGATTTCATTCTTTCTCATTGCATGTAGTATTCCACTGTATAGATAAGCCGCATCTTCTTGATCCATTCATCCATTGATGGACACTTAGGCCCTATCCATGTTTTGGCTATTGTTGAGAGTGCTGCTATGAACGTTGGGGTACATGTGTTCCTATGCCTCAGCATTTCTATATCCCTTGGGTAAATTCCTAGCAGTGCTATTGCTGGGTCCTAGGGGAGTTCTATTGTTAATTTTTTGAGGAACCTCCACACTGTTTTCCAGAGGGGCTGTACCCGTTTACGTTCCCACCAACAGTGTAGGAGGGTGCCCGTTTCTCCACATCCTCGCCAGCATCTAGAGTTCTCTGATTTGCTCATTTTAGCCACTCTGACTGGCGTGAGGTGGTATCTCAGTGTGGTTTTGATTTGTATTTCCCTGATGAGGAGGGATGCTGAGCAT